>NC_138826.1:127602050-128025623 GCF_965183815.1 Platalea leucorodia | reverse complement strand
AAAATGGGGATGAGAGAGAGGTTAAAAACCACCTGCGGGTCACCTTGTCTTGGGGATCTGTCCCAGCCAGCGCTCGGCACGGGCACACACTGCACACTCAGCCAGTCTGAAACCAGGGGCTGCTCTTGGCTGGGTGGGGAAAAGGATCCAGATAGGCTTAAGCTCACACATATGACGATAAGGGAGCTAAGAGGGCTGGAAAGCACCAGGGCAGACTGTGGCTGCATGACAATACAGGGCACCTTGGGGAACCACAGGTGATCTTGGGGCTGTGCATAAAAACCTGTTTTCCCTATGCAGCTTTTTCTTTGGCTCCATTCAATTGCCTCAGTAGATGTTAGTACTCTCAACTATTCCTGAATCAGAGAATAAGGTAACTGGGCAGTGTACTGGACATCACTGAGCAAGTGTTTGCTAGGAGCTGTGGCGGGGACCAGTGCTGGCTTCTGGGCAGGTTCTCACTGACAGCACCGGGATGTCGGGGGGTGGGAGGGAGAATGGCACATCACTGAACTCAAGGATTTAGTTCCCTGCTATTCTGACTTTGAAATTGTATGCTTCCAAACAAGGCCTGCCTGCCTCAGTACAGGACAGCTGTGAGCAGCTTTTCCTTACAGATAGCTCCAACAAACCTCCTGTGGTCAGGATTCAGCAGCATTCCCAGACAAGCTATCAGTTCATGTCATTCTCCATTTACTAAACATTAAAGATGTCACCTGGTGGCTATGTAGGGGCCCATTGCCATTATATAAGGCCAAGGTGAATATGACACCCCCCCCCCCCCCCCCCCAAAAAAAAAAAAAAAAAAGGAAGGAAGCATTCCCATATTCCCACATTCCCTCCTTCCTCTTTATGGATGTGTTTTTAGCAACTGAGGTCAATTGTCATGTCTCTTTACGAGATTAAACAACACAGATAAATTTCAGGTTGGTACCCTTGCTGTACACCCATTAATCTGTTTTTAATTTCTCTGTCCAAAGCATGTATCGACATTCAGTCATGCTTTTAAAAGGCTGAGCAACGGCGAATTCACTGCTTCTGTTGGGAGTTTTTTTCTTATAGCTACCAATGGCAAGAAATTGTCAAAGCACTGTTAAAAATTGTGTGCTTTTTTCCCCTGTTGGAATTGCTCAAATGACAGCTCTGTCTCATTCATAATTTTCAGGTCTTTCTCTTCCAGATTAAGGACCCCCTATTCTATTACGATTTTCTTTTTGCTTCTACTTGCACACTGTGATCAGTATCAGTGTTTGCTAAGTAGAAGAGCTAAGTTCTGACTGATTTATCTTTTACTCTCCAGTTTTTAAACTTTTTTTTTTAATTTTAATATTGAGGGGAAAACTTTCAGTCAAAAGATGAATTCTTTGCCTAGCATAATGACATTCAAACTTGTTACTCCATCTTGGATGTGGGTGCTACAAGGCTGAGAAAGCACTGCCTGGCTGAGCTCTCCAGCAGTCTCCCAGATCAACATATTCTTTAATAGTTTGTTGTTCTTTTTAATTACTAATTTTTCATGCATTGAACAGGTACATAAGGACTATATCATCTAATATTCTGGAAATCTTGGACCATTGCTCTACCGCCAGCCAGCCCCCAGCCAAAGCCATGTGCGTTTTGATGCAAGAATAGCCCAACTTGTTTGGCCCAGCATTGCAGCCAGAAGCAGGTGCCCGAGAGGGGTGAGAGCTGGGAGAGACCGCAGCAGTGTTCCCTAGGAATCGTCTCCTGTCTCCAGCTGTCCCTGTCTGCAACACTGCGTAATGTGCACGTTGAGCTGTATAAATTCAAAATTATGTATGTGTGAACTTTCACAGCGCTAAGGCAAAGGCAGTTGGTGGTTTTGTTAGGGCACAAGTGCCTCCATGGTGTAGGTGTGAGAGGGGAAGGCTCTGTCCAGGACCTTGCTGGACGCTTTTACTACTGACCTGTTAGCCAGAGGCAGGAGTCTGCTGACAAGTTACGGTGAAGCCAGCACCAGTGAAGGTGAGGACCTGTCTGTTACGTAGGAGGAATAGGGGACCTCAGGAACCAGAGTGATAAAAATAAGAATAGATTTTGTAATAGGAGGTTAGGCATGTAAGGGTTAGTCACCTGTTTATGCTCCAAACTGGGGCTCAACACTTGGAAATAAGAGGTGAGCAAGAGGTGTGTGAGCCCATTGCATGCTACCAACGAGCCCTTGGTTTGATGTAGGTACACAGCAATGACATGTCAGTCATTGTATTTGCAGCAGCAGGGAATTGTTAGTTCCACTGCAGGAGGGACAATGAGTTCTGGAGAGCTGCAGATGATGCTCTCCCCATGCTGATAAATTCAGGCTGGATTAGGCATGGAGATACAGGGCTACAGTACAGATGTAGGAGTTGTGCAGCGGAATGACCCCAATTTTTCACCATGGTCTGGAGCAATGTAGCAGTCAGTGGACACAGCCACATGACAAGAAATGCCAGATTTAAACCCATTGTCCTCAGACATCCTGTACGCAATGAAATAGGTAGGAAAATCTCCCTTTCTCCCTTGGACTGCACAGGAATGAGACTTGAAAGAGTCTCCACCTTGCCTCAGCTCCTTTCCTCTCTCTCACTTGCACTGAAGGCGATTTTTCATGGTCACTAATGACTTACCAAGTATTTCCCAGTGCAGCTACACCTTTGCCCACTGCTGACCAGTCCAGAAAGGCTGGAGGGGGGGGCAGAGAGGGAGCACTGATGCCATCAGTGCTAGGGAGGGAGCTGGTTTCTGTTATTCCCCCTGGGAGAAGGAAGGGACCGCTGACCGGTGCGATGATGATGCACTCAGTATGAGACCCAGCTCAGCTCTGGTGCAGCCTCTGAAGCAGGGTGCCTTATGTCGCCACTGTGCACGTCTGCATAGCTCCAGCATTTTGGGCTGCATTTATCACCCTTCCTCCTACAGGAGGCCAGATGTGCTCTGTGCCCACCCAGGGAAGCCAGCCTGAAAGAGGATGTGGCTTTCCTTGCCAAGCCACCACATCCCATTTGCAGCCAGGTGAGCAGATCAGGTAGGCTGGAGCATATAGCCATGGGAGGTAAAGTCCTGAGCCCTGGGTACAGTCCAGTCCCAGTTCGAGATGATAGCTGGACTGAGGGAGCTGGCAATACCACAGGATTAATTTCTCCTGGAAAGGACTGGATTGTTTTGTTTGAGGCACCACCAGCAGCCACAGCCTGCTTGCATGCCCAGACCACCCAGGAGCCCTGGGTGCCAGCACTGGGTTTGCCCACCAAGTAGTGTGCTGATACAGACCCCTGAGAGGGTCCCACCATGAGCGAGGCCCTGCCCCACCACGGGCAGTAGTCCTGCCCTCCCAGCCCTCCCTTACATCCATGTCCAAGAGCAAACAGTGGATGGCATCCAGTGCTTGGTAAGAGGGAAAAACTAGCACTGTCCCCCAGGTGCTGTCCAGTTTGTCTTACCTGCATGAGGAAAAGCCCGTGTGTCCTCGAGCCCGTGTCTCCTTGAGGTGTGTCCTCGAGGCTTGCGAGTGGCGGAGAGGCTTTTAACCCTGCAAGGGCCCTGGGGGAGACGCTTTCAGAGGTAGCTCTTGCTCAGTGGCAGGAGCAAGGAGCAGAGGAGCATTTCCCCCAATCAGCCTGCACAAGTGGAATCTGAGCCCACAGGACAAAGCCCTCCCGGCACAGGACCCACACTGATCTCCTGTTCTGCTGCAGGCTGTGCCAAGTGCAGACCAGCCAGAGCTCTCTAGCCGTGGTCTCCTGCTCCAGCCCTGTGGCAGCTCTTGGGGTGCCTGGGCTGCAGGACAACTGACCATGCCAGGCACCCTGGGCCATAGGAGGGTGGCTGTCTGGGGAGGCTGAGAGCTGCAATCCCTGTGCCCTAAATCCTTGTTTATGACCCCATTTTATCTGTTGCAGGGCTATGAGGTGCCTACACTGGCCAATGCCAGCAGAGAGGCAGCAATGAGGAGGGCTGGCCATTGGCCACCCTTGCAGCAACAAACCTGAGGGCAACACAGCCATAAGGTGACTGCATGGCATCTGCACCACACCCGTGCTCCCACCATCTGCAATAGCCATGCCCACCTGGCCCAGGCTGTGCAGGGTTCTCTGGAGTGAAGAGTGTGGTCCAGGGGACTAGGAGAGAACGTGGCCATGGTGGGACTGTGATTTGGCAGCACCTCTGATGGGACTTAGTTAAGGCACCAAGTAGGGTCCTGTGAGTTCTTGAAGAGCTAGGCAGCAGGATTACATGGACTTACACAGGGTGAATGCTGGCTGCTCTGAGCCTGGAGCCATTCCTGATAGAAACAGCAGGTTTAGCTGGAGTTCACCACATAGTGCTATGGAAATGTAAAGCGGGAAACCCAGGAAATGTGAAGACTGCAACAGGGAGTGAACCTGGAGATCAAGACTGAGACATGATTGTTTCTGCAGCAGGAATACACCATTGCTTTATTTCAGTCTTTTTTCAACCTCTGTTTCCTGAGGATCAGGCAATAGGAGTTGATCCTATAATAAGCTCTGTATCTGAAATTTCAAGAGTTGAGGAGCTGAGCAGTAACATCATTTGGAAAGCAGGGAAACCATAGGCAACAACCCTACACGGGAAGGAATAGCGTGTGGAAATTCAGCACAGGCACTATAGGGAACTACTAGTTCAACGAGGGGAAAATTCGTGTCAGAGAGGATGTCTGAGGTTGCAAAAGATGAATAGCAGTAATCATGAACCCTGTGTGTCTAAGAGCATGTTTTCAGGGAAGCTGGCCTGACAGGGTAGAAGGACCATGGTAACAGGACTTTGTGACACAGCCATTTGCTTTGAGTTTACAAAAGTACATCTTTCTCTGGTGGCAATGATGAACATTTCTTTGTTTCATACAGAAACTCAGTGGCATGGCATTCCAGTATAACCTGGCTACTCTCCCAGGTTTTAGATGAAGGCACATGCTGACAGCACATGGAGAAACTCTCTCCCACACTGATATTTGAAATAGGGCTTTGCTGAGACCATCAACACTTGGCACAAATATTAAAATATACCAAAAATCTTGCCAGATGCCAGAAACCTGGTGTTCGGTTCTGGTAATCCATGTCCATTTTCTGTGGTAATGTCTTCACGACAGCCTTTATGAGAAGAAATATCAATGTTTGAATCTCCTCTGGTCTACTGAGGCATAGAAAATCTAGCCTCGGGGGTCCAGTGAGAAATCAAATCTCCATTAATTTGTGAAGTGTTAAGGGAGTTGTTTTTTAAACAAAATGCCTAAATTTGGGTGTGTAACCACAAGGATCGAGCCCAGCTCCTGTAAGTACTCAGCACTTCTGGAAATCAGACTGGGTGGAAATTAACTGGGTGCAGGGCCCTTACCTTCTCCAAGCATAAGCATTGCACTTTCCAAAAACCAAGTGTACTGTGGTAAAACTGGGAAGATCTGCAAGTCATGTTTCCCTGCTTGTTTTGAGAGATACGTTCTTCTAGCTCAAGGATTCTTTCTCAAGCAAAAACCACCATCGCTTGTATCACAGCTCACTACCGCAATACTGCCTGCTCACTGTTAATGGTCTCCACATGTGCACAAATGCTTCCTTTGGACACAGAGACAAGGAAAACAGTGCAATTCATGGTGTTCAGGGTGGCAGGAACCTGCTTGCTGGATACAACCCCTACCCAAAGCATAGCCAGCTCCATGGTCAGACAAAGCTGCTCTGGGCTGGATCCAGTCAGCTCTGGAAAACCTCTAAGGCCAGAGATCCCACAGCCTTTCTGAGACCGTATTCCACTACTTAATGATCCTCAGAGTGACTGTTGTTCCTTACATCTAGGTGGAAGGAAACCTCTTGAATTGCCAGCTCTGAATCCTCTGGCGGTTTTGGTTGGTGGTAAGCTCAATATGAGTCAACAATGTGTCCTAGTGGCGAAAAGGGCCAACCATATCCTGGGGTGCATTAGGCACAGTATAGCTAACTGGTCGAAAGAAGTGATTGTCCCACTATAGTTAACTGTACCTCAAGTACTGTGTGCAGTTTTGGGCTCCACAATGTAAGAAGGATATAGAAATATTAGAATGTGTCCAAGGGAATGCAACAAATATGGTGAAAGGACTAGATGGCATGACTTATGAGGAGCAGGTGAGGATACGAGGTTTGTTCAGCTTAGAGGAGACTGAGGTGACCTCATTGCTGTCTACAACTTCCTCATGAAGGGGAGTGGAGAGGGAGGTGCTGATTTATCTCTGGTGCCCGGTGATAAAACATGAGGGAATGGCTTAAAGCTGTGTCAGAGGAAGTTCAGACTGGATATTAAGAAGTTGTTTTTCACTGAGAGGGTGGTCAAGCACTTGAACAAGCTCCCCAGAGAAATGGTCATGGCTCCAAGCCTGTCAGTGTTCAAGAAGCATTTGGACAACACTTATATATATGGTTTAACTTTTAGGTTGCCCTGTGTGGAGTCAAGAGTTGGACTCAATGATCCTTGTGGGTCCCTTCCAAAGGAGAATATTCTGTGATTCTATGAACTTGAAACCTCCTGTCTGAATTTTGCTTGCTGCCTCTCACCCTCTGTCCATGCCCCATTGTGACGAGCCTGGCATTGCTTTTTTGATAACCTCCCCATAGGTACTGAAAGGCTGCTATTTGCCCCCCCCCCAGCTATTCCTTCTGTAGGCTGAACAAGCCCAGCTCCCTCAGCTCATAGTGCAAGTGCCCCAGCCCTGACCATCTTGGTGGGTCTCCACTGAATTCTTCTGAGTTTGTTGGTGTATTTCTTGTTTCGGGGAATCCAGCACTGGATGCACTACCTGGATATGATCCCAGAAGTACTGAGTAGAGGGCCATAACTGCTTCCCTCATTCTACTTTCTCTGGTTCTGTTCACACAGCCCAGGATGCTGTTGGCCACCTTTGCTGCCAGGGCACATGGCTCACTCATGTCCGGCTTTCTGCCCACCAAGGGCCCCGAGGGCCTTTTCTGCAGAGCTGCTGCCCGGCCAGGCCTGCCCAGGCAGGCATCCCCAGATTGTCTTGTTGCCAGGGGCTCTTCCTTCCCAGGTGCGGGACTTGGCATTTGTCCTTGTTGAATTTCATGGGGTTCCTTCTGGCTCATTCTTCCAGTCTGTCCAGATCCGTCTGGATGGCAGCCCTGCCCTTGAGCATATTGACAGGTCCCCTTGATTTGATGTCACCTGCAAATTTGACAAGAGTGCACTCATCTCTTTTGTATCACTAGTGAAGATGTCAAACAGGACAGGTCCCAGGACAGATACCTGTGATGCTTTACTTGTCACTGGCCTCCAGATACAGCATGACCTCTAACCTCTCTAAACCTGATGATCCAGACAGTTTTACACCACCGCTTTCACTCATGTTGCTGTTGCTTTGACATATGCAAGCTGAACGCACTTTTCTTCCTGCATTTTCTGCACACGCTTCTACTGGCCGTGCAACCTCATTTGCCCTGGCTTTCTGTGGCCATAGCTGGCTCAGGAGCTTAGTAGTTTGTTAATGGCCATGTTTCTCCCTGCTGGCTGCAATGGGCTTGTGCTCTGTTTTTTCCCTCAGTGATTTTTGACTGTCACTGAGGCAGTTTTGATGGTACTAAAACCATACTGTCCACTGCAGATGTAGTAGTTCAAACACTTTTAGTACAAACTGTAGCTTGGGCTTGTGTGTTCTCTTTTACCACTGAACATTCCTTTTTAAAAATCTCCATGGGCAATGTTCTGTATTTTTTTCTCATAAATACCACAGTTGTAACACTCAGACTTATTTAACAGAGATTATAGTAAAACACCCTGTTTTACTATGACATCAATACAGTCGAGTGTCCTGAGCTTCCAGCTCCCTTGTGCCACCCAGACGTTGCCATACTGGAGTAGGTCCTGTGGAGGTTATAGAGGTGGTTGGGGTTGGAGCACAGGACATACAAGGAGAGGCTGAGGCTGCTTTGTTCAGTTCGGAAAGGAGAAGGCGAAAGAGAGACCTTACTGTGGTCTGCAGCTGCCTAATGGGAGTGGGAGAGATGATGGGTACAGACTCTTCTCATAGTTGCATGGTGACGAGAAGAGGCAACAGGCACAAGCTGTAACAGGAGACATCCTCACTGGACATCAGGGAAAAATCCTTCAGGCACTGGATCAAAGTCCTGAGAGGCCATGGACTCTGTCTTTGGAGGTACTCAGCACTCACCTGGCCGCAGCCCTGAGCAACCTGTGCTAATGGGTCCTGCTCTGAGCGAGGCTTGAACCAGAGGCTCCTTTCCACCAGCACAAGTCTGATCTCTGGAATGAAATTCTCATCAGGTTTTGTAAGAACAATATTTCAGGTTTTTTTCCCTTTGATTTCCTCAAGGAAAGAGTTTCTTCTGGGAAATTTTTTTTTTGCAGGTAAGTTGCTGGAGTTGCCTGTTATCTGGACCAGGCAAGAAACAAGAATGAGCAAAATTTGGCATTGCCAGTTTGGCGTACCCAAGATAGGACAAAAGCCTCGCGCTGCATCTTGTGAGAGTGGTAATGGATTACTGCCTGACTTTTTTTTCCTAACAGCTGACAAGGAGATTTTTTGGCTGAAGAAAATTGCATTGTCTCAAGCTTTTATTCAGTTTAATTGACTGCTTGTATTCATATTTTAGAAAAAAAGGTAATGAGGGTTGCACCTATATGATCCAACTATAAAACTGGCCAAAGCTGACCTGATTTACTTGTGTTTGTGATGGGCTAAGAGCATGCACAAACTCAAACACCATGATCACGCAATGTAAAGTGACTTGTTACCCTGTGGTACCATCCCTGCATTGTGGGGTTATGGGGCAGGTCTAACACCTACACAGAGTCCTGGAAAATGGAAAGTGGTGTCCTGGCACCAGCCCCAGGGTCACTGTTTCTTCCTGGCCAACTTGTATCCAGAAAGCGACAGGGAAAGTCTTTCCTGTCACCACTGAGCAGCACTTTTGCCTAATGATTGCTACCCGGTACTTCCTGGGCAGCTATGGCACCTGCTGCCCCATCTCCCTTCCTCCCTCCTCCTCTGGCCAGCTCCATCCTCCTGCTGCACTGAGCCACCCCTCCAAGGCTTCTCACCCAGGCCTTGCCCAGGCTTGGGCATCAAGTCTGCCCCAGGGGCCAATTAGTGCACTTCAAACAAGCTGCTTTAAATAGAAGGCTGAAGTTTGAGAGAGAAGTTTTCTTGTTTCCAGTTTGTCCGCTTGGTACCCATTCCCCCCAGGCTTCTCTCCACAGAGAAAATGCCACTAGGGTTTCAGTGCCAATTACTAAAAGCTTAGAGCACTTCACTTCCTTACATAGCATGTTTTTGTGAGACTTGTAAACAAGGCACAAAGTGGGCTATTAAAAGTTTGAGGCAGTCACTCATGCAATAACTGTGAAGCTGCTTACATCTGCTGTAATCAATTGCATCATAATGTAGAAGCAGCAGAATGAGACATGGAGAAAGAATGTCTTTGTTCTATATAGACTTCCCATCTTTGGAACGTTCACACTCTAGACAAAAAAACACACACAAAGTTGTTGGAGTATTAAAAGGAGAAAAAGGTAAATAATTTAACAGTGCTTTAGCAGTCAATATGAAACACCTGAATGACAGTAAACTTTATGGAAAACCTAAGTTATTGCAACAGGAAATACAAAGCTGAAGTTCCACGGCCATTTGTAACACCGATTGTGCCTTCTTGCCCAAATTCCCGCTCTGCTCTGAGGCAGTGTATCTACACCATATATGTATACTACAGCCATGTCAGTTAGGTATGACAGATTGTTATAGGTATGCAGGGCAGTTTGATACCCTGGCTTTTACTGGCAGCTACAGGTTCCTGACCCATCTGTGGGGTGGGTGCGTAGGGAGATACAGGTCCGTATTTAGTGCAAGACCCACTGCATAACGGATGTGAGCCAGATCACAGCTACATATCTGGAGCGGGTACCACTGCACGTGCTGCAGCAAAAGCACTTTGGCTAGGGCCACAGTGTCTGATCTAAGCATTGGGAGAGACATCTCACAATATGAAGCTGGGCCAGAGTTTTTCACAGAAATGTATCTTTTACGGTTTTAGATATGAACTCGATTTATTATTGGAGGAATTTAGCTAGACTGTTTGTGGCAACACTGGCGGTCAGGATGAACAAACAGAGGGAGCACAACATGAGCCCTTGAGAAAGGTTTTAGAGGAAAAGACAGTGCTGCTGATTTGATGGCCAGAATTCAACAGAGACATCAGCACTGATTTGACCTGTTTAGAGTAATACATAGTGCAGCACAAAGATGATACGGACTCACCTGCACTAGTCATTCTGTGCTCTCTTTCATCAATGGAGCGTGACTAGTGGTTTTGGGACAATTTGCCCAATCTGCCTGGCTGGGACAGCTCAGACTCATGGTCCCTCTGGAGACCGGTGCCAGGCCTGAAACAGTCTGAGCATCCCTGAAGTCTGCTTCCAACATCCAGCATTTTCAAGGCTATTTTGCAGGTATGTAAGTGTGCATCACTTCCGTTGTCAAGCAGGGCACAAGCAATCCAGGAGGTTTCTGGATATGGGGAGACACTTTGCCGGACACAGTACTCACAAGAAAGAGCTGGTCAGGCATGTGAAAGCTGAGGGCAGCCTTAGATGCAGTGATCACAAGATGGAGGAGTTCAGAATTCTGAGAGGAGGGAGAAAGGCAAAAAGTGTGAGGGCCTGAGGGCACTAATTAGCCTTAAGATCCCTGACCAGTCTCACCTGGGACCTCCACCCACACTCTGCCCATGGGCCCAAAAACTCCATTTCACCTCAGGCCTCGATCTTAATCCCTGCTATCATGGGCAAAACAATCTCAGCTCAAGGAATTTCACTTAATTTATTGCCAATTAACGTAAACTTTTAATTACTGAGTCAGATACTGAGGAAATCCAACATGACAAATAATTAAAGAAACACTTAGGGAAACACCTTTCCTCCCCTTTCCCAGGCTCAGCTTCAGTCCAACACCTTTTCTCCCCCCTTCCTAGTCTCAGCTCCCCTTGTTGTCCCTGCATGTTATGCTCAGTTCCTCCCAATGCCTTTGGTGAGGTGACGGGCAGCACAGGAGGTTGGGGTCAGTGTGCTGTGCTTTCTTTTGCCACTAACTGCTTCTTACTTTTTTCTTCTCCTGCTCTCTCCTTCTTCCACTGCTCAGTCATGGCACACCCATGGGCTGCAGTCCCCTCAGGGGTGTACCTACTCCAATGCGGGTCCTCCACAGTTTGCAGTTCTTCAAGTGTCCCTGCTCTGGCATAGTTCCTCCCTGGGCTGCAGTCCCTTCAGGGAGAAATGGGCCAATGGGAATTTCATGAAGTTCAGTAGAGCAAACTGCAAAGTCCTGCACCTGGGCAGATTCCATGCACCAATACTCAACTGGGGGGCCAAAGCAACTTTGCAAAGAATTACCTGGGTGTCCTGATGGGCAACAAGCTAGCCATGAGCCAGCAATGAACCTTTGTGGCAAAGGCAGCCAACAGCATCCTCAGCTGCATTAGCAAGAGCATTGCCAGTAGTTCGAGGGAGATCTTTTCCCCTCTATTCGGCACTGGTGAGATCACATTGTCGTGGTTTAACACCAGCCAGCAACTAAGCACCACCCAGCCACTCACTCACTCTCCCCTGGTGGGATGGAGGAGAGAACTGGAAGAGTAAAAGTGAGAAAACTCATGGGTTGAGATAAAGACAGTTTAATAGGTAAAGCAAAAGCTGCGCGCACAAACAAAGCAAAGCGAGGCATTCATTCACTCCTTCCCATCGGCAGGCAGGTGTTCAGCCATCCCCAGGAAAGCAGGGCTCCATCACGCGTACCGGTTACTTGGGAAGACAAACGCCATCACTCTGAATGTCCCCCCCTTCCTTCTTCTTCCCCCAGCTTATATACTGAGCATGATGCCATACGGTATGGAATAGCCCTTTGGCCAGTCTGGGTCAGCTGAGCTGGCTGTGCTCCTTCCCAGCTCCTTGTGCACCTGGCAGAGCATGGGAAGCTGAAAAGCTGAAAAGTCCTTATTCAGCAAAAGCTTGAATAGACAAGAAGCAACAGGCACAAACTGAAATACTAGAAATTTCACTTTAACATAAGAAAACTTTTTTTTTACTGTTAAGGGTGATAAAACAAGGTCCTGAGCAACCTGCTCTAGGGGACTCTGCTTTGAGGTGGGGATTTTGGACTAGACAATCTCTAGAGGTCCTTTCCAGCCTCCAGCTTTCTATGATTCTGTGAGTCAGGTACATGTGGCACATGTGGCGGAGCCTGTATATCATGGGCGAGGACTCCAGCAGGGTGTTGCTGCAGTAGAGCACAGCTGCAGAGAACACACGGCGGGGCATGTGGGTACATGAGTGGCAGGTCAGTCTTCTCCTTCCTCCCAGTGTGGCCATAATTCAGACCATACCCACCTCAGGGGATCTACTGCTATTTAGCGTTTCCCTTTCTGCATTTGATCTATCCTTTTTTCAGCAGCTGGTGTCCAGCTCTTTCCAGGACTATGGAGAAGTAAAATGCCGATTACAATAAAGACAAGATTTGTCTCTTTAGATCTAACTGCATGAACCACTTGTGTTCCTTATAAAGATGCATCTTACTTTACAGTGCTAAATAGAAGGAAGTTATAAGATGCCAAAGAATTCATGGCTTTGGTCTTATACCAGGCCTGTTGTTTTCACATTGTAAAGACAAGGACCTAGTAAAGACAGAAGTACCTGAGAAAGAAGCCATAGAATAAAATCACAGGCAAAATAGAATACTGTTCCGGGAAGACTGTGTGTCAAAGAGATTCAATCCATCTCAGTCCTGAAAGTACCAAGGTATTAACAAGTGCAGTCTTAGATTGTGAGGGTAACAACCACGTCCTCAGTGAGCCTTTCTACAGTACCCACCATCAGTTAAACTGCCAGAATTGCACCAAGTTGTGGATTGGACATATCCATGTGTCTTCTGTGAAGGAAAAGGCATCTCACCAGTCCATACGTTCTTCAAACCTGTCAGTAAAATAACAGAAAAATGATGAAATCCAGAGCAAATAGCTAAGAAACCAAGTTATTACATGCTGGAGTGAGATGACGCCAGGTATCAGAAGGCTGGGGTGACAACAGATGTCCAATTGCTGCCACAGTGAGGGAGTCAAGTGGCGCTGGGATACGTGCAAGTCTCTGCAGTGTGTTCTCAGTCCCTTACTTCATCATTCCTCATGTTCAGTTGCCTTTTGACCCCTCCTGACTGTTTTACTGAAAACACGTCAGGTAGTAGAAGTGAATCTTGTGGAGGGACAGGAACCCACAAGGGCATATGAAAACTGTCAAATAAACATGAAATAAAGTTGACAGGATTCAGTTCTCCTTCCATATGTGGACCTACAAACATAATTCCTCTGATCAGAGATAAGAGAGGAATACAACAGCTCCATTAACCTTGAATGAAAGAAGTGGCAGAATAGGTTCATTCCCTTCTAACTGCAAAAAAGAAAAAGGGGTCCCTTTGCCTAGGATAAAAATCCCAAGACATTAGGGATTTTTTTTCAAAGAAAAGGCTTCCTATAAGAAACAGAGACTAACCATGGTGCAAGGTGGCAACTACTAGGTATGTTTCCACGCTGGATGCTTCATTTGTGTTCTGGCACATGCCTCTAGGAAAATAAATTCTTATTTATACACTTTTAACAGGTTCTGTTAAAGAAACTCACCACTGGACCTGAGCCCCCCCGTGCAACACTTCACATAAAGAGACAACAGACAGCTGGTGATACTGCAATGTAATGTACGTGGGTGGCACTCTGCCATAACACAAGTTGTGACTGCAGGCCCGAAAAGATCTGGAAAACAGTCTGCAGAGAAAAACAGATGGGAGGATGATCTGCAAGCAGTTCTGCGGTCACTGCATTTTTTCAGTCTCTGTCCTGGTGTACTCCTCTGTCAGTGGTGAGTCTGGGTCCTGTCAGCAGGTGAGAATCCCTGCAGCAACCATGCCTGCTGCAGTGTACTGGGATGCCAGGCTTTGAGCTAGCCCAGCTACCTCCATGCTTAGTGCAGGATGAAAGTCAGAGTTGGAATGATTTTTTTTATAGAATCACAGAATGGTTTGTGTTGGGAGGGACCTCTAAGGATCATTTAGCCCAATCACCCTGCCAAGCGCAGAGACACCTTTCACTAGACCAGGTTGCTCAAAGCCCCGTCCAACCTGGCCTTGAACACTTCCAGGGATGGGGCATCCACAGCTTCTCTGGGCAGCCTGTGCCAGTGTCTTACCACCCTCAGTGTAAAACATTTCTTCCTTATATCCAACCTAAACCTACCTTCTTTCAGTTTAAAACTGTTGCCCCTTCTCCTGTCACTACAGACCCTGGTAAAAAGTCTTTCTCTGTCTTTCTTATAAGCCCCCTTTATATATTCTGGCTGCTGTAGTTGCCAAGCCACTCTCCATGATATTTGAAAACTCATAGTAGTCAAGCGAAGTCCCCAGTGACTGGAAAAAAGGAAACATTGCACCCATTGTTAAAAGAGTAGAAAGCAGGATCCTGGGAACTACTGACCTGTCAGCCTCACCTCCGTTCCTGGGAAGATCGTGGAACAGATCCTCCTAGAAGCTATGCTAAGGCACATGGAGGACAGGGAGGTGATTTGACACAGCCAGCATGGCTTCACCAAGGGCAAGTCTTGCCTGACCAACATAGTGGCCTTCTATCATGGAGTGACTACACCAGTGGACAAGAGCTATGGATGTCATCTATCTATCTGGACTTCTGTAAGGCCATTCACATGGTCCCCCCTTCGCTCTAGATTAGAGAGAGATGGATTTGATGGATGGACTTTTCGGTGGACAAGGAATTGGATGGATGGTCACATCCACAGAGTAGTGGTCAATGTCCAGATGGAGATCAGTGATGAGTCGTGTCCCTCAGGGGTCCATACTGGGACCAGTACTGTTTAATACCTTCATCAATGACATAGTGGGATTGAGTGCACCCTCAGCAAGTTTGCAGATGACACCAAGCTGAGTGGCACGGATGACACCGCACTGACGTCTGAGGGATGGGATGCCATCTGGAGGGACCTGAACAAGCTCAAGAAGTGGGCCTATGTGAATCTCATAAGGTTCAACAAGGCCAAGTGCAGGGTTCTGCACCTGGGTCAGGGCAACCCCCAGTATCAATACAGGCTGGGGGATGAAGGGATTGAGAGCAGCTCTGCGGAGAAGGACGTGGGGATATTGGAGGATGAAAAGCTGGACACGAGCCAGCAACGTGTACTTGCAACACAGAAAGCCAATTGATCCTGGCCTGCATAACAAGAAGTGTGACCAGCAGGTCAAGGGACGTGATTCTGCCCCTCTACTCTGCTCTTGTGACACCCCACCTGGATCCGGCTCTGGGGTCCTCAGTTCAGGAAAGACATGGACCTGTTGGAGTGGGTCCAGAGGAGGCCCACAAAAAATGATCAGAGGGATGGAACACCTCTCCTATGAAGAAAGGCTGAGAGACTTGGGGTTGTTCAGCCTGGAGAAGAGCAGGCTCCAGGAAGACCCTTATTGCAGCCTTTCAATACTTAAAGGGGGCTTATAAGAAAGATGGAGAAAGCCTTTTTTAGTAGAGCCTGTTGCGATAGGACAAGGGGTAATGGTTTTAAACTAAAAGAGGGTAGATTCAGACTAGGTACAAGGAAGAAATGTTTTTACAGTGAGGGTGGTGAAACACTGGAACAGGTTGCCCAGACAGGTTGTAGATGCCCCACCCCTTGAAACATTCAAGGTCAGGTTGGACAGAGCTCTGACCAACCTGATCTAGTTGAAGAT
The DNA here is from genome assembly GCF_965183815.1 of Platalea leucorodia. Taxonomy (NCBI): domain Eukaryota; kingdom Metazoa; phylum Chordata; class Aves; order Pelecaniformes; family Threskiornithidae; genus Platalea; species Platalea leucorodia. The sequence goes on along the minus strand of NC_138826.1, from coordinate 128,009,842 downwards.
GTCCCTGCTCATTGCAGAGGGGTTGGACTAGATGACCTATGATTCTACAATAAATATATTCAAAGCCTGCAATAAGGCCTCCCCAGAACCTTCTCTTCTCCAGGCTGAACAACCCCAACTCTCGTCTCTCTCCATAGCAGGGGCATTCCAGCCTTCTTGACCATTTTCGTGGCCTCCTCTGACCCGCTCTAACAGGTCCTTGTCTTTCTTGTACTAGGGATCCCAGAGCTGGATGCAGTGCTTCAGGTGGGGTCTCACCAGAGCAGAAAGACAGAATTGCCTCCCTCAACCTTCTAGCCATGCTTCTTGTTATGCAGCCCAGGCTTTCTGGGCTGCAACTACACATTGCTGGCTTACATCCAGCTTTTCATCCACCAGTGTCCCCAAGTCCTTCTACACAGGGCTGCTCTCAATCCCTTCATCCCCCACTCTGTACTGATACTGGGAATTGCCCTGACCCAGGTGCTGGACCTTGCACTTGGCCTTGTTGAACCTCATGAGGTTCACATGGACCCACTTCTCCGGCCTGTCAAGGTCCCTCTGGATGCCATCCCTTCACTCAAGCATGGTGTCAGCTGGGTGTCAAGTGGACTCAGTTTGGTGTCGTTATTTTTACTGAGCATTATAAAGTTCTGGTGGGAATGGACTCACTATCTCCAAAGTGAAAGCTGCCACTACCATCATGTACCTGAGGAGTCGCCCAGTGATGTACTAGCAGTGATGTACTACAGTGATGTACTAGCAGTGATGTACTAGCAGTGATGTACTAGCAATTTATATTCCAGTGTTGCTTGCGAACATATAAGCAAAAAGGCTTCAGGGTGTGGAGACAACAAAGATTCGTACATCTATCTACCAGTTTTTCCCAACTCTCTACCATTTTCCTTACCTGGGAAGGAAAAAGGAGGCAGAGAAGCAGGGCTTGGGGAAGAGTTTGAGAATGGGACCTCATGGAAGTTCAAATCACACAGTAAAAAGCAGTAACATCTTGTCTGAGTCTGAACTAAACTTGTATCACAGTGAGCCCATGTTCTTGGAGTATACGAACACCTGAATTAGTGCTTGAAGGCTAGAGGTGGAGTTTGACCAAAGTAAGTAAATCACAAAGGCAGCGGTTATGATGAACACAGAACTGCTGTTCCCCAAATCAGGAACGGGTTGTCCAGACAGGTGTCAGATGCTCCAGACTAAAACAGACAAAAATAAGCAGTTTTTTTTTTATGCTACAGGCAATGGACTTTTGAAATTGGCTGCCATGGGAGGCTGCAGAGGTGGACAGTACCAGCAGATTCAAAACAATAGTAAATGAACCCTTAGACTGCATTTGCTGGTCATGCTATTTCTTATATCAACACTGTGACTACGGATATATCTCCTGGAGAGAAATATGCCATTAAGAAGCTGCTGGTGCAAAGATTCTCCAGGGTCTGCTGTTGTATCTGAGACATCTCCAGTACACAACAGCTACATGAAACCTGAGGTGATTGCAGCAAACTGCAGCTGCCATGGCTGCCCTTCACCTGCTCTTTGTAAATGCCGCCCTCCACAAGGTGGCATAAGTCTTCTGTCAGCAAAATCCTGAGACAGATGATTGCTGAGACATTTTTATTACCGGTGTCACAGGACTGGCTCTAAAGCAAGTCTCTTTTGCAAGAGGTCCAATTTGCCACTGAAAGTCACGTCCAGCTCCATTCCTAGTAATGGAAAAAGTATAATGCCAGGAGACACTGCTATACTTCACCGTCTGTCTGTACTTGCATCACAGCCCATTAATATCTCATCTCATTATGAACTGAGCCCAAAGCTTTCCATTAGCTCCAAGCCCTGGTAGGTTCCAAGCAGCAACAGTTTCTGTCTGTCTTCATCAGATCCTGATCCCAATCACTAACATGCCCAGGACATGAACTGCCCTTTCATTCAAACATCTTCACATTAGGTTCCCCACTGACTATCTAGTACTTTTATTAGCCAGATTTCCTCTTTATTTGCTCCCCGTCCTTCCAAAATATTTCAGATAAACAAAACCTGGCTTCCGTATTTTCACACAACTAGGGAAGAAAAAAAAAGTAGTCAGTTATGCAAGCTGTTGTTGAAGCTGAGTACTTAAATTTAAAATGGGACAATGTTTATCTTTTCCAGAGAAATTCTTCAAAAATCTGTCCCATCTCCTGAGCGCAAGGAGAGGTCTGGTAGATAAGCAGTTGGTGGGATAAATTATGTTAACAAGACTGTAGTGTTTCTGTGAAATACTGGAGCACTTCCTCTAGAAAGCAGAAACTGTATGGTTCATCGTCCTTCAGTCTAATATTCAGGTACCATGCTTCTGTGCGAATAAACAACAAGCAGAAGGCATTTAAGCATTAGTAAGAAGAGGAAACAACCAAAATACAAATGTCTACTGTGCATGAGATTGTTGCAGCATCAGACATTGCAAATTTAAGCTAAACCAGCAGTCGGATAACTTGCCTTTATTATTTTACAACATAATGCTTCGAGCTCAAGTAAAGGAACTGAAAATCTTTATGAAAGAGAAGAAATAGCATATGCTAGGCATGACCAAGATTTCTTAAGAATGGTTTGACTCAGGTGTAAAAAAAAAAAAAAAAAAAGCATACAAGGAATTGTTTTAAATTAAAGCCATTGGAAATGACAAAATCAAAAGCGATTCACCACAGGACCGAGAGGCACCAGGACGTATACAAAACAGATGCTAAGTGTCACTAGAGAAGTTAAACATTTCTTGAGCGCTTACAAGGATGGGGAAAAAAAGAAAAAGGAAAAAAAAGACTTTCATAAGAGTCCTCAAAACAAAGAGCATCTGCTGTCATCTCATAAATCCAAAGGCTTCCTTTGATAATAAAAATAATTTTTGACAATATCTCCTGCATCTAACATCAAATATTTCAATATTAGATCTCCTGATAAAGTTCGCAGAACATCTTTAGATTTGCAAAACAAACACTCCGTCTAAGGAAATGGGACTGCAGAGTTTTGACAACCTCTACTCAGGTACAGTCTTGGTGGACGAAATAAATGTTAATATGGACATAACAACTGACAGCTATCTAAGTAATAGTGATTGCGATCTGATAATTATTCTGTGAAAACACTATGCCACTAAGCCAGTGTTATTTGTACTTGAAATTTTAAAAGGGTCAGTTTCCCCAAACGTAATAATTGCAAGTGACTAGAAAAAAAATAAACATTTAAAATGAGAAGAGAAAGCTAGGAATTATCATTTAATGACATCCTAAATATTAATCCAAAAAAGAAAACACAATATAAAGAAGGTGAAAAAAATAGTAAGGGTTAATAGTTACGAGAAAACACACACATAACTTAAGAGACACTCAGGGAATCAATAAAATATCAATTAACAGTAGCATTAAGGACAGTAAGATTTCAGACCTGTATAAACGCATACTCAATCATGAGCAGATCCACCATTGGATACTGCTGATGAAAAGAAAAGCAGCAATGCAAAAATGCAGAAATATTCCGCAGATCCTTTTGATCTGTACCTGGAACAAAACAATGACTGCACTTAATCTCATGCAACAGTAAGGAAGGAACAAAAATGTTGATGTATTTAATCAAGGAAGCTCTACAACAGCACTTCCTACAATTAAACATTTTTCAATCAAATGTCCAACGTTTCACATAGTTGTCTTAAACTAGTCAAAGAGTAACTTGCCTTGTTGACACAATAATGCACTAGTAAATTTGGGACTCAACAGCTCAGTCAAGAGCTTTAGTGACTAGTATCATCGATGCTACTAGCCATGCGTAACTTCAGAAAAGGGAGAAAGGCTAACAAACTTCTTGTCCCAAGTACATTACAAAGGTACCTTCACCAATACAGTGCATTTGAAATTATCCAAAAGAAATTCACTCAGTATGACATGGCACCTTAATTAAAAAAAAAAAAAAACCCAAACCAAAAAACAACCAAACAGCATTGTAAGAAGCTATTAGGGGGACAGCTTAAACAGATTAAAAACTCATACAGGAACAGATCTCAAAATGCATCAAACAGGAAAACATAAATAAGCATGTCCGAACCCTGCATTGTACCTCAAAATCAAGTCCTCATGCACCACCATATAATAATTTCATTGATTATCTGGATAATTAAATGACTTTGTCCATAAAATTTACAAAGGACATGGAACTCAGTGCTTCAATGCCCAGTAAGCCTATAGGCAATGAAGTCTTTGAGTTGCCATTAGGCATTTTGTTACAAGGCTTAATGTAAAGAGCTCTTGGCAGAAATTCTACAGCCTCTGTGTACCAGCATTCAAATTAACTTCTCTGGCCTTTTATTATGCATTCAAGAAATCCATAGCTCTAATAGCCACTACCAGGTTTCACCAGAACTACTGATCTCATGCCCCAGGCAATCTAAAAGCACAAAACAGAAGATCCTTCACAGGCACTGGACTACTCCACACCTTTCTGCAACTTCCCCTAGAACTTCTGTTGCAGGCTTGTCAGCACTGAACCAATAGGATATGCTGCTTTCCTCTTGAGAATGGCTTCTAACTGTGTCCTCCACCAGATGCTTAAGATACTAATCACGATACAAAACTGAAGACAACCATGTTTCTCAGCTTGGATCCAGGAAAGCAAGAACAGAAGAGTTAATACTGCCCTGCTTACCACTGCATTTTTTCATATTCTTTTCCCCCTCTTTTCTCCTTAAGAAACTGTGGGAACAGAGCAAATATTAAGAATCTCAGGCCTACTATCAGTAAAACCAATCATATCCTAACTGGAACTAGCAACCCCCTTTCCACCTAGCCCTTTGATGAACTCACTGGTACTGCTCATATTCAAATAAACACATGAGGGACCAGTGAACTGCATGGCTAGACCTCTATATCAAGTTGGAGTACTGCTACTTCAGAAGTTTTTCCTAAAACGCCCCAGCACCTGTATGCTGCATGAATAACATAATCCCAGGTAGCACAACATAATGTGCATTAGGTCCTTCCCTCCCCCACGCCCCATAAAAGATGCCATGGCTCTATGTCTTGTTATGGGGCTGACCCAAACCATGTGCCTAGCAGCTACTCCCAGCTCAGCAAACCATACCCCCAGGTAACTCAGGTCAACTCTGTTTCTTCATCCCTGAACACACAGTGGACACGCTCCTCTGCATTGTAATACACCTGCCCACAGCGCAGACGTGGCTCCTCCTGCTGGTACCAGAGCTGTTCATTGAACTCTGGGAAGAAAAAGGCAATTTCTCTGCTGGCTGATGCTGGTGAATCTGTTAGAAAACAGAGGAAAAGAAGATGAGAGATGCTAGTCTGGCACCGCAAATATGTGCTATGTTCTGAAAGGAAGGGCAGAAGCCGTAAAGAAAAGCGCCAGGCTCAGTCACACCAGGACAGGTGTGAGTGGAGTCTGCAGAAGTGAGCAAATCATTAACTTTGACTCCCAGAACGGAAAGCAAGCAAAGGCAGACAAAATACCATCATTCACACCTCCCTGAGCTCCAGTCTTTGCCCAACACTCAGCCAAGAAGGACAGGTCTACCTGAGCCATGAGTGGTATTCCTGGTGTCAGTGAGGCCATAAGCTCCTCGGATGGAGTCCGGGACGCTGTTTCGGGCTCGGAATACTTTGGTGGGTCCCATCAGGGACCTCCAGAAGGAGACAGCGTTCTCATGGGCCAAGATATAAGCCCACATGGGGCCACTAAGAAAAGCACCAGGGAAGAGCAGAAAGTAGATAAGGTTACAAAAGGGCATAGCTCCTTCATTCTTATCAATACAGCAAGTGCAAAGAAGCAAGGAAGTGCAACTGCCACGCAGTGCTCTCTGGGAGGGGATACAGACCCACCACGACGCAGACACTGAGACGGTGGCTCAGAAGCAGAGCACTTGCACGAGTGACCTCCTCCTAGGTGATGGTACCCACAACCCCTGGGGATGCCACCCCACCAAGTACCGCTGCTGTCACAGCGGAGGTGGTTCCTGACAGTCCTCCATCCCCGCGCCCAGGGCCTTCCCCCTCGGCACACCACAAGCACCAGCTCCCGATGAGACGCATCCCGCGCCGAGGCGGGCCCCTCCCGATGCAGAAGCACTGTTCGGGCAAGACAAGAGTCCACCCGCAAAGCCAAGCGAGCTTCTTCCCCGCGCCCCGCACGGCCCGGCGGCGGGCACGGCCCGTACCTGGCCATGAACTCCACCAGCCGCTGGTAGAAGAACCGCCCTGCGGGAGAAAGGCGGCCCGAGTCACAGCCCCGCTCGGCCGGCACCGGCCCCGTCCGGCGGCCAAGCCCGTCCGCCCGCAGCGCCCGCCCGCCCGCTCCTGGCGGCGGCGGCGGCCTCGCCCGCCCGGAGCCGCCGCCCGCCTACCCGCGTGCTCCCGGTAGAAGCGGCGGCTCTCCTCCCGTCCGCAGCGCAGCTCCTTGGCGCGCACGATGAGGAACCGGTTGCTGAGGATGGTTTCGTGCACGGCCTGCGGGCAGAGGCACAGCGCTGGGCGGCCGACGCGCACCGCCAGGACGCCCCGGGCCGGACCGGCAGACCAGACCGGGCCGGGCCGGGCCGGGCGGCGCCGGCGGGGCGGTCCGGTCCGCCCACCCTCACCTCTAGCACCAGCGGGTGGGCCACGGCGTCCGGCTTCAGCAGCGCCAGCGTCAGCTGCAGCGGCCGCCCGCAGCGCCCCGCAGCCGCCATGGCGCCCGCCTCGCGCGGCGGCGCCGCGCTGCTGACGGCGACGGGGCGGGCGGTGGCGCGCGGGAGGCGCCGCCGAGGCGGAGAAGGGCGGGGCCTGAGGCGGGGGCGGGGCCTGAGGCGGGGGCGGGGCGGGGCCCGCCGTGTCGCGTAGCAGCGCGGACGCGGCGGCGGCGCCATGGCGGATGCGGCGGCGGCGGCGGCGGAGCAGGCCCGGGATGAGGCCGCGGCCGGCGCCGAGGAGACCGTGAAGATCATCTGCCTGGGCGACAGCGCCGTGGGCAAGTCCAAGTGCGTGGCCGCGCGGGCGCGCCGCTGCCCGGCCGGTTCCCCGCGGGGCGGGAAGGGGCGGCGCGGCCCCGCTGCCCGGCCGGTTCCCCGCGGGGCGGGAAGGGGCGGCGCGGCCCCGCGGCCTCACGGCTGTGCGCTGCTCTTTCCGCAGGCTGCTGGAGAGGTTCCTGCTCGACGGCTTGTATCCTTGCGGGGCGCCGCCCGCGGCCCCTAGTTCCCGTCCGTGTTCTCGGGCTGCACCCCGAGCAGCCCCGCGCCGCCGCGCAGGTGGCGGCCCGGCCCGGCGGAGCGTGGCGGGGGCGAGCGGGCGGCGCGGCCGGGCCCGGGGAGCTGCGGCGGGCCCGGCCGGGGGAGCGGGTGGCGGCCCGGCGCCGGCGGTCGCTGCGGATGGGGGGACGTGCTCCTCCGTCGGCTCCTTAACGCGGGCGCAGCCGCCCCCAGCAGCTCTCCACCTTCGCCCTGACGCTCTACAAGCACCGTGCTCGGGTGGACGGGCAGACGGTCCTCGTGGGTAAGTGGGAGCGCCCTGCTAGGTGTTCCGTGGGCCCCGGGGACGGGGCGATTCTGGCTGTGTGCAGAGAGGGCAACAGCGGCGGTGCCCTGGGCACATGCAGCATATGGATCCAAAAACATGGCAGGGGAGTTCCTTGCGGTGGGCAAGGGGATGCCAAACAGCGGTTTGTAGGCAGGGAAATGGGGGAATGAAGGGATCACAGAATCACAGAATGGTTGAAATTGGAAGGGACATCTGGAGGTCATCCTGTCCAACCATGGTTCAGGCAGGCCAGGAGAATGTTTGGATGGCTTTTGAATGTCTCCAAGGAGGGAGCCTCCACAACCTCTCTGGGCAGCCTGTGCCGGTGCTCAGTCACCCTCACAGTGGGAAAAGTGTTTCCTGATGTTCAGAGGGAACCTCCTATGTTTCAGTTTGTGCCCGTTGCCTCTGGTCCTGTCACTGGGCACCACTGGAAAGAGCTTGGCTCCATCTCCTTTATGTTCTTCCTTCAGGTATTTATGCTCATGGATGAGATCACTCATGAGCCTTCTCTTCGCTAGGGTAAAGAGTCCCAGCCCTCTCAGCTTTTCATCACAGAAGAGATGCTCGTGTCCCTTAATCATTTTAGTGGCTCTTTGTTGGACTCTCTCCAGTATGTCCGTGTCTCTCCTGTGCTCAGGAGCCCAGAACTGGACACAGTACTTGAGGTGTGGCTTCACCAGTGCTGAGTAGAGGCAAATGAATACTTTGCCTAATGCAGCCCAGGATGCCGTGAGCCTTCTTTGTGGCAAGGGCACATTGCTGGCTCCCCGTCAGCTTGGTGTCAGCCAGGACCCGCAGGGCCTTTTCTGCAAAGCTGCTTTCCAGCTGGGTGGTCCCCAGCATAAACTGGTGCTATGGGGTTGTTCCTTGCCAGGTGGAGGACTTTGCGCTTCTCCTTGTTGAACTTCATGAGGTTCCTGTCAGCCCATTGCTCCAGCCTGTCCAGGTCCCGCTGGATGGCAGCAGAACCGTCTGGTGTATCAGCAGCTTCTCCCAGTTTTGTGTCATCTGCAAGCTTGCTGAGGGTGCAATGTGCCCCATCATCCAGATCATTAATGAAGGTGTTGAACAGGATCACACCTGGTATTGACCCCTGGGTACACTGCTGAGTTACTGGCCTCCAACTAGACTTCATGCTGCTGATCACCACCCTCTTGACTGGCCATTCAGCCAGTTGTCAATCCACCTCATTGTCTGCTCATCCAGCCCATACGTCAACAGCTTCTCTATGAGGCTCTTATGGGAGAGAGTGCCAAAGCCTTACTGAAGTTTAGGTAGACAATAGCCACTACTTTCCCCTCATCTACCAGGCCAGATCGCTGTTCAGTTATTAGGTTCTTCAGCTATGCCAGTAATGCTATACATTTGACTTCCAGGCAAGGGGATATCTAAGTCAAAGATTATCTTTGTTTTTTTCAAGGAACTGAATACCTGTCAAAGTAATTGCTGCAAGAATCCTGATTTAGCTGTGTTAGCCTCTGTTAGTCAAAGTGCTTGTTGCTCAGGATGCAGTGTCGTGATGGAACTAAGCTAACTAAGATTTAAATTTTGTCATGAAGCTAAGCTAGCTGCCAATGAAAGTTACAGTCCCTTTCCCTTATGTACCACCAGCGTTCGCTTATAGGTCTAGTCCTGTCCATTGTCAAGCCAGTTCAGGAAGCTAACCATGCATATTAACCACTCACAAAATAAGTGAATGGGTTTCTACTCATTTGGCTTCCTAAAACATTTCACCGTGGAGGCTTATACACACCAGTGCTGGTGAAAGGGGCAGGTGGGAATGCACAGGCAAAGGAAGGAGGAGTAGGCAGTGAGCTTGCTCTTTCTTGCGAGGTAGGTATTATATCAGTTTAACTGCAGTATGAAACTGTCTTCAGACTCCTTTACTCTGTTAATATAGTAAATAAATGAGAAGAAATATGCCATATGCTAATTACAAAATAATCTACAGTGGGATTTAGCTGCCTATCAGCACCAATTCTAAAAATCCATGCCATAGAATACTTCAGTAGGTCTACTATTTTAGTTGCTGGATTTTTAATACATTGTAACACAATCTTCTGTTATTGGTCATCCTTTTATTGGGTATTTTTGATTGGCTAATTATTTTGGGTGTATGTACCAGTTGCTATATTTCAAGTTTATAGAATATTTAAATTCTTTCTCTGGATATGTCCAGCCTGTATGATCTTATCATAAAATACTACTTGTTTTATCTCAACCTTTGTTAGTTGTTTTGATAGACTACAGGTATCCTAGCATTAGCAGTCATCTGTGTGTCAGTCATACTCTCAAATATTCCATAACTTCAGTTTTACCACAAGTGCTAACTTTCTATTTTTTTATGCCAATGGAGCATTGCTTTAACCTATGTGAATTAGCCTCTGACAGCACAGTGTTGTTCACTGTGTGTTCTAGATGGCAGTTCAAGAAAAACATTATCTTATTCTGTGGCTTGAATTGATATTCTGTACTGCTGCCTGTATCGCTACAATTTCTGTGTTTTCAGTGTATTGCAGCTCTGGAAGGGACTGCGAGAGGATATCTTGCACATCTCTGCGCAGGAGAAACTCTTTACTTAATGATACTTTTCACCGATACATATATATATATATATTATGTACTTAAAGACTTCCAATGACAAAGACTGCTTAGGCCATCCATTCCAACATATCAGGGTTCTTACTGCTAGAAAGTCTTTCTTTCTTGATACTTAATGCAAATCTTCTTTATTCAAGGTAAACCAGTTATTTCCTGTGTTTCCTGGACACTGAACAAGTTTTTTACCCTTCCTGTTTGCAGCAGCTTTCTACATGTTTGAACACTGTACCTTTCCCCTGTATTGGTGAATGAAAAACTAGACATGAGCCAGCAATGTGTGCTCGCAGCCCAGAAAGCCAGCTGATCCTGGGCTGCGTAACAAGAAGCGTGGCCAGCAGGTCGAGGGAGGTGATTTTCCCTCTCTGCTCTGCTCAGGACCCTACCTGGAGTACAGCATCCAGCTCTGGGATCCCCAGTACAAGAAAGACATGGACCTGTTGTAGCAGGTTGACGAAAATTATCAGAGGGCTGGAACACCTCTGCTATGGAGAGAGGCTGAGAGAGTTGGGTTTGTTCAGCCTGGAGAAGGAAAGGCTCTGGGAAGGCCTTATTGCGGCCTTTCAGTATATAAAGGGGGCTTATAAGAAAGATGGAGAAAGACTTTTTACCAAGGCCTGTAGTGATAGGACAAGGGGCAATGGTTTTAAACTGAAAGAGGGTAGGTTTAGACTGGGCATAAGGAAGAAATGTTTTTACACTGAGGATGGTGACACTCAGGAACCACTGGAACAAGTTGCTCAAAGAAGTTGTGGATAACCCATCCCTGGAAGTGTTCAAGGTGGGGTCGGATGGGGCTTTGAGCAACCTGGTCTAGTGAAAGCCGTCCCTGCCAAGTGCAGGGGGGATGGACTAGATGACCTTTAAAGGTCCCTTCCATCCCAAAGCATTCTGTGATTCTATAATAAATTAATTTAATTTATTGCCAATTAATTGTAACAGAGTACAATAGTGAGAAGTAAAACAAAACTAAAAACACCTTCCCTCCATCATCCATCCTTTATTCCCAGGCTCAGCTTCACTCCTAAATCTTCTACTTCCTCCTCCCCACGAGCGGTGCAGGGGAATAGGGAATAGGGATTGCACTCAGTTCATAAAACTTTGCCTCTGCTGCTCCTTCCTCCTCACACTCTTCCCCTGCTCCAGCGTGGGGTCCCCCCCATGGGATACAGTCCTTCACAAACTTCTCCAACTTGGGTCCTGCCCATGGGGTGCAGTTCTTCAAGAACTGCTGCAGCATGGGTCCTTTCCATGGGGTACAGTCCGTCAGGAACGGACTGCTCCAGCATGGGTCTCCCATGGGCCACACACAGGTCCTGCCAGAAAACCTGCTCCTGCATGGGCTGCTCTCCACGGGCCACAGTTCTTGCCAGCAGCCTGCTCCAGTGTGGGCTCTCCATGGGCTGCAGCTTCCTTCAGGGCACATCCAACTGCAGCGTTTTTTACCCTTCTTAAAGATGTTACCACCAACGTCGCTGATTTGGTGTGATTTGGCCAGAGGTGGGTCTGTCTTGGAGCTGACTGAAAGTGGCTCTGCCTGACACGGGGTCAGCTTCTTGTGTCTTCTCACAGATGCCACCCCTGCAGCCCCCTGCCCCTTGCAAAAACCTTGCCACTTAAGCCCCGTACAAGGTTTCAGAGCAGAGCCATGAGAACAATTGAAACATGGTTAAAATGGGCCTAATGATGAGAGACTCGGTCTGGTTCACTTCTCAGGGAGAAGGTAAAACATCAGAGAACGGGAACTTGGTACAAAAGGAGGCTTCAGCATAGCAAGAAATATTTAACAGACTCTAGTTGATGTTAGGTAAACTCAAATAAAAGATAAGGTGGTTTTGGTTTTTTTTTTAACCAGTAAGTGAAATTACTATTAAGGCAACTTGTGAAAGTATGGATTCATATCTCAGGGACTTATTTTTAACATGGATTTATGCTTTCTTAAGTAACTTGCTCTAGTTTAAGTAATTCATCTGGCCTACGTTATACAGGAGTTCACGGTGTCTTCTGTCTTCACCTTTTACGAGCATAATGCTGATCATCCGAGCTACCTAGCAGAGAAGTCCGGAGGTGTGGTTTTGTAAAGGCAGGTAGTTTGATCTGAAGACTTTAAATTGTGCAGAATTACCACTCCCCTCGCTAATTTGATTTTTACTCTGCTGAGCTGTTCTTGGTGGCCATCACCAAATTCTGTGTGGTAGAGTTAGGATTGCGTTAAAATGTGGTGTATTTCTTTACTCTGTGAATCTTATTTTTTCCCAAGGATTTTAAGGTTGATAAATTCCTATGTTCTGGAGTATATCTGGAGACATGGGGTATGACAGGCAAGATCTGAAGGATATAGTGATAAAAGCAGCAGTGTTTTTCAGTAAGCCATGGCAAGTTCTCTCACGACAGCTGCTGCATTGGTTGGGAAGTTAATTCAGGGACATTCAGTAGGTGGTGGTCACCGGCACCTCTTTTTCTCTTGTAAGTGAGGATTCTGAAATGGCACATTAAAAGGATCAGGCAATTTTAGCAGCTCAGCAAAACTACCCAAAATGAATGCATATGTGGTCTGATGAGTACTTGTCTCTATTTTGGGCAGTTTAAGAAGCCACCATCCTGCAAGGCTGATACAGTATCCAGTCAGAAAGTAATTTCAATGCAAAGTCAACACTAAGGAAAGTGGCTTATTTGGCTTTAGGTGGGGTGGCACGCTTCAGTCTAGCTGACAGAAGTGTAACAACATCTGTTGGGTCTTAATTGAAGCTGTGTAAATTTACACAGCAAATAAGACACAAATTTTAGCCTATAAATCCAGTTGGGGTGGGGTGGAGATCTCTACCTGAGATGCACAAACAGAAAAAGGCATTAAAATGTTGATGACTGTTCTGGTATGCTTCATGATACCTAGTCTACAAGGTATTTAACGAATTGGGAGCTGTCTGTCTCAGGCTAACTAACTCACTTACCCTTCATCATTTTAGAACGTGCTTCTGGGAAGAGCAGAGTTAGACTGTCTGCAAAAGGGGATGGCATATTTCCTATGGCAGGCACCTGGCTATTTATCACTGTGTCAGAAATCAAGCTGGTTTGAGATGTTTAGATTTTGTTTCATGTTGTCACCTCTAGTGACGAAGTACCATACGCTGTTATCACTCTGCACTTTTGACTAGCTTTGTCTTACTGTCCTTTATAAGTCATGTCTACTGATGACTTCTCTTTTGCTAATATGTTTATAGCAATGTTCAGTGTCAGCACAGCTCACAGCTAAGCCTAGCTAAGAAAGGGTCCTAATTTTGCATAATCTCTTAGCCCTGGAGTGTTTCAGATTAGCGAGGTGAAACCTAACTTGGGACCCTGAGTAGATGGCCTGGGCTTTGTGCCCTGGGTTTAAGTTGTGAGGAAAACAGAACTTGGAAAGCTGTGTCATTCTGAGCTTGGTTTTTGTGTCTTACAGACTTCTGGGACACGGCTGGACAGGAGAGGTTCCAGAGCATGCATGCATCCTATTACCATAAGGCTCATGCTTGTATCATGGTAAGGGTAGTGCCTCAGCTGTGATCTGATGGAATTTTGACTAATAACAGTCCCAGTTGACACTTGGCTTGTATGTTACTTTTTATGATTACGCTGCCTTATATTTCTTGTCTCTTCCAGTGGTTTAAAAAACTTTCCTGTATTGTTCTTTCTTCTCTCAGCAGATAAAACCAGTGTAGTTGGGTATGTTTAGCTCTCTTCTGTCTTTCCTGATAGCACTCTTACTGTATTCCCTGGCTTTGCTGTCTTCTAAATTTCCTTCCTTTTGTCACTGTGTTTCCAGTAAGGTGGTACATACAACTGAATGTACTTATTTAGAAGCAGTCCTGTCAGAGGTGATGCGAGGGAGCAGGCATTCCTTTCTTGTTCTGTGATGTGACTATTGGATTATGTAGTACAAAACTGATCTGACATGTTCGGCAGGGGTACTACATAAGACGTTCTTCTCTGGTCTTCTGCCCTTTCCATTTTCCTATACTTTGCGCTTCCCGTTTATTAGCTCAAATCACTCTTGTTTCCTGACTCCTTAGGTGTCTTGGCTTGTACTGTTGCTCTAACTCTCATCACTTGTGAGCATCCGTCAACTTCATTGATATTTTAATTGTTAAAACAGAGAAGCCTCACATCTGACCCTCCTGAGCAGAACAGATCTTTCCCAGTGCTTGTTCACAGTCATGGGTGATAGAGTGCTTGTCATAGTACAAAATAAGAATGTAAAGGAAAATGAGGGGCTGTTTCCTGTGTCATGCAAAGAAACGGGCTGGCTGCATGTTTCAAGGCTTGCTGGATATTGTCCCTTTTCTCTTTCATCCTTTCTAACAAAGGCCAGTTTCCTTTGTTGATGTCCTCCTGGGAAAATTCTGGGTTCTGGACTTGGTTTTGGTGCAATGGGTTGATCAGGAGCTGTCCTGCTCCTGGCCTCATGATAGCTGGTTCTTTTTCGGAAGGTGTTTGATGTGCAGCGGAAAGTCACATACAAGAACTTAAACAGCTGGTACAAGGAGCTGAGAGAATTCCGCCCAGAGATTCCTTGCATTGTGGTGGCCAACAAAATTGATGGTGAGTATATCTTCTTCTTTCAACCTCTCAGGATTGGGATGTGATTCTCTTCTGACCTGGCTGAGAAAGAATGTCATTCCTCTGTTAGGTCCAGATGAGTTCTTGAGCGTTAGTCTCTCAGGGCTGTATTTTACCAAATGAATAGCTGTGTCCTCTACTGGCCTTGCATGCTGTCTTATAGGCTCTTGTCCTTGATTTTCTAGCAACTAAAAATACAAATCTGCTCCATTTGAAGTTTATTCAAGTGATGTCCTTCCAATTCTGTCCTTACCATGCTGCCCATTTCATCCAGCAAGAACCCAAAAGCTGGTTGGAGCAGTACCTAGTCAAAAATTGCAGGATGTCTTGCTGGAAAAAGAGCATAACCTATTATGTGTCTTCCCCTGATACAGTCAGTAACTGCCTTTGTCCTGCTAATTCAGCCTGCAGGCTTCCATGGGACTCCTCTGTGCTAAGGTGTCTAAATATACCTGCTGGCACAAGTGTTCGCCTTCCTCTGCAGGTGATTGGATGATTCCCTCCTCTTAGGAACGCCAGCTAGGCATTTGTTATTGCTGTCATTTGGGTTGTGATCTGTCTCCTGCATCCTGTGAGAGCACGTAATGCATCAGCTTTCTGCTCAGCATCAACGAGAGAACAGATACCCTTAGGACCACAGTCTCCTGCTGTTCTCTGTCAAGTACAGTGTCAGGCACGGGCTTCCTTGCTGATGTTCATGGGAGAAATTATCGCAGCTATGAATAGGTGTCTGCACCTGAATAAGGTGTCCGGGCTCCCACTGTAGTCTACAGAAGTTCATTTGGTTCAGTGGTGTGGTTTAGGGCATGACTGATCTTACCTAATAAAAGCCTTTCCTGTGGGATGTGTCAAGCCAGCCTTGAACCCCCTGATTGCCCGGACTGTACGGAAAGTCCGAGGCAAAGGGACTTGGTGTTCACAGCTGTATTGTAGACAGGACCTCTGTGCAGATGAATCCTGCTCTTAGTGTTCTGTGTGTGAGTGGACACTGCTCCAAGAGCGTCCTCTGCCTTGCTTTCGTTTGCTGTATTCCACTCGGACTAGGAAATGATCGGCCCACAGCTGCAGGCCCAGTCTGCAGAACAGTTGATCCAGCTTCCTGCAAAGAGGTAGGGAGCAGCTGCCTGGGCAGTGCTCATCGGCAAGCATTTGGAGTCTGAACTACTTCAGCTGTTGCTTCTATGAGAAAAGGCGGATCATCTGGAGCCATCCTCCTGTGCTGGCATACAGGCTGTCTATCTATCAAAACTTTGAGCTGTTACTGCTGTGTCAGCATGTCCTGTAAATATGCAGTAGATTTGTTCCAAAACTGAAATAAAGCCTCTGGCCTACTGAGGTTGGAGTAGCTGGACTTAACTGCCTGTTAAGTAAAAATATATGAGTTGAGTCATTTGTCCACTGTGAGCGTGCCCTTGACTCACAGGAATATAGGTAACATGGCAGAAGGGCAGTGGGGAGTTCTGGTTAAAAAGGCCGAACTGGAGGGAGAGGCATGACGAGTACTGGCAATGGTGTCCAGGTCATGTGGACACACAGCAAAAACCACAGGGATGTGCCTGGAAAACATTCATAGTGGCTGCGCAGCAAGTGAACTGATACGTTCTAAGCTGCAAAGCATTATTTGTTTAGAGCACATCAGAATCCATCTATAATTTAGTCAAGCACCATGGATAAACCAACAAGAACTCTTTTCTTTTTGTGTCTTCTTGTCAACTGTTTGCTGATGCTATTGCTTTTAAAACCCTATGGCTTTTGGGGAGGACTCTCCTAGCCTTGTACTACAGTGAGGAGGCCTTGACAGCTAAATCGGGCTCTGGTCTCCATCTGTTCCACCACTCCTGCATATGTTGGCATTCTGCCTACAGTGATGTCTTACTGACCACTTCTCCCTTTTTTGCCCCCAGCGGATATGAAGGTGACCCAGAAAAGCTTCAACTTTGCCCGGAAGTTCAGTTTGCCCTTTTACTTTGTGTCTGCTGCAGATGGCACCAATGTAGTGAAGGTAAAACATAGCTATTTGGCTCAGCATCCGTGAGACCCCTCTACCGTCCAAGGACATGGAGACTGCTGTAGGCACAGAGAGCAGAAAATGGGCTGGTACATCTGTTTGGCTACTTGTGAGGTCCTGGTAGCTATAGGTAGTTGCAGAGTTTGTTTTTTTTTCTTGGGGTATGGGAGCAGTTTCCATACGTTACAGAAACCCAGCGCCCCTTCCTTTGAGTGACAAGCATTCTCCTTCTCATCAGCTCTTCAATGATGCTATCAAACTGGCAGTTGCTTACAAACAGAATTCGGGAGATTTCATGGACGAGGTCATGCGAGAACTGGAGGTAAGAGAGGCTCTACTTACTGCATTCCTCCTCAGTGATTAGCAGCTCTGCTCTTTTTTCCCTCAGGGAAAGCAGAGCCTATGGCAAAGGTGAATGAAATTTGAAAGAGCCGCAGCAGAGTGTAGCTGTTGCTTTCATGCTTCTCAGCAGTTCCTTGTCCTGCTCCTTTCCAGAGCTTTGACCTGCAGAAGAAGAGTGAGAATTTGTCGGATCAAGAGGAGAGCTGCCCTGAAGAGAAGCCCCCATCTGCCTGAGCCCCAGACCCTGAGTCTGTTTTTTCCCTTTGCTCTAGATTTCTGGGGCTAGTTAGAGCTGGCCTTCACAGAGGAAAGTGGTTTTTCTGATGCCCTGAGAGCTCTGTGACGGGCAGCTGGGCCTCTCCCCTTCTTGTGGGAGACTGTCTGGGCCTGACCTTCCTTGACTCGGGCCTAGCCACTGCACATGATGGTCAAGGAAAGGGTGAGAGTATCCACATGGTTGCTGGTTACTGCATGCAAGGCAAAGCTTGCCAGGAGAGCTAAGCCACTCTTGGACCCGCAGGGAAGGATCCTGCCCAGATGCTTTAATGGTACCTACTGGAGAAAACAAACACTAAAGAATTTTTTTATGAAGCTTTGAGCATGCGTCCTTCCTGCACTATTGTTATAAGGCAGTCCAGTTACTCTACAGTGCAAGTCCACCTGCCAGCCTTCCCATTGCTTTCACAGCTTAGCCCGTGCTGCCTCTCGGTCCACCCCTGTGGACACCCTCTGCTGCAGAGTTTCTTTGGGTTTCCTTCCCCATTCTGTTACAGAGCAGCCAGATCCAGTAGCCTTCTGAACATGAGATTTCTCCTTTCAGGTCCACTAGAGCTGAATCTGGTGGACTCTCACACCCAGGAGGCTTGTCCTATCCCAGCCTGACGGATGTGGCTGCTGCTGTTCCCATCTGTGTGTTCAAGAGACTTATGCTACATTCCAAAGAGCCAGATAGACAAACATGCACACAGACTCACACAATTAATGTGAACGGCAAAACAGATTGACATAGACAGAGCAGTGCCTTTACCAGCCCCCATGTAGACGTAACCTCCACTTACATAATCACGAACGCAGCCCAGTCCTGTTCTGCCTTTCCAGATGATCAGGATTGGATGTTTACTGGTGAAACAGAAACACACCTTCACTCCCTACATTCATAAGCACAGCATGTTCATAGATTCCTCAAAAAACAGTATGGAAATTAAGTCCATGTAATACCTGTGGCTGGATGCCAAGCTCCTTACCCAGTCATTGGTGCAAACCTTGGGTCTTTCTAGATCCCTGTCTCCTGGGTCATGAGAGAGTCCAGTTACAAGTTCACTGGTGCATTGTACACACACACAGGGATCCCACCAGTAGCCAGCCTAAGATACTTTGTGGTTCCAACTGCTGTCCCCAAGACCTCGAGCCCCCTATAACCTGTGTTCCCTTCTTCCACTGCACCCTCACCCTCCTCTCTGACCGGGAACGGTTTCAGCCCTTTTGAGTGACTCTTTCCCTTTGTGCCCTCCTGTCTGCCTGCAGCCTCATTTTGCAGGTGCCGGGCATGGGAGTCCTCGCCTTGCACAGGAGACTGAAGTGAACTGAAGCACAGTTAGCTGTGAAGAATGGCAACTTTATTTCAAGAACTAAGTCAGCTTCGGGATTTGTGTGCACTCAGAGGAGAGAGGGCAGGACGGAGCAGGCCTTTGGATCAGCAGGCGTTGCCGCAGAAGGAAGCGGTTGTGGTACTCTGCAGCCTGCGCTGGATCCTGTTGATGCTGCTGCTCAAGCCTTTTTTCCCCTCAGGACCTGCAGGAGCTCCTGCAGCAGATTAAAGAATTCCACCAGCTTCTGGCGTGGAAATGGGCAGGGTGTAAACCTGCCCGACTGTGTTGGTATTGGCGTTGGCCTCTGAGCGGGGCTTGAGGTGAAGGCTGGCTGTGGCGCTGGAGTGGCCGTGACTGCTGGGCGCAGTCCCATCTGTACCAGGATCCAGTCGTAAAAGTGCTGAGTGGAGGTGTAGACCCCGGGCTGTTTTGCTCTCGCACAGCCTGTCCCCCAGCTGGTCACTCCAACAAGCCAGAAGTAGTCAGCGTTGTTGTCTTTGCAGACGAGAGGACCACCGCTGTCACCCTGCAGCGGGGGCGAGAGCGTTAAGGTGGCGTTGGGGGGCCACTGTCAGCGCTCTGGCTGGCTCCTTCTCTCTCACAGCACCTGCCAGAGCTGTGTTCACTGCACAGAACGGCTCTGCTCAGCTGCTGGAGCCTCCAGAGCCTTTCCTAGGAAGGGGTCGTGGGCCTGTAAGGTAGAGCTCGCTCTCTCCTATCTGCACAGTGGTCCTGGATGTGTGGAAGAGGGGTGTTGCAGGGTCGGGATCTGGACGTATGGGCTGCCAAGAGCGCTGGATGGGCTTTCTGGGCAGGGTCTCCGGCCTCTGGGACAAGTGGGGCACAGGCAAGGACGTGCAGATGGGGGAGGTGAGCCCCAGCAGCAGTGGGGACCCAGGGGTGGGAGGGTGACTTGCCAGGCAGAGCCCGCGCCGGGGGTCTCTTGGGGCGGCTGTGACAGGGCTGTCTGTGCTGCTGGGAGCTGACCTGTAGCACGCCCCTACCTGGCAGGTGTCGATGCCACCCTGCGGGTAGCCAGCACACAAGTTGTGGCTGTGGATGGCCCCTCTGTACCACTGGCTGCTGTTACAGAGGTTGACATCAATGAGGTGGACCTTGGCCTCCTGCAGGACATCCGTTGCTCCTGCAGCTGTGAGCACAGAAAGGAATTAACACCCAGCAGCTGGTTGCCAGTCCTCCTCCCCAACCCGTCTCCCCTGCGTGCCAAGCTTGCACTCAGGCCGCGAGCACTTTTTGGGAACTCACATCTTGCAGCTGTGGAACCCCAACCACTGATGTAGCAGGCTGTCAACTGTGACACTCTCAGCGAGGCGTCGGGCACACAGGCAAGCTGTACGTAGGGGCTGCACTGGGCAGGCTGGTCCAGTTCCAGCAAGGCAATGTCATTCCTCTCCGAGATGTTACTGTAGTGTTCGTGAACCAGGAGCCGCTTAATATTGCGCACTTGGGCCTCAGGGCCCAGCCGGGTCAGCTGGGTGGCCCCGATCACCACGCGCCACATGGTGATGTGCCTGGAAGGCAGATGGAGAGAGGGGTCAGAGGGAGCGGAGCCGTGTGCTGCAGCAGCCCAGCGGTTCCCTGCCTTCTGCCTCACAAGGGAGAGAGGAAAGCAGCGCTACGGAGGGTGCGACTGCCCTCGCATGCCTTAGGCGCAAGGAATGTCGAGCTGGCGGCTGCTAGGAAGCAGTGGCACGAGCCCAGCCTTCTCCTGAGCAGTCTCTCAGCTGGGCTCGGGAGTGCCCAGGCACTGGGCGTGCTGCAAGGCAACGGGATGGGAGTAGCACGTGGTGCTGCAGGCAGGGTACCTGCCAGTGTTGTGGGGATATCCCTGGTCCCCGGTCCTCCTTACCTGGCCTTGATGAAGCAGTGCGCTGCTGTGAGGACCCACTGCGGGCTGATGAGGGAGCCTCCGCAGATATGGCCCGTGCCTGCTACCCAGGGATCCTGGATGCTGACGATCCAGGGCCAGGCCCCTGGCTGGGCATCTGTGCCACCCACAACGCGCCACGTGCCGTAGTGAGCAGCCATGGGCCGGAGCCCGCAGGTCCCTCTGCAACCAGAAACTCATTACTGTCCTGCTCGACGGCTTGCTGCTGTTGAGGCTGAAGGGCAGCCGTCTTCCCTCCCCACAAGGCGTTGCATGGACAGCAGGGCCAGGGAACCCCGTGGGGCGTGCGTCCGTCCGCCCCTGTTTCTGCTTGAGCCCCACAGACGAGTTGTGCCGGCAGCCGGGCTGCTGGCAGGGAACTGAGGCTCCCACATGGGGTTTGGGAAGCTGTGGCGTGGCCATGGGGGACAAGCGGGCACCCTCCAGTGAACCCCATAATGGTTGCCCCAGCTCCCTCCCAGAGCCTCGGGCCACTTACCCACAGCTGTCCCATGTGGCGTGCACAGGCCAGCACACGGCCAGCAGGACGAGGAGGGGGAGCAAATTCATCGCTACCAGCAGCACGTGGCAACTGCAAGAACCGGGGGCTCGTCACCACCAGCGCAGCGGCCGACGTAGTGCCCACGTATCCACGTTGCCCGCGGTGCCCTTGGCCCCGGGGCTGATGTCACAGAGCCGCTGGTTCCGGGTGCTGGCCACGGTGGCCTCTCGGGGTGGGGGGGCAACGTGGGGGGTTCCAAGCAGGAGGGGAGGCAGAAGCTGGGATCGGACACCCCCGACAGACACCCGCCGAATGCTCTGCTTGCGGGATGCGGGTGTGCGGGTCCCATCGCAGGCAGCAGCGCCTGGCTCTGAGCACTGCCTGCTAACACCTAGCAGGGAAAAAATCAAGTGGGGCATCACAGCCTCTTTGGGAAGTTCACTGCCACCCTGCTCTCTGCAGCTGTTTGCCACCAGCTCCTTCCCAAAGAACATACACCAGAGAATGTAACTACTACAGGCAGTATGCACATGCTTGGGTGTTGAGGCGCCAGTCTGGTTACAGCCGCAGCACGCAAGCAGTGTTGTGCAAGCCAAATAAGCCAGGCATACCCAAGCAGTGTCAACCATCGTGCCCAAAGCACAGTGAAATGCAGATGCAGCACGTCCACACTGGCTCTGTCAGCCACAGCAACACCCCCTGGCAGGCTTCATGTCCTTGCTGTCTATGAGTTACAGTGCTGTTCTGGGACAACACTGGCAAGGGCAGTTGTGGCACCTGGTATGCACGGCTACGGACATGCCATTTTAAGCTCCAGACAGAGAAGGATGCTCCTGCTTTCAGCCCCATGTACCATTCCCTATGGCTTTGTTAAATCCTGTATCAGCCTCATCTCATCAGTCTGCCTTCCACAGTGTACGGTGGAGCCTTGCTCACATGCTGGAGTGCAGGGCAGTCACAGGAGAAACGCAGGAGCCAGCCATGTGCGTTGCATTTGCTAAGCAGGGCTAGGTCCCGGGAGGGTGGAGAGCAGTGGCTTGAAGGACGGCAGCCTCAAAGCTTGTGAAAGGTGCGGGAGCTTCCTGCTGCCATCCTGGCTTAGAATCATAGAATGTCCTGAGTTCAAAGGGACCCACAAGGATTATCGAGTCCCACTCCTGTCCCTGCTTGTGGGGCTAGACCTAAGGCACACAGCTGAGTGCGCAACCTCGTCCCTAGGACGACAGGGCAGCTCTGGCTGAAAGTGGAATAGCTGCTCTCAAAGGCCCTTGAGGTGTAGCACGGCTTCATAGGCACCAGAACGGGCGCCAAACAAACTGGACTCAAGGCTGCTTTGTTTTTTTGAAAATGGACCTGAAGGTGGTGCCCTGTATCTGCTTAGAGATACAGGCTTTAGAGAAGACAACTTGTCTTCTGTGGATACCTTGCTATTCCCGCACCAGATTTTGCAGGTGGTTAAGGGGGATTGATGTGAGAGGTGGCCACACTTCACGGATAACTGAAGGAAGAGTTGGGGTCATTTCGGGAGAGGAATCTGGCAGGGACAGCAGTACCCAGGAAACTGCATCAGTCATGCCATGGAAGGCCAAGATGACCCAGCTAACGGCACCTGAAACACCAACTCTCTTCACAGATGGGGCAAACCTGGGAGCAAGGGGGAAAAAATAACCCGGGAAAGGTCCCTTGTTTGGGTGGAGACAAGGGCAGAGAAAGGGAGGAGTCAAGGAAGAGGAGGGGGATGTACAAGCATGGAAAATGGAGAGAAAAGGGGATTGAGGAGCCAGTCACACATAAGCAAACTGCTGGCTGGTTTGCTTGTTTGGCGGAGCCCTGCACCTCATCACCACAGCCCTTCCTACCTTCTTTTTGAGAGCGATTCCAAGTCCTTTTCTGTGTGGCCCCACTCTGTGCCCGGTGGGGAGGTGGGTCCAGAGGCCTGGCTGCCAGCAACGGCAGAAGGGAACACAGGTCACAGGGCCCCAGCAGCTGGAAACAGCGAGTGTCTGGGGCCAGCTGCTGGTGGGAGCGCTGTGGGCGTGTGCAATTCGCGAGTGAACTTGAAGCTGGACTAGCTCACGAGCAAAAGGAGAGACCGAGCTGGAAAGACCCAAGGTCTGTGCCAGTTACTGGGTAAGTAGCTTGACAGCCAGCCACGGATTTTAACTGAACTTAATTGCCATGCTAATATTTAAGGGACCCGTGAACATGCTGTGCTTGCGGATCTAGGGAGCGATGGGTGTGTACGTTTCACTGCTGAACATCCGTCCTGACCAGCTGGAGAGGAAGACAAGGACTGGGTTGTGCTGTTTGTGTTAAGCGGGTGCTGGTAAAGGGACTGCTCTACCCATGTTAATCTCTTTTGCCATTCACACCAGGGAAGTGTGTGTGCGTGGTCTTGAATGGGATCTGGCTCTTTGGAAGACAAACGAAGTCTCTGGTACCTGTGCATGGGAACAGCAGTCACATCCAGCGGGCTGAGATGGGAGAAACCTCCTGGGAACGAGAGTCCTCCCGATTCAGCTCCAGCTCTTCTGTGAGAAGATGTTCTCTGGGAGGAACATGGGCTGGATATGGCGTGCGCAGAACGTACACACACACGCACACATGCACAGGCACGCACAGCATGCACAGAGCGCATGCACAAAAATGCTGTGCGCACACACACACTGCATTCACGCACAGGGTGCACGTGCGCACACACTGACACACACAGTGCAGACACACATGGGGTACAAACAGAAGGTGCAATGCACACCCGCAGTGTGTGCACACCCGTACTCCAAACCGCGCGTCTTGAACACAGAGCGCAACGCGCAGTGTTCACACACACAGAGTGCATGCAATATGCATACCTGGCTGGCGTGTACACACAGCCAGCTGCTGGTGGGAGCGCCGTGTGCGTGTTCAATGCGATAGTGAACTTGAAGCTGGACAAGCTCACGAGCAGAAGGAGAGACCCTTTCCATCATGGGGCTGGCATGTGCTTGCAGTCCACCTGACTGATCAGCCCCAGCACCCACAGACCTCACAGGAGGACCAGGCCTGCCAACCACCAGCCACATCTCCGCCTCCTGGAGTCATGAAGGACTTGGAGGTGCTTGGGCTGTGTATCGGGTCTGACTGGGATGGAGTTAATTTTCCCCATAGCAGCCCTCACAGCGCTGTGCTTTGTATTGGTAGCTAGAAAGGTGGTGATAACACACCAATGTTTTGGCTACTGCTGAGCAGTGCTGCTGTCTCTCCAACATTTCCCCCCTCCCCGGTAGTCTGAGGGTAGGCAAAATCTTGGGAGGGGACATAGCCAGGCCAGCTGTCCCAAACTGACCAAAGGGATATTCCATACCATGACATCTGCTCAGCAGTGAAAGCTAAGAGAAAGGAGGAGGAAGTGGGGGCATTCGTTATTTATGATGCTTCCCTTCTGGAGCAACTGCTACACGTACTGAAGCCCTGCTTCCCGGGAAGTGGCTGGACATCACCTGATGATGGGAAAGGGAGTATAAAATCTTTGTTTTCCTTTTGCTTCTGTGCATGGCCTTTGCCTTTGATTTTATTAAACTGCCTTTATCTTGACCCATGAGGTTTTTTTCCATCTCATTTCCTCCCCTCCCTGTCCTGCTGAGGAGGGGAGTGATAGAGTAGCTTGGTGGCACCCGGCATCCAGCCCAGGCCAACCCATCACAAGCTGCTTCCCACCTCAGCACGTCCCCTCTGCACTAGCTGCACAAGGTCCTGCCTCTGCAGCTGCCAGGACCATCCATGCCATCCTCTTCTTGCTGTGCTCTTGGCCCCTAGCAAGTGATGGTGCTGCAGCTCCCAGCTCAGTTTCCGCCCAGGAGTGCAGAGCGTGCCTCCAGCTGAGCTGGGATCTCTGGACACTGGGGCATGCCCTTTGCTTCATCTTGATCATGGTTTGAAAGGAGCTGTTCTGGCTCTGGAGACGATGCTGTATCATGGTCACTCCCTGAACAAGTCAAGGGTTTCTTTCAAGAGGCCTCAACTTGAACGTCCAACACAGAGCACAGGGTGCACTGACCCGCACTCCTAGCAGGGTTAGTAATCTCCCCAACCCCCAGTTTGCTACCCCAGTGCTCCATCAGTCAGCGGTGTCACTGAGCCAAAGCTGCAGGGTAGCTCTAAGGCTGAGCTTGGGTAGTTGGGGGCGGGGGGGCTGGTGGGTTTGGGATAGGGTTCCAGAGTGGAGCAACTGAAAGGGATGGAGCAGCAAGAGGCTAGGAGCAGCGGCAGCAGGAAGGCTTAGGAGTGCAGTTTGGTACACAGCAGGGCTGCAGGGTGGGATCCCTGCCCTTCCTGATCTGGCTTTCCCCAAATTCCATGCGCTGTTCAAAAAGGACTTTCTGCAGTTTGATCTCCTTCAGGACTTGCAGAAGCTCCGGCCCTGCGCCGCTCTGCAGCAGATCATAGTTCTCGGCTGGGTCTGACTCCAGGTCAAAGAGCAGTGGGGGCAAGTGAGGGGTCAGCGGGGTCAGCCCATGGCAGGCCTGGTCTGGGGTCGTATCACTGTGAAAGGAACCTGCAAAAGAAACCCCCAGGTGTAGCTCAGTTTCTTCTCTTCGAGCTTCGGACAGCAAAGCCACGCAGGACTCCACAAAGCTGCCCACTGTGGTGGTGTGCTCCCCCTGTACCCTCCTGCCCTCCCCCCCTACACTTGACCTTTTCCCATTACCCTGCTCAAGCAAGAATCACCAGTGGCAGTTGTGATGGATGCATCCAGCTCAAAGTGGATTTGGGGGAGACAGATAACAACACAACAGCCAAGGGCTAATTTAAGGCAACGTGTCCACCTAACCACAGTGCTGGTCAATGTCCGGCTCAAGGCAAATTTGGAAGAAACTAACATATGGAGTTGGTATGTAAATATGACTTTGAGTTAATCATCTTACCCCCATAAATAGTGAGCAGCCCGAGAGCCCTTTGAGCTCTCCTGCACAGCAGTGGGCTGCACACCAGGATCTCCCCTTGAGTAGGGACACCTCTCAAGGTTACTCCTCAAGGTTGAGAGATTCCTTGCCGCAACAGATCCTCGATAAGTGACTAATAGCACGCTAAACTTTGAAATTTTAGCTAAGTGATATAAAGGATTGATTGTGCATATATAATCCTTTAGACATAAACTGTTGACCAAGTCTGGGACTAGGATTGGATCCAGCCGCACCTAGACTCCTCTTTGAGAAGGAGTTTAGAAAGCAAGGTGGTCCTCTCTGAACCTCGTGACTCAACGGGAGGGTCTCCCTGACAGTCTTGTCTGACCCTGTCCCCTATGCAGTAAATAATCAAGTGTACCTTGCCATCGAATCTCGTTAAATCACTGTCGCGTTTACTATCAAACTTTGTCATCAATAAACATATTGCTCTTACAAGCGCACTCTCACTCCATCTATGACACCCACGCAGAGAAGAGGCAGCACTAACCTTGTGTGAAGTAATGGGCCTTGTACTTCCCAAGCCTGACAGCGAAGGGGCCATGCAGCGGGTCGGGAGACGGCGGGTAGAAGAACATTGTCTGACGGGGACTCTGTGGGAAGCAGCAGAGCTAAGCTCACCTGTGCAGCCACGAGGCTGAAGAAGAGCCTGGAACGGACCAGGCAGAGACCCCAGGAAGTCACACAGGAGCCCCAATACTACAGCCAGAACGTGGCCGGAGAGGGGAGAGGCTGATGAGCAGCAGCATCCTGTTTGCTTCCTACTCAAAGCTACTGGGGCTCTGTCCATCCACTGCAGCCATGGGGGTTTGGTTTGGCAACATGCTGCAGGTGTTAGAGCTCAGCAGCCTGAGGAAGCCCAGGAACTCCATGACGTGACCCAGGCCAGACAAAAGGTCCTAGCTCATGGATCTCCCGACCGCCAGCTGGTTCTACTCATCAGGCACACAGCTCCAGGCACACAGCTCCAGCCCCGCACCCAGGCTTCATGCACAATGGCAGCCAAACCAGCCCACAGGACTCACCTTCCCTGACCCAAACAGCACTGGACTCAGGTCGTAGCCATCCAGGGCAACTTTAGGAAGAGCTGCTCCAGCCAGGGTAGCCAGGGTTGGCAGGATGTCCAGGGTGCTTGCCAGCTCATGCGTCACTCCTGTCACCCACCACATCAAGGCATAAGGAAAGGTTCAAGCACCTGATCCCACTCCCATCCCTGCCACCCTCACTTCTCTCCCGCCCTCTGCTTGTCCCAGGGCAGCTGAGCTGCCATGACACCCCTGCCTTGGCTGGCATCAGCACGCAAAAGGCACAAGCAGTGCCAAGTCTCACCTGGAGTGATATGGCCTGGCCAATAAGCCACTGCTGGTTCCCGCATACCACCTTCGTATGTTGTGCCCTTCCCACACTTCAGAAGGCCAGAGCTGCCTCCACGTGCCATTCTCATGGTGGAAGGGCTGTGAGAGAGAACTACCTACCATCAGTTTCACATGTTCATGCTACCCCTTCCCTGATGCTGCCAACAGGGCCATGACAAGAGAGACATGGTGCCAGCAAGTGACACTGCCATCCTTCTCAGCCTTGTGAGGCAGGAGGCATGGGGCAGGTGAAGAAGCCAAGGTGTGCAACACGCCTAAGCAGGGCACCAGAGACCAGTGCCACTCACACATGAAGGGAATCGGGGTATATTTGGGCTGCTGCACACTCCTGGCCTGAACCCTGTGAGGTTTCTGCCCGCAAGAAGAGGCACAGCTGAGTCACAGGAACAAGGAGCAGATCATGCACTGGGTCATCTCCAGAGCAGCGCCCACCTCTTGCCTCACCTCAGGTCACTGGGGTCTCACCTGGCAATGCCACATCACATCCCTTTTGCCCCAGCCAACCAATGCCTCATTCCAGTTCCCCCATACCATGGCAGCAGAACCTTATCAGTGATGAAGTCCCTGCTGCTGAGCCCACTCACCCATTGTCAGAGGTGAAAAACATCAAGGTCGTGTTTGCAAGACCATTTTCCTGCAGTGCCTGCAGCAGCTGTCCCACCGAGCCATCAAACTCCAAGAGTGCATCACCAAACGGCCCACGCCGCGACTGCCCTGCATACTCCCGGCTTGCAAATTGAGGGTAGTGTGTATGCTGGAGAAAGGGCAGAGAAGACTGCTACACAAACTCCCAGAGCCGCATCTCGTTCCCAGTTCACCCGGGGACAGTGAGCACCCCAGCTAGGACATGGAGATATGTGACAATACCCATGAGATGAGAAGAGGCTTGTCCCCAAGCTTCAGAAACATCTCTCAGAAATGGCATAAAGGAGCTGAGCCCCAGGACAGGATGTGGAGCCCCAGAGTGGGAAATTTTCCCAGGTGGACTCCTGGCCCGGAGAAGTGGGCAAAGCTCCAGAAAGAAGCAGCCCAAGAACATTATCAGAACAGTGCTGCCACAAGACCTGGGTGTGGGAACAGCAACCCCAAGTCGTCCAGGGGCAGATATTGACTGCTCAGCACAGTCCTAGGGCTGCAGGAGCTGAGACACTTCCCTGCTCTCCCCACAGGACAAAGGCTCCCTTCCCCACCCTTGGGCCCAGAGCCGCCCTCCCCCTCTCCTACGTGGGAGGCATAGTAGAACAGGAAGGGGAGGCCTCGTCGGGCACAGTCAGCGATGAAGTCCCGGGAGAATTTGTTGTAGAGTGGCACCAGATCAGGGAAAGAGACTGGCTGCTGCACGATGCTCTGGTTCCAGAGCAGCGGGACTGGCACTAAGCCTTGGTCACAAGTCCCAAAACACTTGATGTCGGGTGGGAAGCAGGTGAGATTCTGGCAGGGACCCTGGAGAGAACAAATAACACTTTGTCTTTTACATGTATTGCAGGACAGTAAGGGGAGAGGAGCAAAGAGTGTCACAGCGGCCCATCACCAGGTCCTACAGGCACCCTTTGGGCAGCCACTCCCAGAAGCCCAGGGGTCTGTGCCCACCCTAGAACTGCCCAAGGATCATGCTGCCCCAACATCATTTTCTCCTGGCAGCAATTCAGATGTTTCTTTATAGTCCAGAAGCTGACCCTCCCTCCCTTGACGAAGGGCAAATATCCCCATGCACAACTGCCACCCACGTTCTGCAAAACTGCCCTATCATATGAGCACTTGAGAGATGGGCTTTCCCCACCAGCATCCATCTCCCCGGCATGCAGCCACCCACACCCAGGCAAGCACTAACCCAGCCTATGTGCTCTCAAGCAAGCTTCATCTTTCAGGCCCTCTCCCCAGCCAGCCCCAGGACACCCTTCAGGGCCTGACAGGCCTCTCACCTGGTCATGGGAGTAGGGCACCCCCAAGAAGTGGTCAAAGCCCTGGTGGATGGGCAGGAAGGAGCCATTAATCCCCAGGCCAAGGTGCCACTTGCCCACCATGGCTGTGGCATAGCCCTCAGCCTTCAGCACCTCTGCAATGGTGACCTCGGACAGCGGCAGGCCTCCCTGCGAGTCTGGGTCAAACACACCGGGGTAAACCCCAGAGCGCATCTGGAAACGGCCGGTCAGCAGGGCTGCCCTACAGGTGAGGGTTGAAAGAGAGAGAGAGGAGACAAGCATCACACTGGACACAGCACAGGCTGTGGCGCTCAACCTCCACAGAGGGTGCCCCATTCCTCGGGACCTGGCAGCCGGTCTCACGGCTGCCACTGCCACCTCCCCTGTCTGCTGGGACACGCGATCGGTCCCCTCATACAGCAGCCAGACCTCTGGGCCTCCTGGGACACGGCAGGTTTATCAACTACCCGCTCCTCCCAGCACTGCAACTCCCTAGCTGGGTGCCAAGCCCTGTCTCGACGCCTCCTCCATCCCGGCCCCGGGGCCCTGCCGCAGTCGCCAGCCAGCGGGGCGGGAGCAGCGGGGACGTACCGGGACGGGCTGCACACTGGGGAGCTGCTGTAGAAGTTGGTGAACCGCAGCCCTCGGGAAGCCATCCGGTCCAGGTTGGGTGTGGCAGAAGACGGGTGCCCGTAGCTCCCCAGGTCCCCGAAGCCCAGGTCGTCCGCCAGCAACAGGACGAAGCTGGGGCGGACGCCGGCCGCTCCGCGCAAGGCCAGCAGCACCAGGGCCCACGGCAGGCCCCGGCTCCGCGGCCCCATGGCGCCGCCGCCCGGGGAGGCCCGCCGATACTGGCGCTCGGCACGGGGTACAGCGCTGCCCTCCCGCGCTCCGCTCCGCTCCCAGCCCCCCGTGGCGGCGCCCGCCGGGCCGGGCCGGGCCGGGCCGGGCAGGGCAGGACCGAGCAGGGCCGGGCCGGGCCGGGCCGGCAGCTCCACAACCGGCGGGGCCGAGCGGCGCCGCGCCGCCGCCCGCCCGACCCGCGCGGGCAGCCGCGTGACCCGGCGGCGCGGCGGGGCATGCCGGGAACTGCAGTCCGCCGGGGAGGGGCCGCGCGGGCTCCGCGGCCGCGCTGGTCCCTCGCAGCCGCCTCCCGGCGCGCCGCGCCCGGGGCCGGCGGCCCCCCGCGGCCCGGGCCTGCCCCGGCTGCTGCGGCCGGGGGTGGTGTGTTAACAACATGTTCTCATGTAGATGCGCCTGCGGTTTGCATCCAGCCTGTGTGATCAGTTTGTTCTGGATTTTCCTGTTATTACTAGTCAGCATTTCTTAAGAGCCATCCCACTTTTACAACCACTGTCCAATGTGCCAGTGAGCTCTGCTTTCCATTACTCCCTGCCTTCCATAGTTCAGACTGTCCCCATAGCCTTCCTGCACGCCTAGCCCCATGCCTCCTAACGGCCTGGCCCCTGGCACAAGAAGGATGCTGGGGCTGCTGCTGCTGTGCTCACTGATATCAATTATTCAGGGCCAAGAGGCAGAGTGAGGAGGCTGGTGCTGCAGCAGCAAACTGCTGCATAATTCATGGATCCCACTTTGCTCATAGAGCATGGCAGTGCTTGCCGTGCAATGCCTGGCCACAGTGATCAGGGCGCTGGGGGCTGGCAGTCCGGACACGGAGAGGAGAACAGCTGAGGCTCTGGGCTCTGGGGAGGGGCTCGGTGTAGGGACAGAGTTTCAGAGACCAGACAAGGGACAGGGCAGGAGGTGTGGGACCATGTGCGCTGCGTGCAGGTAACTCCGCTGCAGGAAACTGAGCAAGGCATGGCGTCACTGCCTCAACCTGCACAGGCGCCAGTGGGCACAGGTAGGACATGCGGATGAACAGTGTCCACGTGGCTGCGTGGAAGGAGAGGCACAAGTGACTGCTGCAGTGCTGTGGGAGCACACGCTGAAAGACACGTGCAGGCCAGGCAGGGGTGGGTGTGATAGGCTGTAGCCATGTGAGCGGCTCATGAGCATCTAAGTTCATTCACCCTCGGTAAGTTTGCAGATGACACCAAGCTGGGTGGAAGTGTCGATCTGCTGGAGGGTAGGAAGGCTCTACAGAGGGATCTGGACAGGCTGGATCAATGGGCCAAGGCCAACTGCATGAGATTCAACAAGGCTCAGGGCCGGGTCCTGCCCTGGGGGCACAACAGCCCCAGGCACCGCTGCAGGCGTGGGGAGGAGCGGCTGGGAGCTGCCCGGCGGGAAAGGGCCTGGGGGTGCTGGTCGACAGCCGCTGGACATGAGCCAGCAGGGTGCCCAGGTGGCCAAGAGGGCCCAGGGCATCCTGGCTTGTGTCAGGAACGGTGTGGCCAGCAGGAGCAGGGAGGTGATGGTGCCCCTGCGCTGGGCACTGGTGAGGCCGCCCCTCGAATGCTGTGCTCAGCGCTGGGCCCCGCGCCCCAAGGCGGCCATGGAGGGGCTGGAGCGTGGCCAGAGCAGGGCAGCGAGGCTGGGGCAGGGGCTGGAGCACAAGGCTGGGGAGGAGCGGCTGGGGGAGCTGGGGGGGCTCAGCCTGGAGAAGAGGAGGCTGAGGGGAGCCCTCATTGCTCTCTGCAACGGCCTGAAAGGAGGCTGGAGCCGGGGGGGTCGGTCTCTGCTCCCCAGGAACAAGCGCTGGGACGAGAGGGAACGGCCTCAAGCTGCGCCAGGGCAGGGTTGGGTTGGATATTAGGGAAAATTTCTTCACGGAAAGGGCAGTCAGGCCCTGGCCCAGGCTGCCCAGGGCAGGGGCTGAGTCCCCATCCCTGGAGGGATTTAAAAGCCGGGCAGACGTGGTGCTCGAAGACATGGTTTAGTGGTGGACTTGGATAGGTTAACGGTTGGACTCGATGATCTTAAGGGTCTTTTCCAAACTTTATGATTCTATGTGGGGTGTTACTGGGCTATACTTATGTGGGTGCAATACTTTCCTCTCTGTGTGTGCGAGCACACACATGTGTGTGCACATGTGTATGCCTGCATATGTGTATGTGTATGTCGACATGCATGTGTGCATGCATGGATGGACAAGTGAGTTTGCACATGCACCCGTGGGAGGTGCATTCTACATGTGCGTGCATCATGGGTGTATGCAGTGAGCATGCATGTGGGCAGATGGGTGGATGCACACTGTGTGCATGTGTGCGGGGTGTGTGTGTGGGTGCATTCCGCATGCATGCATACTGTAGGGTGTGCATGCACTGCCTGTGTGTGTAAACTGTGTGTGTGCATGTGCACACTGTCTGTGTATACACGCCAACCAGGTATGCATATGCATGCACTCTGTGCGTGTGAACACTGTGCATTGCGCTCTGTGTTCAAGACGTGCGGTTTGGAGTACGGGTGTGCACACACTGTGGGTGTGCATTGCACCTTCTGTTTGTACCCCATGTGTGTCTGCACTGTGTGTGTCAGTGTGTGCGCACGTGCACCCTGTGCATGAATGCAGTGTGTGTGTGCGCACAGCATTTTTGTGCATGCGCTCTGTGCAGCCAGGCCTCTGGACCCACCTCCCCACCGGGCACAGAGTGGGGCCACACAGAAAAGGACTCGGAATCGCTCTCAAAAAGAAGGTAGGAAGGGCTGTGGTGATGAGGTGCAGGGCTCCGCCAAACAAGCAAACCAGCCAGCAGTTTGCTTATGTGTGACTGGCTCCTCGATCCCCCCTTCTCTCCATTTTCCATGCTTGTACGTCCCCCTCCTCTTCCTTGACTCCTCCCTTTCTCTGCCCTTGTCTCCACCCAAACAAGGGACCTTTCCCGGGTTATTTTTTCCCCCTTGCTCCCAGGTTTGCCCCATCTGTGAAGAGAGTTGGTGTTTCAGGTGCCGTTAGCTGGGTCATCTTGGCCTTCCATGGCATGACTGATGCAGTTTCCTGGGTACTGCTGTCCCTGCCAGATTCCTCTCCTGAAATGACCCCAACTCTTCCTTCAGTTATCCGTGAAGTGTGGCCACCTCTCACATCAATCCCCTGTAACTACCCATGAACCTGTCTCTTCCTCATGGCACTCTAACTCCTGTCCGCTTCTCACTCTGTTTACTATCGACAGCAATTTCTCTTGTCATGCTCAGGAGTTTCCCACAGTCTGTTCAGTTAGCTAAGGCTTGCGCCAGGCCTTAATCATCAGCTTGCATGCCTTAATGCATACCCCCAAAGTTATCTGCACATCACATAATTTTTTCCTATTGTCTTTCTAGGCTCAGTGTGCCAGTCTTCTCCATCCCACGCTCTGAGCACCCTCCTCTCTGACCGGGAACGGTTTCAGCCCTTTTGAGTGACTCTTTCCCTTTGTGCCCTCCTGTCTGCCTGCAGCCTCATTTTGCAGGTGCCGGGCATGGGAGTCCTCGCCTTGCACAGGAGACTGAAGTGGACTGAAGCACAGTTAGCTGTGAAGAATGGCAACTTTATTTCAAGAACTAAGTCAGCTTCGGGATTTGTGTGCACTCAGAGGAGAGAGGGCAGGACGGAGCAGGCCTTTGGATCAGCAGGCGTTGCCGCAGAAGGAAGCGGTCGTGGTACTCTGCAGCCTGCGCTGGATCCTGTTGATGCTGCTGCTCAAGCCTTTTTTCCCCTCAGGACCTGCAGGAGCTCCTGCAGCAGATTAAAGAATTCCACCAGCTTCTGGCGTGGAAATGGGCAGGGTGTAAACCTGCCCGACTGTGTTGGTATTGGCGTTGGCCTCTGAGCGGGGCTTGAGGTGAAGGCTGGCTGTGGCGCTGGAGTGGCCGTGGCTGCTGGGCGCAGTCCCATCTGTACCAGGATCCAGTCGTAAAAGTGCTGAGTGGAGGTGTAGACCCCGGGCTGTTTTGCTCTCGCACAGCCTGTCCCCCAGCTGGTCACTCCAACAAGCCAGAAGTAGTCAGCGTTGTTGTCTTTGCAGACGAGAGGACCACCGCTGTCACCCTGCAGCGGGGGCGAGAGCGTTAAGGTGGCGTTGGGGGGCCACTGTCAGCGCTCTGGCTGGCTCCTTCTCTCTCACAGCACCTGCCAGAGCTGTGTTCACTGCACAGAACGGCTCTGCTCAGCTGCTGGAGCCTCCAGAGCCTTTCCTAGGAAGGGGTCGTGGGCCTGTAAGGTAGAGCTCGCTCTCTCCTATCTGCACAGTGGTCCTGGATGTGTGGAAGAGGGGTGTTGCAGGGTCGGGATCTGGACGTATGGGCTGCCAAGAGCGCTGGATGGGCTTTCTGGGCAGGGTCTCCGGCCTCTGGGACAAGTGGGGCACAGGCAAGGACGTGCAGATGGGGGAGGTGAGCCCCAGCAGCAGTGGGGACCCAGGGGTGGGAGGGTGACTTGCCAGGCAGAGCCCGCGCCGGGGGTCTCTTGGGGCGGCTGTGACAGGGCTGTCTGTGCTGCTGGGAGCTGACCTGTAGCACGCCCCTACCTGGCAGGTGTCGATGCCACCCTGCGGGTAGCCAGCACACAAGTTGTGGCTGTGGATGGCCCCTCTGTACCACTGGCTGCTGTTACAGAGGTTGACATCAATGAGGTGGACCTTGGCCTCCTGCAGGACATCCGTTGCTCCTGCAGCTGTGAGCACAGAAAGGAATTAACACCCAGCAGCTGGTTGCCAGTTCTCCTCCCCAACCCGTCTCCCCTGCGTGCCAAGCTTGCACTCAGGCCGCGAGCACTTTTTGGGAACTCACATCTTGCAGCTGTGGAACCCCAACCACTGATGTAGCAGGCTGTCAACTGTGACACTCTCAGCGAGGCGTCGGGCACACAGGCAAGCTGTACGTAGGGGCTGCACTGGGCAGGCTGGTCCAGTTCCAGCAAGGCAATGTCATTCCTCTCCGAGATGTTACTGTAGTGTTCGTGAACCAGGAGCCGCTTAATATTGCGCACTTGGGCCTCAGGGCCCAGCCGGGTCAG
This sequence comes from Platalea leucorodia, assembly GCF_965183815.1. Lineage (NCBI taxonomy): Eukaryota > Metazoa > Chordata > Aves > Pelecaniformes > Threskiornithidae > Platalea > Platalea leucorodia. Next base: position 127,974,665 of record NC_138826.1, on the reverse strand, counting down.
CTGGGTGGCCCCGATCACCACGCGCCACATGGTGATGTGCCTGGAAGGCAGATGGAGAGAGGGGTCAGAGGGAGCGGAGCCGTGTGCTGCAGCAGCCCAGCGGTTCCCTGCCTTCTGCCTCACAAGGGAGAGAGGAAAGCAGCGCTACGGAGGGTGCGACTGCCCTCGCATGCCTTAGGCGCAAGGGATGTCGGGCTGGAGGCTGCTAGGAAGCAGTGGCACGAGCCCAGCCTTCTCCTGAGCAGTCTCTCAGCTGGGCTCGGGAGTGCCCAGGCACTGGGCGTGCTGCAAGGCAACGGGATGGGAGTAGCACGTGGTGCTGCAGGCAGGGTACCTGCCAGTGTTGTGGGGATATCCCCGGTCCCCGGTCCTCCTTACCTGGCCTTGATGAAGCAGTGCGCTGCTGTGAGGACCCACTGCGGGCTGATGAGGGAGCCTCCGCAGATATGGCCCGTGCCTGCTACCCAGGGATCCTGGATGCTGACGATCCAGGGCCAGGCCCCTGGCTGGGCATCTGTGCCACCCACAACGCGCCACGTGCCGTAGTGAGCAGCCATGGGCCGGAGCCCGCAGGTCCCTCTGCAACCAGAAACTCATTACTGTCCTGCTCGACGGCTCGCTGCTGTTGAGGCTGAAGGTCAGCCGTCTGCCCTCCCCACAAGGCGTTGCATGGACAGCAGGGCCAGGGAACCCCGTGGGGCGTGCGTCCGTCCGCCCCTGTTTCTGCTTGAGCCCCACAGACGAGTTGTGCCGGCAGCCGGGCTGCTGGCAGGGAACTGAGGCTCCCACATGGGGTTTGGGAAGCTGTGGCGTGGCCATGGGGGACAAGCGGGCACCCTCCAGTGAACCCCATAATGGTTGCCCCAGCTCCCTCCCAGAGCCTCGGGCCACTTACCCACAGCTATCCCATGTGGCGTGCACAGGCCAGCACACGGCCAGCAGGACGAGGAGGGGGAGCAAATTCATCGCTACCAGCAGCACGTGGCAACTGCAAGAACCGGGGGCTCGTCACCACCAGCGCAGCGGCCGACGTAGTGCCCACGTATCCACGTTGCCCGCGGTGCCCTTGGCCCCGGGGCTGATGTCACAGAGCCGCTGGTTCCGGGTGCTGGCCACGGTGGCCTCTCGGGGTGGGGGGGCAACGTGGGGGGTTCCAAGCAGGAGGGGAGGCAGAAGCTGGGATCGGACACCCCCGACAGACACCCGCCGAATGCTCTGCTTGCGGGATGCGGGTGTGCGGGTCCCATCGCAGGCAGCAGCGCCTGGCTCTGAGCACTGCCTGCTAACACCTAGCAGGGAAAAAATCAAGTGGGGCATCACAGCCTCTTTGGGAAGTTCACTGCCACCCTGCTCTCTGCAGCTGTTTGCCACCAGCTCCTTCCCAAAGAACATACACCAGAGATGATAGCTCCTACAGGCAGTATGCACATGCTTGGGTGTTGAGGCGCCAGTCTGGTTACAGCCGCAGCACGCAAGCAGTGTTGTGCGAATCGGATGAGTCCAGCGTACCCATGTGTTGCACCCTCTATGTATGTGCACGCCTGGGTGCACGCGTGCTGGCATTGCACCGAAATGGGGAATAAACCTCTTAACACCAACGTAGCATTAAGAAACATTCTCTTTATTACAGCACGGGATACATGGGGGATCGTTCCACCTGACGTGGATACCATCATACAAAACTACAGCATATTTATTGGGTTACATGATTAGTGTAAACCCGCCTAAATTTACACTTATTGGTTAGTGATTAACATTGCATGCACTATTGGTTTACTGTATTTAAATTAGCCTTGCTTGCTATGTAAATTAGCGCGCATGCTTCTTTCAGGTGGGGGGGGCAAGTCTTTTTGGTCCTCAATTGAGTCGGTGGTCCTGATCTCCTCTTGCCGCATTTACCTTTCACCCACTTTCTGCAGTTTGATCAAACTTCACGCTTCTCTGGCCACTGTCCATTCTTTGGTGCCAAGATGCTCCCTTTTATCGGTCTGTTAGCTCTTCCTCAAGGCTAGAGCCGTTAGTTTTCCAGAGTTCGTTACTTATACAAATGCTTTCATATCTTTTAACTCCCTCCCAAATTCCGTTCCCAAGGCACAAGTGGTTAGTAGTTTTGCTAATTGGAAAATTACTGTTTCTGCTTAGCTTTAGAAACTATTTACAAGAGCATGTGGGTTTGCGTGGTGCATTCTGTGTATGCATGCACCATGCGTGCGCTATGTGTGGGTGCACGCGGTGTCTGTGAGCACTCTACATCTATGTGCACAGACTGTGGATGCACGCTGTACAGATGCAGTGTGCTATACGTGAGCCTGTGAGCATGCACACCATATGTATGTGTACACAGGGTAGCGTGTGGGCGTTTTGTGCGTGTGCGTGCACTTTGTGTCAGTGTGTGTGCGTGCTGAGTGTGCACGCCTTCCACTCTCTGCGCACGACGTGCATGTGCGCTGCGTGCGTGTTACTTGCTGCGTTCCCGCCTGGGCTGTGTGTGCATGTGAGCCTGTGTTGGCACGCAGCGTTTGTGTGTAGTCCGTGTGCGTGCGTGCACGCGTGTGGGTGTGCAGCGCGTGTGTCAGTGCGTGTCTGTCCGTGTGCCTTCCGCGTGTGCGCGCGCGTGCCTGTCTATCTGTGTGTCTGTGTCTGTCTGTGCGGCTGTTGGTGCGCGGCCCCGTCCGCCCCCGCCCCCCCGTGCCGTTCCCCGCCGCCGCCGCCAGGGGGCGCCGCCGCCCGCCGCCGGGGGCCCCGGTCGGCGCGGGCTGCGGGCGGGGTCCGCGCTCCCGGGAGCCCCGGGCGCCGGCGGGTCCCGTCGGGCGGGGGGGCGGCACCTCGGCTGTCCCGAGGCTGCCGAGCGCCGGGCTGGGGCCGCCCGCGGCGGTGCAGGCGTGCGGAGCTGCGCGGGGAGCCGCCCCGGCGGGGCGGGGAGCGGCCAACGCGGGTCGCGGTTGCTGGGCTGGCCGCGGCCCGGGGCGCCGGGAGAGGCCGCAGCACTCGCGGGAGTGGCGAGCTCCGAGCGGCGGTCCCGGGCCGCCGCTTCGCCGCTTGGCCGGCACCGCGCCCCGGGCCCGCGGACCTGCCGGCAGCTTCCTCGGGCTGGGCTGGGCTGGGCTGGAGGGGCTGCGGGGGCCGGGGCTGAGGGCAGCGCAGGGGCTGCCGGCAGGAGCTGCCTGCCCGCTCCCCCACCTCTCCGGGGCGGTGTGAACACCAGAGGAGCTCTGGACACCCCAGTTTCAATAATCCTGCTTCCCAGGGTTTGTCGCTGCTAAGGAGAAGGCAGAGGAGGGGTGGGAGAGAAGGAGGGAGCCTGCAGTGCAAGGAGGTGGCAGGCATGGAAGAGTGGGGAGGAAGACCTTGGGGTCGATGTGGGGTGAGGGCAAAGCACCCATTCCATGCGTGCAGGGGAGCAACCCCGGAGCTTGGGTTGTCCCGCAGGGAGCAGTGTTCTTGCCTCTCCCTGTCCTGGTTTCATCTGGGATAGCGTTGGTTTTTCTTCCTAGTAGCTGGCACAGTGCTGTGTTTTGGATTTAGTATGAGAATAATGTTGATAACACACTGATGTTTTAGTCGTTGCTAAGTAGTGCTTACACCAGTCAAGGACTTTTCAGCTCCCCGTGCTCTGCCCGGTGCACAAGAAGCTGGGAGGGGGCACAGCCAGGACAGCTGCCCCAGACCGGCCAAAGGGCTATTCCATACTGTGGGACGTCACGCTCAGTATATAAGCTGGGGAGAGTTGGCCGGGGGGCAGCAATCACTGCTCGGGATGTGCTGGGCATCAGTCGGCGGGTGGTGAGCCAATCGTATAGTGTATCACTTGCTTTGTATATTATTATATTATTATTACTACTATTCTATTTAATTTTACTTCAATTATTAAACTGTTCTTAACCCACAAGTTTTCTGACTTTCACCCTTCCAATTCTCTCCCCCATCCCACTGGGGTGGGGGGAGTGAGTGAGTGGCTGTGTGGTGCTTAGCTGCTGGCTGGGGTTAAGCCACGACAGTCCCTCATCCTCCGCCGGCCAAGGCTGGGAGCTGGGCCCTGCAGCCAGAGCAGGGCTGTGCTGAGGCGGCCACTGCTCCCCTGCAGAGCTGTTTCACCCCCTGCCTGTGCCTCCCTCTGCACAAAGCTGCCTCTGAGCCAGCTCTGTGCTGCTCCCGTGGTAGCTGGGTCTCACCCACGCTGCACTGATGGCACAGCTGGCACTTCCAGGACACCACTAGGTGCTGAGGGGAAGGGAGTGTGACCCTGAGGCTGTCTGGTGCCGAGAGCTGAGAAGGGCTGAGGGTCTGGGGGAAAAGCTCATCCTGGAATTCGAGGGCTGCAAACTACAAGGACAAGGGTCTGCAGGGCAGAGCTGCAGGGCACAGGGGGAGTGTGGGCATCCGCAGGGTGGCTGCAGGGCAGCTGCTCTACCAAGGGCGGGCTCTGGACCCTTCTCCTCCCCAAGCAGTGGCATCTGTGGGGCACTGTTGTGAAGCCGAGCGCAGCTCCATGGATGGACACATTTCTCAAGTGAGCACTACCAACTTTCTTGCACAGCAGCATAGTCTCTGCTTTGTGCTTGCAGCAGCCTGTCACTGTGGGTCTAGGGGTCTTTTGCTGGTGGGGCAAAGCAGCAAGGAGAGGATCCTGTGGGGTGGTAGATGGGATGCAGGGGTGTTTGTAGGCTGGGGTAATGTTCAAGGTGCTGCAACTAACAGAGGGGTCGGTGCTGTGAAATGGGGTCCCAGGGACATGGACTAGCTCTGGGTGTTTGGAGAGCTCATGTGTGTTGTCTTGGCGTGCTGGTTATACAGAGCACTGCAACGACCCGGTGACGATAGGCAGAGCTAGAAGCAAGCAAAGGTCTCTGTCCCCATGGGGCCAGGCCCTGAAGATAAGTGTGAAGCTTAGGGTGCCCCCAGGAGAGGGACCAATGTGCCAGCAGCACATGCAGCCATAGCCTGGTGTGCAGGACCAGGGCATGTGGACAATGGCTGCCTGAGCAGCAGGGATGCAGGATCGCACCAGGGAGGTGCAGGCATGGAGGGGCTATCGGCAGGGGGCACATAAAGGGGGCTGAAGTGCAGGAGGGAGTCTGTCTCCCTCCCAGAAGGGTCAGAGTCACTGTTCCTTCCTGATGTTGGGAGATCTGATCTTCGACCAAGGCCCTGCCATCCCAGTGTGAGGAGATACAGCAGGGGATTGCCCCGAACAGAAGGCCTTGGTGTTCCTGGGCTGGGGGTGGTTCTGGGCAGACATCCCACAGCTTCCAGGTGGCAGATGGATCTGGGATGTCCCTCTGCAGCCCAGTACCACCCCTCACATGCCAGCTGGAGTCTCCTGACGGGCTCTCTCCGATCCTGTTCCTGACATTATTTTCCACGGGCCATGTCTGCTTCTTTCCATCTGCATGCTTGGGCTGTAGGCTGGATGCCAGGGGATGGCAGAGATGGTCTGTGTGGTGGAGGGTGCTGCATGGGCATGTGAGACACCAGGAGTCAGGCAGTGGCTGGCTCGCCTTGTGCAGGAAGGAAGTGCTGGCCAAGTGTGCTGTGAGGAACTGTCACAGAATCACAAGGTGGTTGAGGCTGGAAGGGACCTCTGGAGGTCATCTGGTCCAATACCCTGTTCAAGCAGGGCCAGCTACAGCAGGTTGTGCAGGACCATGACCAGCTGGATTTCAATTATCTCCAAGGATGGAGACTCCACAACCTCTATGGGCAACTTATTCCAGTGCTCAGTCACCCTCACAGTAAACAAAAGTGTTTTCTTGTGTTCAGGTGGCAATTCATGTTTTTTAATTTGTGCCCATTGCCTCTTGTCCTGTCACTGGACAGCACTGAGAAGAATCTGGCTCCGTCTTCATTCCCTCCCATTAGATATTGATACACACTGATGAGACCCCCCCTGAGCCTTCTCTTCTGTAGGCTAAACAGTCCTAGCCCTCTCAGCCTCCCCTCATATGAAGGATGTTCCCATCAGTTAATCATCAGAATGGCCCTTTGGTGGACTCTCTCCAGTATGTCCATGTCTTCCTTGTACAGGGGAGCCCAGAACTGGACATAGCACTCCATATGTGGTCTCATGAGTGCTGAGTAGAGAGGAAGGATCACCTCCCTCCTGGCGGCACCCCAACACAGCCCAGGATACTGTTGGCTTTCTTTGCCACAAGGCAAATACACAATTGCTTGGGTATGGTGAGCTTGGTGTCAACCCAGACCCCCAGGTCCTTCCTGGCAGAGCCACTTTCTGGCTAGACAACACACAGCGTATACCAGTGCTATGAGGTCATTCTTCCCCAGGTGCAGGACTTTGCATTCCCTTGGTTGAACTTCATGAGATTCCAGCTCATTTCTCCTCTCTGGATAGCAGCACACCCATCTGGTCTATCAGCCACTCCTCCCAGTTTTGAGTCATCCGCAAACTTGCTGACGGTGTGCTCTGCCCCATCATCCAAGTTATTAATGAAGATGCTGAACAATATTGGCCCCAGTATTGACCTCTGGGGTACTCCACTAGTGACTGGCCTCCATCCGGACCTTGTACCAGTGGTCACAACCCTCTGCACCCAGCCATTCAACAAATTTTCGGTCCACCTCACTGTTTGCTTACCTAATTCATAGCTTATCAGCTTCCCTATGAGGATGTTACAGGAGACAGTATGAAAAGCATTACTAAAGTTGAGGCAAACAACATCCACGGCTCCCCCCTCATCCACCAAGCCAGTCATCCTACTAGGCTATCGGGCTGGTTAAGCACAATTTCCCCTTTGTAAACCCACGCTGTCCCATCCTGTCCCTCCACCTGGCACCTGCCCCTGCCATCTGCACCCATTTCATGGCTGAGTTTGTGCATAAGCTGTGTCAGGGGAGCCGGTGCCTGCCACAGCTGACAAGCAGGGTGCAGCTCTCTGCGGTTATCCCAGACTGCAGAGCAATGTGGGGATGGCTATGATAGGGTGAAGGGTTCTGCCACCGCGCGTGCATGTCCTGGTGCAAGCCATGGTGTGTGGAGGCAGCCTGAGCCCTGCATGGCTGTGTAGGAGCCTGCGCAGACCCTGCCCAGACCTTGCCCAGACCCTGCTGGGCTGGGCTGTCTTCTCCAGCAACGCTGCGTAGTGTCCAAAGGGCAGACCTGGGCAGAGAGGAGGACCAGGGTGCTGGAGCTGTGGAGGGGCCTAACCCTGGGGCTGGCTGCGGCATGGGAATGGGGTGATGCCTCTTGCTACTGGGACTTGGAGAAGGATCTGGTGTCTTTCCTGCCTAGCGCCAGGGCTGTGGCGGGTGCATTTGCTCCCTGCAGGAGGGGTTTCCTTTCCTCAAAGGTTTCACAGAGCAGCCCTGCCCTCCTCCGTAAGCACACGTTGATGGATGTAGCCTTTGGCACCCCTTGTGTCTGGGTAGGTCTCCCCAGAGAAGCTGAATGCTCTGCTCCACAAAACTAGTGCCTGGGTCATCATCTCACCAACACAGCAGCCTGAAAATGAAAGGTTAAAGTGAAATGAGCTTACAGTGTGGTTCTGTTTGAGCACAAAAAAAGCCCTCCTCTCCCAGACCGAGTCAATCCATGTGTCTCAGCCTCAAGCTGTGTGTGGACACTGCCCACAGAGTGTCCTGCTGCCCTGGGGTCCTGCGCCGTGCCCCTGCTGCAAGCCTCCCTGACTTGCCTTCCCATGCAGAGCTGGCTAGCTGCTCCCACTTCACCATCTTCACACTCGCACTCACCTCCCCACCCCAGAGAGCACGCGGATGTCACAGGGCCTCACACTTTCCTGCCTCTCACCCATCTCACTGCACCGCTGCTCCCATGCCTCTGGTGTGGATGAGAGAGAGCCAGCCGCTCAGCACTGCGGGACACGCAGGGTGGTACCCAGAACCAGGCACTGGGCTGTCCCGGCTTTGGGGCAAGTTTCTCCCTTTCCCTCTGAACGTCCATTCAGAGACTTCCTAGGTTGTGCAGATGCTGACCTGGACATGCAAGTCAGGGCCATATAGTCTGAGGGGATGATGCAGGACGGCCCGTAGCAGGGACTGGCTCATTGCAGGCCTGTCATGCCTCTTGCAGCCCTGCTCAGAATTGCTTCCTCTGCTCTTCCTCCAGCTGTGGGCTGGGAAGCTGAGGTGCTGCCGGTCCTGTGGCACTGTGGCTGGGTCTGGCTGGGTGCGGTGAGGGGGCTTCTGAGGCTGGCTGCCACTGGGCTTGCCAGAGGCCAGGCTGTGCTCCCTGGGCCCACGCCTGCCCCTCTCCTCAGAGGCTCCTGCCTTGCACCAGCACAGACATGCCAGCCAGGAGCTGGGGAGCAGCGGGAGGCTCTGGCCGCATTCCTGGCCTCTCCTTTCCCAACACAGGGCAGCAGCGCCCAGCCCAGAGTGTGGGTACCTGCCTCCTCTCACGGCAGCTGCCTGGGTGGGCACTGCCACATCCCAAGGCACCAGGGCTCCCAAGAGCCACTCAGACCATCTTTTTGTCTGTCCTGTGCCTGGACTGCGACTTGGCACAGAGCAGGGCTGCAGCTGGCCTGCCTTGCCTGCTGGCTCACAGCTAGGGAGGTAGCATTTTCTCTGCCCCGGGTGCTGTGGCATAAGCCCTGCCCCACCACCCCTCTGGGCTGCCTTACGGAGGATGATGGTCACTTGTCCCTGCATGGTCCTTGCTGGCAGGGAGCTGGGAAGTGAGTGGCAGAAGTGGCCAGGGAAGCTCAGCCATGGGCTGCAGCTACACTCCTAGAGGGCTGGGCCACAGCAGAGAGCACCCAGGCGCCCTTCCCTGGACCACAGGATAGGACAGGATTAGCTGGTCACCTTCCCCAGGCAAAACAGTCCCGTTGCCTGAGACCTGCCCAACTTTCCCCTGCCATGGCTTGTCAGGAACAGAGCAGGATAGTCTCAGTGCCAGCCAAAGTAACATGGGAAATATTGGTATTTTTCCCAAATGGGAGTCAAGTGCAGTTTTGTGCTGCAGCAGGCAATTGGGGCCCTCCGGGCTGAGGGCTGAGGTTATGCCTGGTGGGTGATCCAAGCAGCGAGGAGAGAACAGACGGAGGGGAGAGGAATGGGCTTGGGAAGTGCGGCAGACTGAAAATGCCTTGGAGATAGCAGGCTGAAGGAAAATGCATTCAGGGATAGGTGTTACAGGGGAAAAAACTGCTTCTGGCAGCCCAGCTTTTCTCCTTTGCTAACCACCCTCTCCAAAACCCCCTGATGCCCCCCCATCTGCAGCTAGCCCCTGAGCTGGCCCGGCCATGCAAAGCCCTCTCCTAGCCACTCTCCAGGCTTGGTGGTAGGACTGGGGATGCTGCTTGATGCTGCTTGTTGCTGTCTAGAGCAGGAGGGTGAGCTGTGTCCCCAGACAGTGCATCCTGCAGTGGGTTTGGGGACATTAAGGCCTCAACCAGCTCCAGGGCTACAGTCAGGGGCATCCAGAAAGCCCTCTGCATTGCTCCCTGGAGCAGGCTCCCAGGGAACAGGCTGTGGGAGCCCCTGCAACCTTGGGAGTCAGGGCTGGGGCAGCTGATGCTTGGACCTGGCTGCTGAGGCAGTGGCCATGGAGTGGGGGCAGAGCTTGTATGACCGTCGGAGTGCATTTGGATGCTGAGGATTGGGGGGGGCACTGGAAGTGGGGAGGGCAGGGTGCTCATAGGGGCAGAGCAAGGGGGGTGGCGAGAGAGGAAAACTTGCAGGGTGCCCTGGAGCCCAGAAGGGCTGCCCTGTGCCGTGCTGTGCCCCCAGGGCTTCTGGCCCAAGGGAAAGGCTCTGGCCCTGCACAGCCCCACAGCTGCCTGCAGCTCTCCAGCACTGCCGCTGAGGCCACCACAGCTGGCTGCCGTGAGGCCAGCCATATGCCAGGAGATTGCTCTCTGCTTGGGGCCACCCTGTGCCGGAGCTATGCTCTTTTCTTCATTGCACTGAGCTGCTCTTCCACACCCTGCTGCTTCCCAGAGCTTGTCTCTCCCCACCTCTGGCAGCTGTGAGAGGCTGCTGTGAGATAACATTTCAGAAGATGGAGCAGACACGTCTATAGCGGAGAGACTTCAAGTGGGCTGGGAAGCTTGTAGCAGGTCTGCACAAAGGAGGTGGTGTACAGTCAATCATCAGATCCCCTCACCCTGCACACTGCATATTTAATGGCTCTTTGGGTCTCAATGTTTAAATCTATCTAATGAGCATTTAACTGCTGTTCAATATTTAATGCCTCAGTGTTCAGTGTAATAATCCCATGTATCACAGTGAGTGCTGGTCCATCACCCTGGGCATGGGGAAAGGCATGCTGCGGGAGAAGATTTAGCACAGGGCAAGGGAGGCCGGGGGATCTGCTCCATGACACCTTTTGCATGGATGGCAGGTTATCTCTGCACCATGCACTCTTTCTGCCTCTTTGGTGTCTGACTCTTCTCAGTGGTGCAGTAGACACTGGCGCTTGTCTGTGCTGGCTGGGAATGAGGGCCTGGCATCCTGCTGCTGGGCTTGCACTGGCAGGTGGGGAGCTATGGGCTGGGAGCAGCTCCGGGAGGTCTGCAACACCCTGTCCTTGGTCCACGATGCCATCCCGCACTGAGCGTCTGCCCACAGCTGCTGAGCTGGTCTGTAACCCAGTGGTTGGCTCTCCTGACCACGCAGCCCCACCATGGCTGTCACACCACAGAGGCTGCATCAAGACCTCTGGATGCTCAGGTGTGACTGCAGGGCCTGCCTCCCTGCTATCCCCGCTGCTGCCTCCCCGAGGGCTGCAGCCAGCACAGGCAGGAGCCAGGAGAGCAATGCCATGGGCTGTGTATGCCTGAGAGCACTGGGAGATGAACTGTGGGGTGGCAAGGACAGGCCACAGGGGACTGGTGAAGAGCATACACCCAGTAGGGGCAGGCAGAGCAGGACAGCCTTTGTCTGGCACCCCCTGCCCTCTCCCACAGCCCTCTCCCCCCTAATCCATGTGGCTCTGCGCTAGCCTCTGTGCAGGTAGAATAGAATAGAATAGAATAGAATAGAACAGAACAGAACAGAACAGAATAGTTCAGCTGGAAGGGACCTACAATGATCATCTAGTCCAACTGCCTGACCACTTCAGGGCTGACCAAAAGTTAGAGCACATTATTAAGGGCATTGTCCAAATCCCTCTTAAACACTGCCAGGCTTGGGGCATCGACCACCTCTCCAGGAAGCCTCTTCCAGTGTTTGACCAGCCTCTTGGTAAAGAAATGTTTCCTAATGTCAAGTCTGAACCGCCCCTGATGCAGCTTTGAACCATTCTCAGGAGTCCTGACCCTGGATCCCAGGGAGAAGATCCGCACCTCCCTCTCCATGTCTCCTCCTCAGGAAGCTGCAGAGAGCAATGAGGTTGTTCGTCAGCCCCCTTTTCTCCAAATGAGAGAAACCCAGAGTCCTCAGCCGCTCCTCATAGGACATGCCTTCCAGCCCTGTCACCACCTGTGTTGCCCTCCTCTGGATGCATTCAAGGACCTTCACATCCTTCTCAAATGGTGGGGCCCAGAGCTGCACACAGTATTCAAGGTGAGGCCGCACCAACGCTAAATACAGTGGGATAATCGCCTCTCTTGACCAGCTGGTTATGCTGTGTTTCATGCCCCCCAGGATGCAGTTTGCCCTCTTGGCTGCCAGGGCACACTGCTGGCTCCTATTGACCCTGCTGCTGACCAGATCCATTTCTGCAGGGCGGCTCCCCAGCCACTCCTCTCCCAGTTTAGGTGCACCTGTCTCTTGCTGCACTGTATTTGTGTGCGCACTGCAGTGAGTTTGCACGTGCTAGCTAGTGGTGCTGCAAAGGCTTTCAGTCTCCATAGGGCATGTTCTGGTTCCCGGGGCCTCTGCCCTCTTTTGCAGAAAAGCTGAACCTCAAGGTCTTTGTCTGGGAGCCGTTTCAGTAGTTCCGTCCAGATGATTCAGTTCCTGAGAACACGGCCCCATGCAGGAAGGGTCCGGGGTGTGAAAGACCCACATTTCTCATCTGCGCTCTGAACTGCAATGGGAACAAGCCCCACGCGTGCAAGTCTTTTCCTTCTGAAGTGCAAAGTCCCTCTTGCTCCATGAGCCTGAGCTGCAGGCATCTGCTGCTGCTGAACTCTGAGGTCTTCTTTGCTCCCCCATTGTTTCCCAGGCCTGCAGGAGCGGCCCAGCATACCCAGTGCTGCAGTCTCAGGGCCCCCCAATGAGCAGAAGCAGAGGGCTGGGGATTTAATCTTGCCCAGCCATCCTGGATGGGAGAGGAATAGCTGCAATCACAGCAGAAGTGCTGTATCTCCCACGCTGAGCCATGCCCACAATGGACGGTGCAGGGTGAGGGTGGCTGCGGTGGGGTGGTCCGCCCCCTGTGCTGGGACTGGCGTGTGCCGTGGCATGGGGCCCGCAGAGTGCCAGGGCTGCTTTGCTGTGCTCAGCTCATGGGTACTAGCTGCAACGCAGATCAGTGGCTGTGGGGCTTCCTGCGTGGGTGCTGGCTGCCGCCCCGTGATGGGCAGCAAGTGTCCCTTCAGCCTGCTCAGTGTCCTGCGGAGGCAGATCTCCGCAGCCAGTGGCTGCAGCCTGATCTACCCCATCACTCAGCTGAAGACTGGTAGCCAGAAGAAGAAAGTGCCTGTTTATGTATTGTTTAGGAACAAGCAGGTACGACAACAGCAAGAGCAACTGTGCAGCTGGAGCGTGCTTCAAAGCGCTGTCCTGTGCAACTTGCTCCTGTGAGGCTCGCTGGGGCACAGTCCATGGGGTGCTGAACAGACTAGCTTCCACGTCCAAGCCGCTCCCTTTGCTCAGCACTGGTCCCATGCCACCCTCTGTGGTGACTGAGACTCACCGGCCAGGAGCTGGGTGACAGGACCACTGTGTGTGGCTCATGCCCTTGTGCCTGCCGTGGGGGTGGCTCTCTGTGCAGTGCCGCAGTGTGTGACTTTTCCAGGGTCTGGTTTTCTCCTTATGTTCCTGCTCTTCCGTGGCCATTACTGCAAAGGCAGTTTATTGATGTGCTTGTGCCTGGAGGAGGCAGCAATGTAGTGTGGAGTGACCTCAGCTCCCAGAGGAATGGGTGCAACTGCCCTGGGGGAGCCTCGCCTATAAGCTTTATTGCTGAACAGATGCCCTTGGTGCCAAAGGTGAAGTATGTTGACAAGAGTCATCACAACCAGGCTTTTGGCCCATGTAACAGATTGTACGTGAGACAAGGATGAGACCTTGAAGTTACCAGAGTAGTTCCTGAGGAACCAGTTCATGGGGACGGGGATGAGGAAGAGTGGTGTGAGCTGCCTGTGGTAGCACATGTTCTCTGGGTATCGTGACATTGTCACTGTGTCACGATGCCAGGGCTGGGCTGGTGTGAGTGCTTAGTGTGCACTGCTGGTGCCTTGGGCTCAGGGTCCTGCTCTGTCTGTGAGTGCTGAGCATTAGGATAGTGTTCCGGATTGTTTCATGGGTTTGTATGCCACAGACTGGGCCCAGGACAGTCCCATGGCACAGGGTTGTGCTCACTGGCTGCTCTGCCTGGTGGTGCCATGGGTCTGCCTATGTCTTACTGGAAGCAGGTGCCATGTAGAGCTTTAGTCGTGGCAGAGACTGGGAGAGGCATGATTGCCCAGCGCTGCTGGATTAGGAAGCTGGGCAGGCAGGCTTGGCAGCATGCCCCGTCTGCATCTCCTTTGTACTCAATATCCATGTGAGCATGCCAGGATGTGCCTACACGAGAGATGGTGAGGAGGGGAACACTGTGCCCAGATGCAATCTGATGCACGTACAGGAGACTCTGGTGCGCATGCTGTCCCTGGAGCTCAGTCCAAGCAGATCTCGGGCAGTTCGATCATATTCAGCAATGCTGTGGTATATTGCCCCTGTTCTGCAGTCTCTGTTTCTTGGGGAAATGGAGCACCTCCTTTGCACACATTCTCTCCATGGCTGTTACCCTGAGGTAGACAGCTGTGGCCCTTGCCCCGCAGCCCAGAAGAGCTCATCTTCTGGCATGAGCCATGCCGGCTCCCCAGCTGCTTGCCTTGTGCCCTGTGGCCCCGTGGCAGCACACCCCAGCAGGCAGGGTCCTCTGGCCCCCAGGGAGGGATGCTGAGGATCCTGCCTCTCATGTCTGCAGCACTGGTGTGCCCAGGTATGTCACTTCCCAAGTGCTTGCATGGGTGAGATGCAGCCCCCGCCCTGCTCCGGACAGCTGCCTCCAAGCATGTCCTGAGCCCCCATTGCATGCTCTTCCCTTGGCTGTGGGAAAACTCTCTCTGGTGCGGTCTGCGGAGGGTCACTCTCTGCTGGCTCGGAACAGCTCCTCCATGTCCAGGAAAGGTGCCTGCCCTGCTCTGGAAACCCCCAAGCTGCAGAGCTGTGCCCCAAACTGAGCACTACCATACTGAGCAAACCCTGCTGTGGTCTCATAGCAGCCTGCTGGGTTAATATGTCCCTGTGAAATCACCCTCTGCAGCCAAACTGTGCTTGGCCTCCCCTGATTTACATCCCTCCCTGCCCCACTCACCTGCCCTTTCCAAAATTATCATCATCTCTATCCCTATCCCCAGCCCAAGACACATTCCCAGTCCCATCACCATCCCTACCCCAGCACCATCCCTGTCCCCATCCCTGTCACCAGCACAGTCCCCACACCTATCCCCACCACTGTCCATCTCTGTCTCCATCCTGTCAGCTCCCTCCCCACCCGCTGGCTGCTCCTGCAGATCGCTGCGACTGACTTCCAGGGTTTTTGAGGGAGAGAGATACCTGATTAATCCCAGAGTGAGCTGTAATCACATGGCAATAACTGCACGACTCGTGCTTATCTGAATGTGTAATCACAGCAATGAATAATATTCAGGGCTTAGCACCTCGCTAATTAGCACGCTGCTGGGAGGGGAGAGGCTGCTGTCAGCTTTATGCAGCAGGTCCAATCCCTCTCTGGGCTGCGCTCTGCTGTGGGGAGGGGCAACGACCCCCGTCCCGTCAGGACACGGTTGGCGTTACCAACTGCCCCTACTCCAGAGGCCCCACATATGCTGCCAGACAGCACGCGTGTAGTCCCTGACCCACCACCCCAGCAGGGATTCTTGTACCCCACGGCCCAGCTATGGCTGGGAAATTGTCCCACGTCATGCACTGACTCCTGGTCTGCCGCGAGGTCCCCAGCTGCCTGTGCTCCAGCCAGCAGCCGTGCCCTGCTCACGAGGACATGGTGGCAGGGAACCATTCCCTGAGCCCAGTGTCCCCCATGATGGCTGTGGGACGCCTGTGCAGCATGGACACACCAGGCCATGCCGTGCTGTGCTGACTTGCAGGTGGGCATCCAATGGAGATGCTCCTGGTCCCTTGGTTGGCAAAGCTGCTGACTAACGTGCAGCCCCTTGTCTACCTGCTGGTCTCTTCCAGTCCGCACCAGTGAGGCAGAGTGCTTTGGTGCAGCATGGAAATGACAAACTATGGTTATCCTGACCAAAGCCAGCCCCTGCAGAAATATCCCCTGGTACCATCAGTGCCAGGTGGCAGAGATGGTGCCTCCCCAGCCTCACTGCATTCAGTTTCATGGGCCCAAAGGGAGCAGACCCTTCTGCTGTGGCTGCGTGTGACAGAGCAAGGACCTGGGAATGGACCTGCCACGATCTGTCCCTGTGCCATCCAAAGTACTCCTTCCTGAGAGCCAAGAGGGACAGGCTGAGAGTGTTGCCTGTGCAAAGCCCTGGTGGAGTGCATGAACCACCACTGCCTGCATCTGTTAACCCCACCATCTGAGGGGGCAGAGACCCCCACCAGCTCAGCCCATAGACCTCAGCACTCCTATCGTTCCCACAGACCTGCAATAAAGTGATGGCCCACCTGCAGCGGGTCCCAAGCTGCTGCCTCTTCTCGCCACTTGCAGGCAGCCCTCACAGTATGTTGTGGCACTGATCCACTCTCTGCTGGCCAGCCAGCTCTTCCCTTACCTGGCCCCAGCCATCACAGCCCTGAGGCTAATGTAACACATACCAGAGACATCAGCCAGTCCTTGCCAAGCAGAGCAAGACTTAACATGGACCAGTGACACACACACCAGAGTGAACAGTGAAAAGACACGCTGTCCAAACGAGCAGTGTCCACAACTGCATGTAGCATGTGGTGAGCACTGCCTGTGTGCATGCACAGCTGGCAGCGAGCACCGTCCGTGTCTGTGTGTACTGCCTGCGGTGAGCACTGCCCATGCATGCGCATGGCCCGTGGTGAGTGCTGCCCACAGTGAACGCTGCCTGCAGCGAGCACTGCCTGTGTGTGCACAGCCCAGATGAGCCCTCCCTGTGCATGCATGCGTGCAGCCCTGCATGTCCTTGCTCTGCGGACAGTGTGTCCGGCGCTCCGGCATCATGATGGCTGATGTGGAGGTGTGTGGAAGTGGTTGCTTTTCACAACCCTCTGTGGCGAGAGCCTGGGGCAGTGGGGGCCTGTGGCTCCAGCAGGGCCGCGGCAAGAGGGCAGAGGGCTGTGCCATGGCCAGGCCAGGCCAGGATGTCCTTGCAGGCAGGCAGGCAGAAAGGCAGCCTCTGGAAATGTGCAGTGTCACCAGATTAAGGGCTTAATTAGCAGGCATGTTTCCCTTAAGGAGCTGTCGCCTCATTATCATAGAGAATGGTGATTAAGCAGCGGGAAGGGGCAGGTGCTGCCAGCAGAACCCCCAGGGAGGCAGGCAGCAAGCGCTCATTCCTGTTGCAGGGCAGGGAGTCTGTCCAACACATCCAGGTCTGACACCATCCTTCTCTGCCAGCATCCTCATCTCCCCGCTCCATCCCAAGCCAGTCCTGCCCTGAACATCTCGCTCTACCCGGCTCAGTTGTCTCCCTACAAGCTCCCTCTTCCAAGGGCAGATGGTTTCCATTTGCAAGCCTGTCCCCAGGAGGATTTGCTGGCTCGGTGATGTTAGGCTGGAGGAGGCCCATGGCATGGCATGTGGGGGACAGGGTAGCTCCCCACAGGGTAGCCATACCCACTATAGTACGGCACGTGGAGGATGGCTCACCCACTCTGCACCACTGCTGGGGGATGCTGCTGTGAGAGAAGCACAGGGAATTCCTGGCGCTCAGAGCCAAGCATGCACAATGGCATCTCAGACAATATCCAGGACAGATGCTAGCCTATGTGAGACTTGGTTAACTAAACATCCAGAAAGGCCTGTGCCACATGCTCCCTGCAGAAATTAATTCTCTGGGGAGGCCAGACTACTGCAGTGTGTGAGGCCAGGTGCTGTGAGGCTCCCTTCCCCTTCCCCTCCCCTTCTCCTTCCCCTTTCCCCTTCCCCTTCCCCTTCCCAATGCTCTTCTGGGGATCTGGCAGGACACAGCTGCCTCCTGCCCAGAGCTGCCAGAGCCAGAATGGCCACCTCCAGTGAGGCTCTGCCCAGGACCTGCCTGCGGACACAAGTGGGGATGCAATCAAATGCTGGGCCCTGAGCAACACCCTTCAGCAGAGGGTGGCCTGGTCAGGTGCAGGAATGGGTATCCCCCACAAGGACTGTGGCCACTCCAGCCTGTGCAGCGGGGCCTGCAGGGAGGGGAACGAAGGTCAAAGTGCCTGGTCCATGCTGGCCTGGTGCTGCTGCGCCCCTCAGCAAGGGGAGAGGGCTTGCAGGAGGCAGCATACCTCCTAGGGCGACCGTGACGGAGGGCAAGGCCTTGGGACAAGCCATGTAGGAAAAAACACAGAGGCCATGGAGGTGTACAGAAACCAAGGCACATGCTCACCAAAGCAAGATCACACTGAGCTAGCCTGACACCTCTTCCTGCAGTCATGTCCACTCTCTAATCTGAGGGGCTGCAGCATGTCTCCCATCTGGACACAGCTCCTGGCCAGCTCAGGGCAGCCAGGCTGGGTGCAGAGCGTGCTGGCCCATCTGGAGCAGGGCTGGGCTGGAGGAGGCTGGTCATAAAATCGTAGAATCATAGAATGGTTTGGGTTTAAGGGACCTTTAAAGATCATCTAGTCCAACCCCCCTGCCATGGGCAGGGCCATCTTTCACTAGATCAGGTTGCTCAAAGCCCCATCCAACCTGACCTTGAACACTTCCAGGGATGGGCATCTACAGCCTCTCTGGGCAGCCTGTTCCAGTGTCTCACCACCTTCAGTGTAAAACATTTCTTCCTTATGTCCACCCTAAACCTACCCTCTTTCAGTTTAAAACCATTGCCCCTTCTCCTGTCACTACAGCACTTGCTAAAAAGTCTTTCTCCATCTTTTTTAAAGCCCCCTTTATATATTGAAAGGCTGCAATAAGGTCTCCCCAGAGCCTTCTCTTCTCCAGGCTGAACAACCCCAACCCTCTCAGCCTTTCTTCATGGGAGAGGTGTTCCAGCCCCATGATCATTTCTGCTCTAACATGTCTTTCTTGTACTGGGGACCCCAGAGCTGGATGCAGTGCTTCAGGTGGGGTCTCACAAGAGCGGAGTAGAGGGGGAGAATCATCTCCCTCAACAGTCATTGACTGTAACTCTTTGGACACAGCCATCCAGACAATTCCTGATCCATCTAACAGTCCATCCATCGAACCCACATCTCTTCAATTTAGCAGCAAGAATATTGTGAGGGACTATATCAAAGGCCTTATGGAAGTCTAGGTAGATGACATCTGTAGTTCTTCCCTTGTCCACTGATGCAGTTACTCCATCGTAGAGGGCCACTAGATTAGTCAGGCATGATTTGCCCTTGGTGAAGCCATCTTGGCTGTCTCTAATCACCTCTCTGTCTTCCATATGTTTCAACATGTCTTCCAGGAGGATCTGCTCCATCATTTTACCAGGCACAGAGGTGAGGCTGACTGGTCAATAGTTCCCAGGGTTCTCCTTTTTACCCTTTTTAAAAATGGGCATGATGTTTTGTTTTTTCCAGTCACTGAGAACTTTGCCTGACTGCCATGACTTTTTGAATATAACGCAGAGTCAAGCACAGATGGTGCTTAGGCTGGCTGGTGGCCTGGCTACAGAAGGCCAGTGTGCCCCGCTGCCCATACAGAGCACAGTGGCACACCCAGCCTCGGGATCAGGAGTGACCAAGGGGGCTTGGAGCCACTCGCAGAAGGCCCATGGGCAGGTACCAGGTGTCTGTACTTCATTCAGGCTGAGCCCTTCCTCAGCCCAGCCTCACTGGTCTACACCAGTTGGGGTGGGTGCTGCCAACTGCGGGCAGCGCAGAGACAGGGCTCAGTTTCACATGGCCCCAGTCTGTAGGCAGAGAAGGTGGCTGGTATGATCTGGGAGACCAGCATCTGTTTTCCCAGTGGGGATTGCAAGAGTTTGGCTTGTTTGTGAATCCTGGGAGTACACAAATTGTATGCCTTGGTGCTGGTGATGCCACCCCAGAGGAGATGCAGTTGTTTCTTGGTGTAAGGCTGGTCAGGACTTGCATTCGGGGTTCTTTGCAAGCTGGTAGAGAGAATACTTTGAAAAGATGTTTATATGAAAAATAGGGTTAGAAGGCTGAGCATGTAAAGGGCTGGACTGCGCTCAGTGGGGTGGAATAAAGTCTTCTACCATGTGAGGTTAACTGTACTTTGTGAAGCACCAGGGAAGCTAAGAGGCTCCACATAACCTCTGGGCACAAGACAGCTGCACGTTGCTGTGCTCAGGGGACTGCAGCATTTCCGCACACTAGGTGAAGTGGTCTGCAGTTCTTGGAGCACAAGGATTGGCATTCAGAGAAAGAGTCAAAGCACGAACCTGAAAAGAGGCCCAAGGGAAAGTTCAGTAGGCCAAGGTGTCTGTAGCACCAATGCAAATTCCTATACAGGAAAACAATAGCTAGGGTAGAGGTTTGGAGTAAGGACCGTGGCCAAAGGCTGTATCAGCATCCTGATGGGTGTGATCTGGTTAGAGGAAGAGAGATAACTCTGCATTACAGCACAGGGAGCTGTAAGTAAAACTTTTTATGATGTCACCTACCTGCCTGATCCTAGGCACAGCATTGTTGATGGCTGCATCCTAGTAAAAAAGTTCTTAACTCTTGCAATAACGTTTGTGTTGAGGGTTATCTGAGGCACATGCCAAGACCTGACATTCAACAGGTGGGTGCTGAGAGCAGCCCGCTGCAACAGAGTCAGGTGCCCAAGAGCCAAGGTGTTTGCCATGCAGCAGGATGGGCTAGAGAAGGAGCTGGTAACACAGGATATTGGTAGAGAAGAGGCATTTTCACTAACAAGTGTTAGCCAGAGACTCCTTAGCAGCAGGACTACAGGGACTGTGTCCAAACTTCAGCATGGGAGGTTTCCAGAGCAGGATAATACTGCCGAAAGCCGTGCATAGCCTGTAGATGGTGATGTTCTGGAGCTGCCTCCCAGCACAGCACAAGTGGCGAGGGGCAGGAAATGTGGTAAGACACAAGATGCCTTATATGCGACTACAACGCAGTAGTGCTGCATGGCATAGTTTTTGAGAAAGGATGGGCTGCAGCCAGTGGCCTAGGACTGTCACCTCACTCCCCCTCACCATATGCCTGTGCTGTCTGCCCAGGTAGATTACAGCCCGAATCAGGCAGATGCACAGTGGGATACATGCACTGATCAAAGCCTCTGCTGCAGGAAGCAGAGGGCTGAGCATGGGGTGCCCTTAACGGCATGCTCAGAGGCTGCTGCTGGCAGAGCCCAAGGCTTATCTGTGTCAGCTAGGAAGATCTGACATTTCAGAGTCCCACAGCAGCTGCTCCTACACCATGAGCTCAGGGAAAAGAGACAGCTGCACCTTCTGCTATCATCAAGAGTCGGAAAACACAAGACCTCATCCTGCATTTGTCCACCTTTTAGAGCTGTTCTTGGACCACTAGCTATGTACTGATCATCCAGGAATGGCCATGAAGAGAACAGCATGGAATCCAGCATATGGGACATGGAGTCCCGGAAAATATCCAGTTTATTCTATGAGCAGCCAGGTAGGACTCAGTGCAGAGGCAGAACGCAGCCCAGAGATGCTGGGTCCAAGCAGACCCCAAATGCATCTATTGCACATGCACCAGCAGTGCTGGTGGGCAAATGCAGCCGCTGGGCACTCGCCTTGGGAAGGGCAATGTGGGGGATAAATGCTGTATGCCTTCTGTCAGTGACTGGGCTGCTCTGTACCCATGGTTGCAGAGTTGGTCCAGTGAGGAGCAGCGGTGCGAGGAGCAGGAGGCAGTGAGGCTAGGAGGGGGGCCTGGCAAGCTCTCAGCAAGCTGTCCCTAAACTGACATGGCTCACCCTGGCTGAGGACAGTGTCGTTGTGCCCGAGGAACAGCGCGGTCAGTCATGGCCTTAGCCCAGAGCTTCAGGCTCCCTGTGCAGGAACGGAGCCGTGGTGCGCCCTGCAAGATAAGGACCCAGACCTTGAACTTGGCTCACTGGTCTGTGGGACTTGGAGCCCAGCAGAGACCTGAGGCTTTGCTTGAGGTAGCCAGTGCTGCTGAGGAGCCACACTGCAATGTTTTTGTATCATCACAGGTGGTGGGTGATGCATCATCTCCAGCCAGAGCTTTCAGCAGCATGACTCTAACAAAGCTCTGAGCATTGAGCTCAGCAGGGATCATCCTCACTAAGGGCTGCCGAGAGCAGTGGTGAACCCGCGGCTGGAGTGCTGTCCAGTGCACAGGCTTATCAGCACACTCTGCCCAAGGCATTAGCCCTGTCCTTGCCTGTGCTCAGCTGGAGCCAATTGCTCCGCTCCTTGGAGCCAGTCCCTAAGTACTCAGAGTGCCTTGGGAGAAGTGGTGTCACTATATGGTGAGAGAGGCATTTTGCTGGCACACAGAATCGTAGAATGGTTTGGGTTTAAGGGACCTTTGAAGACCATGTAGTCCAACGCCCCTGCCATGGGCAGGGACATCTTTCACTAAATCAGGTTGCTCAATGCCCCATCGAACCTGACCTTGAACGCTTCCAGGGATGGGGCATCCACAGCTGTGTTTTCACTCTAACCAATGCCAGAGCAAAAGCCTCTTCCAGAGCTGCCCAAGAAGTTCCCTGCCCATGTCCTGGCCTTCCTGGAGACTGGACTTGGATGGAGGCTGAAGGAGCTGGCGTGGCCAGGCATGATCCCCTCTGTGCTGCCAGGAGTGCTGGGCACACTGCTGGCCCCGCAACAACTGCTGGCCCGGGTCTGACCCCCAGCTGGCTCCAGCCCAGCCCCTCTGCCTTCGCGTGCAGATCTCTTTCACTGTGCAGCGCCCCAGAGCATGGGAGCAGCCTCTGCTGCCATGTCCTTCCCTCCAAAGGGCAGCAACAGAGGGGGCTTCAGCCAGCCTCCCACCTCCCTGCCATCCCATGCTGCGCCTTGGGCCAATTAGTGATGGGAAGAGCAAGTGTGAAGTAGGAAGGCTCAGAGGAGGACAGGGAGCTGAGCTGCCCCTCTGATGCTGTGCGCTGCTGCCCCATTACTTGCCCCTGTCAGGGCCTACAGGATCTCAGCAAAGCGCTCTTACAGAAGTCTGGATGTGGGGCAGGCAGTTCCCTGCTCCAGGTGCAGCAAAGCTCATGCACTGGGTGTGAGATTCAGAGGTACCACCTGCCTCTGCTTCCCTGCAGTGAGACCTGTACCTTGGGCATTGCATAGCATCCCCACGTGAAGCCACAGCAGCCGTGTCTGCTCGATGGTGGGCAGGAAGCTGAGCCACCTGGATCCCTGCCGCAGCCCCCGAGGTCCGCCTGGCTTTCTGGTCCTCTGGCCTTTCCGTGGTCATCATCCGAGCTCCTTCCTCGGGGAGTGTATGTCAGCGCCCAGAGGATGAGTGCCTGCGGAGTCTCCTCAGCTCCTTTGCTGAACTTGGTTTCCCAGCCCTGCACTGTGGGGTGCCCTGGCATGCCTGGGAGCAAACTCTGCCAGAGCTGGGCAGTTCCAGCTGCCCTCCATGTCTGCCCCCTTCCCCTGCCTCCCCTGGGCCCCCTGCATGGTCTCTACTATCCTCCCGGCTGCCAGACTGGAGGGACCAGATGGGCCCTGCCTCCGCCTGGCTCCACACTCCTGTCTGGGAGACACGGCTTCCTGCTGCTTCCCACTCGCCAGCATTTGCATTGCACTTGTTCTCTGACCTTTGGAGAAAGCAACACAGGCGGTGAGCTCTGTTCTGCACGCTGAGGCTCCGTGCTCCAAGGCACAGCACTTGTCCGCAGTCCCTGCCCCGTGCCAGCCCCAGGTGGGGACCCCCCACAGCCCTGTTGAGCCTGCTGCCTGCTCCCTGGGGCTGGTGCGCCCGTATCCCCCAGAGTTGTGTGCACCACCATTGACCGGCCCCATTGCAGAGGCCCCCCCATTTGGGACTCCCACTTCACCAAGCCAGAGCCTATCTGTTTGCGTGCTGGTCCAGCCTCCCGGACTACAGGCCAACAGACTGACCTGCCTTATGTACTTGCATACATGGTGTCATACCTTTGTATCTCTTCAGAGGCTGAGGCTCAGCCAGGGCCGGCATGGCCCGTGGTCATTCAGGGTTGTGTTCATAAGCTTCTCATCTCTGCATGGACACAAACATGGGTCCACTCCACAGGACTGCGCTGGGACTTCCCTAAGGGGCAGAAGGAGGGATGGCTTCCCATTCCTTGGGCTTGCCCTGGCTCGGAGGTGCCCACCTCCTTTGGCTGTGTGCATGTTGTGGGTCAGTTGCATGTACGGACATTGGCCTGGGGTTCCTCATTGTCCGTGCTACACATGCTGACTGCTGCAGAGATCCCCTAAGCTGAGCACACTTTTGGCTGTTCTCCCCTGAGCGATGTCTCTTCTCCCAGCTCATACCATCTCTATTTCACACTTGGTTGGTCTCAAGGGGAGCTGCCACATTCAATATGTCAGATGCTGCTCGTATCGAGCTGCCCTGTGCCTGGGCTGCGATGCAAAGGAGCTCAGGAGTGGGCTGCCCCACCACAGCACAGGGAGACTTGGGAAAGGATCTCCCACTCTGCCCTCCCTGGGGGCTGCTGGCCAAAAGGAGGTGGTTCTGCCCCACACCACCCCACTGAGGCCCGTCCCTCGCAGTTTAATTGCTCCCTGTACCGTGCAGCCAGGATCTGCTTGCTTGACCTCCACCTGGACCTGTTTATGTGTCATTTTGCCTAGGAGGGGTTCTTAGGGCTGTAAGCCCAGTACCCATCCCACTCCCCTGTGTCTAGGGTCTGGTCCAATTCCTATGAGCCCAAGACCTGTTTCCCTCCTGTGCAGCTGGGACTTGTTCCTAATGCCGCGGGGCTGCAGACGTTATCGCAGCACCAGCTCTGAACTGCTGCTGGTGTGAGCACTGCAGTACTCAGAAAACGCTCGGAGTCATGGGACTGGGGGAACGTGTCAGCTTTATGGGAACAGTGCGTTCTCAGCTCTCCAGGCTCGTGAAGGAAATCCGGGAAGTTTGCCTCCATGAGCTAAAAAATACCCAAAGAATTGCAACTAAACATCTCATGATCAAAACCAGGCCAAAGGCACAGACAGAGCCTGGATGCTATTTCCGAGCCCCTGAGGTGGCAACATTGACCTGGAAAGTAGCAGGAAGACATCCCTTGGTGGCTGCAGCTCCCCTCAGGGAGTGGAGGAGGGATGTGTAGGAGCTATGGCCAGCGCAGGTCCCAGGGGATGCTGGAAAGCTGTCCCATGGATGGAGAGAAGAGCCTCACGAGGTCCTGCAGCCGGCTGGACAGGTCCATCCCTCCTGTGGCTCCCCCGAGCTGGATGCAACTGCTGCAGGGTGACTCCCACTGCCCAAAGGTGGGACAATTGTCAGGCAGGGACAGAGCTGCCACCCGGGATGAAGCAGCAGCCTGTTCCTGGAGGGGGACGTGGCATTCAGGAAAGCTGGCCATGGGTCCCTGTGCAGCTCGATCAGGCCGTTGAAGGCACTCCTGACCTCCTTCCAGCCGAGCCCACTCAAGACACGCATCCCTGTGCTGCACCGCAGCTGCATGCTGCTGCTGCGTGCATGGAGACCGTTGAGTGGAGCGGGGACCAGGGGCACACCAGGCTGGGCAGCCAGAGGGGGTATGGGGGCACGCCAGGGAGGGCAGTGGGGTGGGAGGGGGTGTCCCCACTGGGTGTGCAGATGGGCAGGGTCCCTCCTTCCCGCCACAGCCATGCCAAGGCTGCTGCTGCCGTGTACTGCACCGCTGTGACCTGGGCCCATGCTGGCTGGCTCGGCCCTGTACCCTGCCTCGGCTGTGCTGGCCCTGCCCGAGCCCATCCCACCCATGCCTGGCCAGGGCAGACTGTGTGCCCCAGCAAGCGCTCCAGGCCAGGGCGCCGTCTGTCTGTCCATCTGTCTGTCTGTCCATCCGGCACTGCTGCGGGCAGTGCTGCCGGTGCTCAGCGCTCGGCCTCGCAGTGGGGTTTCCTCCTGGCCCGCAGTGCTCCCACAGGAAGGGAGAATCTCTGCTCTGGCAAGGTGTTTCCTGGCTCACCAGATAGGATGCAGAAGCACACCCTGACCCCCGCGGATGCGTGCAGACCCCAGAGCTGTGCATGCCGCAGCCCCTATGATGCACAGCACCCCAAACACATGCACACGCAGCCACGTGTGCATGTGGGACCCCGTGGCCAGGCCCTGACCCAGGACGTCCGTGCATCCCGGGCCGTTGCCTCAGCCTGGCTGCGGCAAGACGCAGGGCGCAGAGAGGGGCGGTAGCCTGGCCGGGGCCAGGGGTGTCCCCTTCCTGGCAGGAAAGGGGCTGAGCTGGCGGATGCGGGTTTCCTGTAGGCTCCAGCTCCGCGAGCACCAGGAGCCAGAGCAGCCTGTGCAGGAGCACACAGGCCTGTGCCAGGTAACAGCGCTGGGGCTGGGCAGTGGGAGCCCGGCCACCCCCTGAGCAGTGTGGGGCTGGGGCTCCTCTGCTCCTTGCCGGGGCCGTGTGGCTGGGACAGCGCGGGGAAGGGCAGCCTGGTAGCCCCGCTGGGGCCGGAGGGGCTGGGGCCGTTCTGGTACCTCGCCCTGAGGTCAGCGGGGTGAGCTGGCCCCGGTGCTTTGCCGTGGGCTCAGCGGGGCTGGACTGGCAGCACAGGGCTGGCCCACGGGGCTCGGCCGGGGCTGCGGGACAGCTCGGGCCACGCATGGGGCAGGCCTGTGGGGCAGCACGAACCAGGGCGGTGGGGCTGGGCCGTGCTGTGCCGGGACGCCAGGGTGAGGAGCCCTGCCCTCCGCCCGGGGCCTCCCGCTGACACGGCCCGGTCCCGGGAGCGCAGGGCCCGCTTGCGCGGCCGTGGGGTGCCCCACGCTGGGGGCCGCCGCCCGCCGGCTCCTCCCGGGGCTGCCGCTGGCGGGGCCGCCGGCGGGGGAAGGCCGAGCCGGGGCCGGGGCGGGCGCGGCGGGTGGAGGGTGCCGGAGGGCACCGGGGAGCGGGGAGGGGCCCAGGGTGCCGAAGCGCCGGGGAGCAGCGGGGGAGCGGAGAGCCCGGGGTGCCGGCGGCCGCTGCAGGCGCGGGGCGGAGACCCCCGGGGGCGGCGGCCGGTGCGGGTGCGGGTGCGGGTGCCGGGGCCGGAGCAGCCGCCTCTGAAGTTTCCCTCTGCCCGCCCCTTCCCGCGCGCACCGGCTCCCCGTTGCCATGACAACTCCTTAAACTAACACCCGCTGCCGGCGGCGGGGGCCGAGTTCGCGGAGGATCCGCCGCGCGCGCCGCTCCCCGCCCCGGCCCCGCCGCCCCCGCCCGCCGCCCCGCGCCTCTCCCGCTGCCGGCGGCCGCCGCTGCCCCCGGCCGCGCCGCGGCTATGGTGGCTCGGGCCCCGCCGCCCGCCGCCCCGCAGGTAACGAGCGGCCCCGGGGCAGGGCCGGCGCCGGGCTGCCCCGCGCGGCGGGGGCGGCGGCGGGGCCGGGGCGGGGAGCGCGGTGCGCGGAGCGGAGCGGAGCCGGACGCCCGCCCGCGGAGGCGGGGGCAGCCCTGCGCGGGGGAGCGGGCGGCTGCGCGGCCCCGGGGATGGCGCCCGCGGGGGGTCCGGCTCGGGGTCCGGCTCGGGGTCCGGGTCCGGGTCCGGGTCCGGGCGCGCAGGTGCGCGTTGGGGCGGAGGGAGGGCGGCTCGCCGGGGCGCGGGCGGGAGGGCTCTGCCCGCCGGCGGGCTGCACCGGGGCGGCCGGGGTTGGTGCCACGGCGGGTGGGAGAGGGGCTGCAGCGGCCCCGCGGGCAGGGGGAGCCGCGGCTGGCGGGGGTTCGCCGGCCGGGGCCGGGGCCGGGGCCGTGCGCGGGGGGCCGCGGGGCGTGCGGGGCAGCAGGGCCGTGGTTTGCATTGGTGTGCTGCCGGGTGGGGGCCGTGGTTTGCAGTGGGGCGTATATGCTGGGCGCAGGCCCGTGGTGTGCTGTCCGGTGTGTTTGTGCTGGGGAATTTGGGCCGTGGTTTGTGGCTGGGTGCCCATCCTGGGAGTTAGGGGCTGTGGCGAGCGGTTGGATATGTGTTTTAGGGAATGGGGCTGTGGCTTGCATTGGGAGGTATACGTGGGGTGGCCGTAACTGTGGCTTGCGTTGGGATGTCTTGGGGGATAGGGGCCGTGGCTTGCATTGGGATGTTGGCACTTCAGGATGGGAGCTATGGTTGGAACTGGGGTGCCAGTGCTGGGGAGTAACGGCTGTCACGTGCTTTGGGGCACGTGGACTGGAGAGCAGGGGCTGTGGCTGTAGGGGGAGTCTGTTATGTGGGATAAGGGCTGAGGTTTGCGGTGAGCTGAATGTGCTTGGGGACAGACGCCGTGGTTTGCAGCGACACAAACATGCTGGGAAGTAGGGACCGTGGTTTGTGGTTGGGGTATGTGCTGGGTAACAAGAGCCCTGCTTTTCAGTAGCATGCACACAAGCAGAGCATGCATCAGAGGATGGGGACCATGACACCTGCGGTATGGTCCAGAAGCATTTAGGCAGCCAGGAGGACTTCTGGTGAAGGCATGGCATTGCTTTTGTAGCGTGTGCCATTGGTTTTGTAACTTATCTGTTTGTGGTCCTTGTGTATCTGTGCATAACGGGGTGTATCTACCCCTCAGGGCTTTGCACATACCTATGCATGATGCTCAGCGCACTGTTTTTCTCTGTGCTCTGTTGTCTGTGTGTAAGCACGATTTGTACAGTAAGTTATCTCCTCCCCCAGGCTGTCATGGATAATGAGCTGTTCTCTGGGCTTGGGGTGTGCTGGACAGTCTTGTGTATGGGATTTGTGTGGTTGCGTTCTTGTGTCTGGGCCTCAGCTTGCAATTTTGCCTGTCCCTGATGTCTTGGGGAGCTGCTGGAAGGGTGAGAGTCTGCCACTCTCCTACTCTTCCAAAACTGGGTCAAGGAAGCAGGAAACTCCAGAGCTGGATTTGACTGCACAGGTACTGGCTGGTACCCATGAGTGCCTGTGGATGCTTGTGTAAATCAGGATACTAGCATGAAGGGAGCAATGGATTTAAGCAAATAGGATTTAAACAGAAACCATACCTGCTGTTTCTTGCCTTGAAGTGGCTTAAGGGCATGGTTTAGTGGTGGACTTGGCAGTGGTAGGTTAATGGTTGGACTTGATGATCTTAAAGGTCTTTTCCAACCTAAATGATTCTATGATTCTATGACAGGGATCCTCGAAGCCTTCAGTGATGTAAGGGTTACATCTGTCAGGCTTCTGTGAGAAACAGAGTCAAGCATGAGGCTAGCTTTGCAACTGTACCTATGGCAAGGCATGGTGGGAAAATGTCTTGCTGTGTTAGCATACAAGGCGTTCTTTTAGCTGTTGTGTGTTTGTGCCAGAGTCTTGGGTTGTAAGGAGAGGAGCTGAGGACTTGGGCACTGACCTCTGCAGGGCCCTGGTCTTCTCTTGGTCTAGGTCTCCCAGAGGGTGCCGCGGCCCAGGATGTGCAGTTGCTCTTGGTCAGTGTCTGCCGGGCTGGCCAAGCGACGCTTGCGGCGGCCCTTGCAGATGTGGACGTTGCACAAGACCCCACGCTCTGAGAGTGTGAGTGGGAGCTAGAGACCTTGGGACTGCGGGACTGGCGTGCGCGTTGCTTGTGTGCCGGCGATGGGGCCTGGGGCTCGACTTGCCTGGGAACAGTGTGGGGGCAGGGAGGGCTCCTACCTGGGGCATGGTAGGGTCTTGCCCCCCCCTACCCCCCCACTTTATAAATGTCACTAAAAACTTTCATTGTCATTCTATCTCAATAGTGACATGCAAGTAATGGAGACAGAACATAACAAGTTTCCATAATTTCTTTTTATACTAACACTTAAATGCATTACAAAGTTCATGTGCATGTTGCACCTGCACAGTAGTCCTCTGTGGAAGTTTTGCTGACTATGGCAAACCTGCAAGGTATGTGGCAAAAAGGGCTGAGGGCAAAAAAGGGCACAAAGGACAATATTACAAGGTCCTTTTTTCAGATAACTGTTTTTTTTCTGTTATACAGCATGTAACACCTAAATATTCATATAACACCTAAGTATTCTCAATATTGTTATATTGATACGCATAATGCATATCTGTACTGTTTGTGTTTTGTACTGCATTGTTCACTTAAACCACTATTGTGTTCTGGAGGTGCGCACAAACAGACACGCAAGCAGCCCGCTACAGAATATTCTGTTGAGATTTCCACCAGCTAAAAATTATTACCGCTGCCTCCGCACAGGCGTGCGTAAGTGCATATGCAAATGGTGAGGCATGTGTGTGCAAGTGGTGAGGAGCAGAGTGCGGGGCTGTGGGGTGTGAGGTGGGGAGGGGGGCTGGGGCAGGCTGGGCTCCCCTTCCCATCTCACAGAGCGCAGTAAAGCGTGCGTGAAGCTGGGGCATCCCAGTGAGGTGAGGCTCCCTGATGGAGGCACCGCAGGAGCCTGGGGGCGATCGCAAGCTGGTCCTGCCCTGGAGCACAGCACAGAGTGCGAGGCTGCAGCGGGGCTTTGCAGAGCTGGGCTGGAGGCTGCTGATGGTGTTTGGGGTAGAGCTGCGCTCTCCCGTGAGAGCTGGGGCAGGGGCAGGTGTGCGGCGGGGAGGTGGGAGCGGAGGAGTGTTCCAGGGATGGGCTGCAGCTGGGAGGTCGCCCGTCAGCGCTGCTGGCTCCTGCCCTGCTCTCCCTTTGCGCAGGAGACGAGGAGAAGCTGCGAGGGGAGCCCGAGGAGCTGAGGTGAGCAGAGCTGCGGGGCATGGAAAGGGTCCCCTCCCAGGCAGCAAGGGGGACCAGCTGTGCCCTGCCCCGCTCCAGCCTCCTCTGCCAGCCTCCTTCCCCAGCCCAGAGTCGACTGCTAGCCCGGGAGGTGGGATCTGGTGGTCCGGCTCTGCCCTTGGCACCAGGGACTCAAGGAGCAGGAGCCGCGGGGTGCAGCGGGGGCTTGGCAGCCTCGTGGGGCTGGCAGTGCTGTGGGGCGGGGATCCCCTCTGCCATGGCAGACCTGGAGCAGGGGGAGGCCGTGCAGCTAAAACGAGTACAAAGAGTAAATTGCCATCCCACTCCTAAATGCAGCTGAGCTGCTGTAACTGTGACAACAGGCAAAAGCTCTGGTTCATGAGTGTCTTGGCTCCTGTTGGCAGCGTGGGAAGGGGAGGCAGCGCTGGCTTTGTGGAAGTCTCTCAAGGATCGGCCCAAACTTTCAGGGGATGGGGTGTCTGCGCCACTACCAGCAGTCAGGCTGCCCATCTCGTTATGGGGAGCGGAACAAACGGGGACTTTCGTAACCCGAGAAACAGGTCGATCAGGAGACTCGTCTATCATTAAATATTGAAAGAACTTCTCTGGCAGCAGCGCGTTCTCCCCTCACTGACAGCAGCTCTGTGAGTTTGTGATTCTGGATGTTGTTGTATGGGCTCAGCTGTGACTGCACGGGTGACTTCGGGAGGGAATGGGGCTGTGCAGAGCCTGGGACAGTGCAGGGGGACCATCAGTGCCAGCTTCTCACCGCAGTGAGCCCCTCCCCGAGCAGAGCCAAGCCCCCAGGATGTGTGCAGGATGTGCGCTCCACAAACAGCCCCCTGCCGCCTCCGCTTGCCACGAGCCCGCTGTGGCGGGGCCAGGCGGTTGTGATCCAGCGCAGTCCCTGCTTTAAGGGGCTGCTCATTTGGAAGGAGCTGGTTCTTTGGGTTGCTGTTTCATGCCAAGGTGGCTGACTTTGCCAGCTCCAGAACAGCAGAGAGACCTTGGTGGGCAGGGGCGGGTCTGGTGCTTGGCTGGGCCTTGTTTGCACTGAGAAACCCAAGAGTACAATTTGGTTCAGGGCTGTGCTTCTCCCCAGGACAGAACTGATGGGTCCTGGGCCATGTCCCACCTCCCTACAGCTGCTCCCCGCCTTGGGGACTGCGGGGCTCCCTCCGCCGGGAGAGGCTGGCATTCTTGGCTTATTTAAGGAGTGGTTTAGACTTCCAGGTCTGGATTCTTCTGCTTTTTATAGACATCCTCAGGGGAGTGCAAAGAATGGCAGGAAACGCAGCGGCCCCGCAAGTGCTCAGCCCTGGACGCTATTGTTCAGCACTGGCGGAAGCTGGCCACAGGCAGGGCTGCCCGGGGGACCTTCCCCTGCTTGGAGGAGGCTCAGCGGCGGCTCAGCCATGTCCTTACAGCATCACGTAATGTTTCCCGGCCTTGGTAGAAAGGGACTACAGCTCCCGGCGTGCATGGGGATACAGGACATCGCATGCTGGGGCTCGGGGGCTGCACGCTGTACCGCTTCCTCAATGTCTCCTGCTCCTCTGCAGGGTCGCAGATCCCCGGAGCTGTAACAGGAGCCTGCTGGGACACAATGGCCATACTCGAGCTTGCCCTGACTGTCTGCTCACCTCCAGCCTGAGCCCCACAGGCCCCTGGGGGCCATGTGGAGCAGCTGTGCTTGGCCAGGCTGTGCCGGCAGTGCTGTGCTACGGTGGCAATTTGGCAGCAGTGTGGCCAGACCAGTGGCTGAGCTTGGTCTTGCGCAGAGATGTGCAGCGGTGTCTGCCCGTGGCACCGCAGCCCTTGGCCTGGGTTTGTGGCTGCCCTATTGCCAGGGAAGGCTTTGTCTGCATTTCTTGTCTGGAGCAGCTGGAATGGATTCCTTGATGATGCTTGTGAGAGGGACCAAGTGGCATTGTCCCTTTGTGGGGTCAGGGCCCTGGGAGATCTCAGGAGGCAGCAATGGGTATGTCCCCTCTGTATGATCCCTGATCACAGGCATCTGTGTGTGTCCCATCTGCCATATCATAACCCCATGGACGCCTCTCTGTGCAGAGGGGCGTTCCCACAACCCTCCTGAGACAGGAGTCTCCAGATGCTTCCCACCTCCCAGTTCTGTTTTGGGGACAGTTTTACTTCCACTGACTTGTCTTTTCAGATCGTGTTGTGTTTGTTAGACTGCTGGGAACCAGCTGCTGTGGTTACTGCAAGTCTGCAGTCCTTGCCTCTTATCCTGGACAGGGAAGAGGCTGAACGTAAAGCAGGGAATCTGGACATTAGTGATAAAAGAGTCAGACTTACACAAGCAAAAGGCAGAATTGCCATTCATGAGCAAGAGGAATAACAGCCTTCCTGGAGCTCTCCCTGCTAGTCTGAACAAGGCCCCTCTGGTTCCACAGACAGCAGGATCCTCAGGGACTGTGAGGGCTAGGATCCTGGTGGTGTGCAAGCTGCAGTCTAAATACATCACAGATCATCTGCATAATTTATTCTTCTGTGAAGAGTTTAATTTATCAGGTCCAATAATAAACTCATAAGTCTCCTTTGCCTGTTATCAGGGTTGGAAGAAGATGCTCATATTATAAGCACTTAATTTATCTCCTGAGCTGCTTCCCGTGCAGATCGGTGCCTTTGATGCTACTGGATGTATATTCCCATGGTTGGTGTTCCACCGGCCCCTCATCACCTGAGGACAGGAAAGATGGTGCTCAAGAGGCCCAGCTCGGGAGGAGCTCAGGAGGTTGTTGTGCTGGCCTGGATCTGCTCTGGAGGTCAGGGTGGGGTGGAGACAGTGTGGACGAGAGCCAGTGGAAGAGCCATCCTGCTGGAGATTGAGCAAGGCTGCTGCCAGTGCTGGGAGCCACTCTGCAGTTCAGAGCCACCCTTTGGGACCGTCTTGCTGCCTGGCCCGCCTCTGGCACTGCCCCGGGGCTGCAGAGGGGCAGCGGGTGTTGCGGGAGCTGGGGACCGGCTGCCTGCGCTGAGGGGTGATCCTGCTGGCTGTCAGCAGGCTGCAGCCGAGCCTGCGGGAGGGGGCTGCGCAGCCTTGCCAGCTTGCTGCTGCTGGTAACTTTGGTTGGTATCCTCACGCACAGAAACCTCTAGGTCTGCCTGGGAACTTGCGCTGTTCTGGGCCTCAAGGGCTTCCTGTGGCAGTGAGCTACACCGTCAAGTTACAGGCGATGTGGAGAAGTATTTCCTCTTCTTAGTGCAAGATCCCATGACATTTTCCGCTGCCCTCATGCTGTGAGATGAAAAGAACAGAAGCGTCGTCTCCTTTCTGCAGACTGTTCAGGATGTTACAGCCTTTTATCTGTGTCCCTTCTTATTTGCCTCCTTCTAAGGCAGCAATCTCCACTCTTTCTCTTCTTATGACAGTTTTTCTTGCCCTTTGGTCATTCTTGCCTCCTGTTTCTGAGTCCGCTTGGTTTTGCATTTTCCCAGGGAGCCCTGGTGCCCAGTCCTGCACTTGTTAGATGCGTGGGGCTGTGCCCAACGTGATGGCTGTGCAGGCACCTATTCCCCACGTGCTCTGTTGCCTGTTTTGTTCCTGGTGGTGCCTGCGCTGCCCCAGCCCTCCCAGACCTGGGAGGACGGTGGTAAAGTGCAGCTGGGGGCTTGCAGCTCAGCTTCCCGGGGCCTCGGTGTGTATCTGGGGAAGGCTCCCATGTTCCAGATGACTGCTGCATGTGTGTGGTTTTGTTAGCTGTCCATCTGATGCCCATGGGGAAGCCCAGATAGTGTGGAGCTGGGCCACCAGGCATGATGGGGTGTTTGGGTCATGCTGACTTTGGGGACATGTACCTGTAGCCATGCCGTATAGCTCCAGCCCAAACGCACTGCGTCCCTGGGCTGAGGCTGCCTGGAGGCGGCGGGGTGAGCTGGGAGCACGAGCTGCCCGAGACGCCTTTGGTGGACGGGGAGTTCCTGCTCTGCGGCGCCACGCGACCCACCCCCTCATCCGAGCCTCCTAATTGCAGCAAACAAGTCCCCTGGCAGTGCTGACAGTGGTGGGGTGGGAGGGCTGGGGCTGGTCTGTGCCCTTGCCTGGCTTGGGACCATGCTCTGTGCTGCAGCAATGGATTCGGATGGTGCATGGGTGGGAGGGAGGCTGTGTAGGTGTCCCAGCCTGTGCCACTCTGTGCCCAGGGGTGCTACCCCTCAGCCCTAAGCTCTGCAAGGCTGTGCTCCTCGAAGTTTGATGTCTCTGAAGGCACAGCAGTTTCTGCTCCACCTCCTGCACTGCTCAGTCTTTGTATTCCCAGTGCTAAGGGACAGGAGAGAGACCCAGTTCACTATGGTCACTAAATGTCCAAGCAGGACACACAAATGCCCTGTACTCTTTTGTTTAGGTCCTACATAAACAGCTGTGGTAGGTTTCCTCTGTTTTCATGGCACAGGTGTCCTGTGAGCTTTTTCTCAAGAGAGGAGTCAATGGGGCAGTGGCAGCTGTGTCCGGAGCATCGTGCTATGGCCCTGCTGGGACCTCAGCAGTGTCATTTTACAGAGAGGCACACAATAGCTGCTAAGTTTTCCAGGTGCATCGCAGTGTCTGTGATCCCTCTGCCAGTGGAAGCTGGAGTATATCTTATAAAATGTTTAAAGCCTGGTGGCACCCCAGCTGCCCACGTGGCACACCGCGAGCTCTCTGCAAAAACGGGATCCTTGCCGCGGCCCCTTCCCCCCCGCAGCACCTTGCACTTGCTGACACCAGCTGCAGCACAACAGGCGTGCTCCAAGAAATCCCAAGTCATACATTTTTAATTTTCTACAACAGAGCAGCCATTTCAGCCACTCACCCAGAAAGGATCTTTAATGAGAAGTGAGGAGAGCGAGCATGCACATTTCCAGCAGATAAGAGAGCAGAGACATTATGGATACACTTTTCTCTCTTCCTGGCTACCCGTAGCTATTCCTGAATTTAGCCTGCGGCACTTGCCGTGTCATCTTCTGGAGGTGGGCTCAGCTGGGCCTTGCACCCCATCACTCGTCCCGAATAAGAGAACAAGAGGGTCGACCCTGTGGAGGAGCTGACCCTTAGCATTGCTGGCGTTTCAGCTCAAGCCTGCCTCTGCTCCCAGGCTGTGTCCTGCCCAGGACTCTGCCTGGGAGCGGCTGAGCCAGGGTGGGAGAGGCGCACGAGGACCCCCACCGACCCCGGGTGGGAGAGGTGCTCAAGGACCCCCGCTGACCCAGGGCGGCTGTGTCCGCCTTCCCTGGTGCTCGGGCCCGGACTGTTCCCTCGGGAAGCTGCATTGCCCTTGTCAGTGGTCTTGCCGAGCTGTGCTGCGGGGCCAGCAGAGGTAGGGGGCTGCCAGTCCTCCAGCCTGCCTAGGCAAGGGGCAGAGCCCTTGTAGCTCTCCTCGGGGGGGCAGCAGAGGAGACATGCATGCCTGTCCATGGGGTGAGGATGGGCTCATGCAGGCAGGAGGGCTCAGGGTGCATTGCTTCTGCTTGTGCAGGCAGGCCGGGGACGCGCTGCTGCAGCGGGGCGGCAGGTGTTGCTGCAAGCCGTAGGCGACCTTGCCTCTCTCCCTGGTGTCCTGTAGGAGGTTTGCTCTGGGGCTGCTCTTGTTCCCAGCTGTGCGGGTTCCACACCTCCCTGCTGTCCTGAGACTGAATCTGCTGTCTACATGTGTGCAGCATGCCTGGGGGGCATGCATGCGGTGCACTGCACTGATGCTGTTCTTGCTCTGTTGTCCACAGGTTGATGAAGAGGGAGTGCTGTGACCCTGTGCCCGTGACAGTCATTTCAGGTAAGCGTTGTTCAGTCCTTCCCTTTTCCGGGAGGTGGTGGGGAGAGGGCTCAGGCTGCTGAGGGCCCTGCAGCCTTGTCCCAGGAGGGGATGGCCTGTCTGAGGCAGTGAGGACGGGGACCCGGCTGTGGTGCTGAGGGGCAGCCGTGTGGAGAGCTGAGGGCAGAAACAGGGCTTGTGAGGGCTGGCAAAGGATGGCAGGGCTCAGGCTGCAGGGGACAGGACACATTCAGGCAGGCTGCAAGCGACGCAGAAGCAGTTATGAGTCAGGGGTAGGTCATTACTACATGACGTGCTTTGAGGAGGCATCAAGAGGAAAGGTCCCGGGGGAGACTGGCTAACCGGGTCTGCTTGGGCCCATCCAACTGGCATCCAGGGTGTCCTCTCTGATGGGATCTCCCCAGGCCCATCCAGCTGGGATTCAGGATCTCCATCTGGGACAAGTACCACTGGTCTTGGAGGACAAGAGGGTTCCTGGACATCACACTGGTGTGGGTGCTTCTTTCAGCCCTGGCTGTTCGGATGCTGCCTCATGCAATGGGACTTTTTACTGCTCTGCCTGAGGACACCGGACCCTTTGCCAGTGCTGCCTGTCCTCAGCACTGGTGTCACCCCACAGCTGTGCTCGCAGATTGGGTGCTGCATGCACGCTGCTCTACAGACCAGGGCAAGGTCTTGATGGGAGCTGGGTGCGAATGTGCAGCATGTTGTGAAAGGCATTTTCTTTGGCCGCACTGAGTCATTTATGCTTTTGGTGCTGCCTCTGTGGCTGCTGTCAGGCTGGCACGAGGTGAATCGCAGTGCCATGGCGCGAGGCCAGCCAGCTCCGTATGTGCACAGTGAGCCCACAGCACCCTTGCTGGCAGGTGCCAGAGCTTATGTCCCACAAAGGGAAGAAAA
Source organism: Platalea leucorodia (assembly GCF_965183815.1). Lineage (NCBI taxonomy): Eukaryota > Metazoa > Chordata > Aves > Pelecaniformes > Threskiornithidae > Platalea > Platalea leucorodia. Next base: position 127,938,018 of record NC_138826.1, on the reverse strand, counting down.
GCAACAGTGGGTGCCCCTAGCCCAGGGATGTCAGGCCAAGGGCAGGGGCAGTGCGTGCTTCCTCCCAGGGCACCGAATCGATGTGGGCAGGGGAGGAATGCAGCAGCTGCTTGCTGTGACTGTAGTAGGGCCAGAGCCTGGCACAGAGGGAGGAAAGGGCAGCCAGAGCTACGCTGGGGACAGGGAAGCATGAGGGACAACATGGGAGAGGGGAGCAGGGAATCTACTGCCCACAGCTGGTGGAGAAGCAGCTTAAGCTGTCAGACACAGCTGGGGAAAGGTAGAGGAGAGTTGTCCCGTGGGAGCGGGAGATGGCGAATGACAAACGTCTACCCATGATCTGGGGCTGGTCTGTCCCCTACCTGCCTTATGTTCTTTGCTTGGTGGTAGGCCCAGTCTCCTGCCCTGAGTCGTACACTGCCCTGGCCTCTGCATGCTCCTCTGAATGCCTTCTCTCTTCCCTCGCCACAAGGGTTTCTTGGTGCCCAGCAAGGACCCCAGCCCCTACCTGGCACAGTACCGGCCAGTTCCTGCCAATGGAGGATCTGGCTGATGCTGTTTCTGCTCCAGGTGTGCACACCTGGACTGTGTCCCTGAGGGTGTGTTCCCACCTACCGCTTGCCGTGCACCAGTGCAACCAGTGCTGGGGCTTGCAGAGGAGCAGGACTCCAGCTTCTGCCCCTGCCCCTGGGCTGTGACCTGCCAACCCCATCCTCTGCAGATGTTTGCCATGTCCCACCCCAGGGCAGGGACGAGCTGAGGAGTGAGGGACCCCGGTGCACGTCCACACCATATGGACACGTCTGTGGGGCTGGGGCTCAGAAAGTCACAGCCTCACCCAGCCCCTTCTGCCTGTGCACAAGGCAGGCTGGGCTGTGGCGTGCAGCAAGCAGTGTACGTCAAGCTTCAGGGTGAAGGCTTGGAAACCAAAGGATGAAACAAAGGAAGCGTAAAATGCTAATGCACCAGAATAGTGGGTGCTTTTTCTGGCTTCAGCAGGCTCTTTTCAGAGCCTGCAGCTTCATTCCAGGACCCCTGAAATGTGTTGCCACTTCGCCTTGTAAATCCTCCAGATAATTCAGGCTGCCCATGCAGGGCTGGCTGTGCTGCGTGGGCCGAGCCGCGTGGGCTGTGCTGCGTGTTTCCGTGCAGGGGCTGGCTGCGCTGTGTGGGCTGTGCTGCGTGGGCTCTGCTGCGTGTTTCCATACAGGGGAGTCGCTGCGCCGCGCCATGCCTTGCTGTGCCAGGCGGTTCAGGGCTGGGGAGCTGCTGCGCTGCGAGGGGTGCTTCCCTGCAGGGCTGCAGGGCTGTGCCAGTTGTCTAAGCACCGGCTGCCAATGCAGGGCAGGTGCAGTCTTGGAATATGTGCGGTGGGGATGAATTGTGTTTGTACTGAGACGTGGGCATTTATCCAAGCTATTCTACTGGCTTGTGTGTTCAATGAAGTCAGTCCTGCCTGGTCCCAGAGCACATCCATGACTTGCAGGGGCCCAAATCTGGTTGCTGTGGCAGCATCATTTCTGAACACTAGCAGCAAATTACTCCACAGAAGACCGTGCTCTGACCTGGTCCTCCTCGTTCTGCAGCAGAACAGCAGATCCCAGTGGGAGCGGGGCCCCACAGAGCTGGGCTTGGTGAAGGCAATCCCTGTTGCAGGGCTTTGTTTCTAGCTCTGAAGGGGAAAGACTGTCCTTCCCTGCTACAGCAGGAGCCCAAGTCTGTGGGACACAGGGAGGCTTCTTAGCATCTGTGGGAGGCTGTGGCTGAGTCAGGAGCCTGGCTCAGTCCTGCCCCGCTCTGTCCCTGCCATGGCTGCCAGGCTGGCTGCTGCCTGGGACCTCTTCCCCAACTCCTGCCAGTGCAGCAGCTCTGCCCTGTGCTGGCTCTGCAAGGTGGGACGGGGCTGGAGGCAGGGCTGGGCAGGGGTGCAGGGAGGGGAGGGATGCCAGAGAGGCGATTAGCGTCTCAGTCCCAGACAAACAGATGCAGGCAGCGTTATCCTATTACCTAAGGGCTAAGCAGGAGAAGCTGAGCTGTGTGTTCAGGCTGGCTGATCAGTGGGCGCTCTGGGCTCCTGCAGCAGCAGGATGTTTTTCTGGGGTGGCAGCCACCCCAACACCAGCTCTGGATAGTGTCTGCACCCGGGCAACACCGAGTCCCTGGGAACAGGTCAGATATACACTCCTAGACATGGGGTCAGCACTAGCAGCCCTGGACCCTGTGCTCTGCTGCTGGGGCCTGGAGCTTTGGCAGGGAGGCCAGGGCACCTGCAAGGCTGGGGTGCTGGGGCGGTGCAGGGGCTGTGCTGGGGCAGGGCCAAGGCCGTCACAGGTGAGGCTGAGCGAGGGGATGGTGATGGGACCTTGCTGGTAGGCAATGATGAGGGGGCAGTAGGTCCTGGCAGCAGCAGGGCTGTCCAGGTTGCTTCACGGATTGTGTAATTCCTGGAGGTCCTTGGGTTTCTTGCTTCCTGCTGTGTTGTGCTCCTCCTAAGCCGGAGCCGGGAGGGCAGAGGAACAGTGCAGGATTGCAGGGGGTACAGGGGAGTCTTGAAGTCTGTGCAGCCCTACAGCTGTGCAGGATGGCAAGCTGGGTCATCCTGGGCCATGGCATGGCCCACACGTTGAGGGGCTGGGTGTTTACCTGGCTGTGCTGCAGTGGGTCTGTGCCTGCTGCCCACTGCGCAGCAGGGACACAGAGGTGCTTGCTGAGATGAGGGTGGGAGATGTGGGAACCTAATGCTTGGATTTACTTGTCCTTGGGCTGTACCACCTTCCTGGGCTGTGCTTACATGCAGTTGTGCCCAGCGGTGGTGTGGGGAGATGGAGGGAGCAGATGTGCTTTCTGCCAGCCTGTCCGTGGTGGAGCAGGCTCCAGGGTCTTGTTCCTCCTGGCTGTGTCCTCACATGTGTCTGACCCAGGCGTGCTCCTCTCCTGCATTGATGGGCTGGGAGTGTGTGTGTGTGGGGTCCTTATGCTCCAGCTCCTCATGAGGACCTGATGAGGGTTCAGTGACTTGTGGGATGGGAGGAGATGCTAGTCCATCCAGCGCACACCTCCGGGCAGAGATGTTTGTGGCCAGGCTGGTCCACAGGGCTCTGAAAGGGTCTGACTCCCTGCTCTGGTCTTGGTGGTGAATTCCAGCTGCTCTCATGGTACTGTGGATGGTGCAGTGCCGCCAGTGAGGAGAGGTCTGTCTCTGTCCCCGTTGGTCCCACACAGCAGCGTGGCCTGCTGACTGGGCAGGCAGGAGGCTGCAACGTGGGTGCAGGATTGGGGGACCCCGACTGGGGGTGCACAGGGCCTCGCACGTGCTCCATGAGAGCGTGTAGCTGTGGTTACCAAGGTGACTGTGTTAAGTGATGTTCCTATGGCTACGCACCGCTTGCACTCGGAGTTACTGCGGGGGGAGTGTGTGAAGCCCCCAGGATCCCCGGTGCCTCCCAGTGAGGCTGTTCTCATTGCAACTGTCCCCTGGCTCCTGCTCTGGAGATGCCCTCCTGGGGTGGGAGAGGCTGTATAGGCAGCTCTCGGTGCTGGGCTGCCCCACAGGCTGTGGTCACTGCTGGGCTCTGCAGACCCTGAGGGCCCGGGGCTGGACCGACCGGCTGTACACTGTCTCTGCCTGGGTCTCTATGCCCAGCAGGGAAGGACCTGTGGTTTGCAGACACCCCTGCTGGGAAAGGCTTGGGGCAGGCCCTGCATGGTGATGGGGCTCTGGGGACACCCTCCCCACTAGAGCAGCAGTCACCACATCCATGGAGCCCTGCATTAGTGGTGTCAGCTCCTGTGAGGTGCTCTCACGGCACACAGAGCCCATGGATCCCAGCTGCATCTCAGGGGAATAGTTCCTGCAAGCTTCAAAGTCTTCAGCCACCTCCGCCTTTCCCCAGGCTCCGTTCCTCCCTTCAGCCAGGTGCACCCTGAGGTGGGGTCCTGTGGGGACAGGCTGGGGTGCTGCGTGGCCCGTGGGGCTGACTCCGAGAGCGTGCTGCACAAGGGAAGGGTTGAGGGCATCCCGGGAGGAAGGACCGTGGTCACAGATTCTTTGCTGAGAACCGGGACAGATAGGGGAGGGGACTGCGGGGCAAGAAGCAACAGGTACTTGCCCCATCTCTGATGGAGAAGAGCTTGGGGAGAGCTGAGATGTAGTTCAGTTGGAGAGGGAGAGGGGACGTGTGGGAAGTGGCTCTCCACTCTGGATTTGTTCTGGAATGAGCCCAGGCTGGAAGGCTCAAGAGACTGTCCTCACGTGGCCGGGGCAGCTGCTTGCATCTTGCTGCTGCTGTGGGAGCCTGGAGCCCCACGCAGAGGTGTTCTCCCTGAGGGCAGTCAAGGATGCACAAAGCCCAAGAAATGAGGCTGGGATGCTACAAACCCAAAATTGCCTGAGTTAGCTGTTCCTGTGCAAGACCAGGAGCTGGCTGGCTCAAAGAGGGTGGGAAAGCAGCCAGAGTGCAAGCAGCAGACCCCGGAGAAGTGGGCGTGGGACAGAAACCTGGATTGAAGAGGCTACAGGTATGGCCAGGGCTGCATGTGCAGTCTGGTAGGGCTGGATTACAGACTTTCCACCCCAGCCCCTCATTCCTGATCTTGTGTCATTGTTCATCGCCACTTCTGCTTTACAGGAACAGCTAGAGCTGTGAGCTGCTCCTGCTAAAAGCCATCAGGACAAAATGGGCTTGGTTTTAACCTGGGCCAGCTCCCTGGGCCAGCTGGCAGCCTGGGCTACCTGTATGTCTGCATGTCCAGCCCAGGGGTGGAAGTGACTGCACAGGGATGGGGGCAAGGACAAACCACTGTGTGCCAACATTGCCGCTGAATGCCTGTATGGCGCAGCCTCAGCATGCATGTGCTGTCCTGCCCACCAGCCACTGTCCCACCTGCCCAGCTTGCCAAGGGAAGAGGGACCGTGGCCAGGCAGCGGGCAGGGCTGAGCCTGGCAGTGGCCATGCTGCCCCAAGCCACACTCAGGGCTGTGTGGCCAGTGCCTGGCAGCGGATAGCACTATACCCTGTGTGGGGACCGCAGGGACAGAGAGGGTTTGCTGGCCTATGCTCCTTACTCCTGGCTGGGACCAGCCAGTGGGTGCTGTTCTTCCACTGTGGGAGCTGGGGGTCCTGGCTGGGGTCTGGCTCCTTCCCGCAAGGGGGGCAGTCCTGCATCCCCCATGGGGTGATGGAGGGGGCAGGCAGTGCGGCCGTGTCCTGGAGCTAGGGACGCACAACCCTGTGGGAGGCAGGCAGCCAGGAGTCCGTGCAGGGCTGTGACCTGCAGGAAGCATATGTGTTTTGGGCCAGGGATTACTGCTGTCTGTCCTGTTGACCTGAAGAGTTGGCTCCAGCTGGGACAGTGGCAGGAGTGAGCAGAAAGCCTTTGCTTTGGCCGAGTGGGGCTGCCCCGGAGCCAGGCTGGCGGGGAATCAGCTCCTGTGGTTTTGTGGTGCTGCACTCGCTGGTGGCCAAGCACCGGGTTCCTCTCCTGTAGCGGTTCGCAGTGGACATAGGCAGGCAGTGAGGGACTGCAGGACAACTATTAAGGGCAACTCTTGCGAACCCCTGTGCCTATTGCTCCAGAACTCTGCAGACAGGATCCCCTACAAGTCGCCACCAGCCATGCACTGCAGCTGCCTCCACATGTGCATGTGCTAAGGGAGTTCAGGGGTGCCCCTGCCTCTTTGCTGGGCACTCAGAGACACAGATGAGCCCTGGTGTTCCCAGGCCTGTACTGCATGGGCATAGGATGCTGCTCCTTACCATGCTGCCCCTCACTGGGGTCAGCACTGCTCTGCTGTCACCCCAGGAGAGCCAAGCGCTGGTGCAGCGGGTTTGCTCCCAAGAGCAGTGTGTTGCGGGACTTGCCCTTTAATCATCCACACATCCCCAGTGACCCACTAACCCTGGCAAATGGAGAGAGGGAAAATCAATTGGCAGGAGAATTACCCATCAGGGCCTGTAGGACACTGCGGCCACATGCAGGCCGATCAATGAGCACTGCTCTCTCTCCCTCTCCCCATTAGCTCTGTGCATCCTGACACTCAGTCTGGGGCCACAGTAAACACAGTCCTGCCCCTGCCCGCACGGGTTCTGGAGGACATGGGCAGCGGTGGCAAAGGACAAGGTTGGGCTGGTACAGACTGCTTTGTGCTACCTGTCACGTGGGGCTGGGACGGAGCCATGGCAAACAGCAGAGCCGACTGACCTGCTTGTGCCCAGATAAGCGATGAGGACGGCTCCAGCATCGCGGAGCCCCAGCTCTGGGCAGGGCCCTGCCTGGCAGCCCCGGGCACAGAGCTGGCAGGATACCAAGGACCAGCCCTGGGTCGGTGGGAAGGTGGCCCGTGGGAGCCCCAGACTTCCGACCCCTGTGTGGGGCACTGAGCTCAGGCCCTGCGGTGGGGGCAGAGCAGCACAGTCCCTCCCGCTCCCCGTCCCCCCTGCGGAGGCCACTCTGCCTGCAACCATCGACCGTGCATTCCAGCTGCAGCCGCAGCCGCCCCTGGTAAATCAGTAACGTCTGGCCTGTGCGAGAGGACGACTCTGCTTGTCCCATGGGCATTGCCAGCCAAGCGAAAGCGGACACTCCTCGATCCTTTGAGGTGAGGGCTTGACTCCCTGCAGCGGTGTGGGAGGGCTGGGGGCTCCGGGCAGGGCTGTTAAACATGACCCAGCTCCTGGGAGGACTCAGGGGTGACGACGAGCTTGCACAGCACCTGCACGCAGAGCCGGGGCCAGGCTCAGTGCTGTTGCAAGAGTGGAGCCTGGGGTGCCGTGGGAGCCGCTGGAGCAGGTGTTGGGTCTGGCCTCTGGAGGGGCAAGCATTGCCTGGGGCTCCTGGCCGTGTCTGCAGGGTCTGGCAGGGCAGGGGCAATGCTGGTGCGGGTGGGTGGACGTGCTGCCTTGTCCTTGGTGCAGCTGCCTGGGTGCTGATCTGGAGTAAGTCAGGTGAAGTCTGTCCTAGTCGGTCCTTTCACTAGCAGCGAGGCAGAGACGGTACCCCAACAGCTTGTCCTGCCGCAACCGCGACAGCCCCAGCACACGGGGCCGTTCCCAGTGATTCCAACAGTGACAGCCCCATGTGCTGCTCTCCATACCCACCCCGGCAGCGACACCGCTGCAGAATGCCGGATCTCCCCTCGGCCCCAACTTGTGACACTGCTGTATCCACCCACAACCCCAGCGCGGCGTGAGGAGCCCTGGAGGGCAGGGACCTGGTGCGGTTTGTGGCCTGGCAGCGTGTGGCCATGGGGGAGAGCTGGGGTGTGTGTGCTTCTCCCACACATAAGCATGACCCAAGTACCTGGTCCCTGCAGAGTCGGTGCTGCACAAGCTGTTGCTCCCTGCCATCTCTCCCAGGAAAGCAGCGCTTGTGCTAGAGAGCAGCTGCCTGCAGCCTCCTGTACCATGCCCGAAGCGCCAGCCCTTGCTGTGCAGGCACACCTGGGGACGTGGTGAGCCAGATGCTCCCTTGCTTGCGTGTCTCAGGAGACCCTGTTCTTCAAAGGGCCAGGCCTTTTGGGAGTCACAGAGTCACTGGGCATGCGAGTGGAGAGGCGAAGCCCAAGGCAGTGCACCAGCAGGCTTGCTGTGCGTGGGAAGGCAGGTGCTGGAAAGGGGAGCGAATTTAACCCTGATTCAGATAGGGAAAACTGCCAGTCCCAGGCAGGCTGCGTTGCTTGCTGTAGTAGACTGGTGCTTGGAAGTTTCTGCAAGACAATGTGGCCGGATGCGGGTTAACCCCCTCAGGACCTCGTGGCTATGATGCCTGGGTGGCCAACAGCCCCTGCAGAGGAAGATGCAGAAGGTATGCAGTTCTGCTTTGCCCCCATGCTAAGACTTGCAAGATCTCCCTTGATTCTGGAAAGATTATTATTGTTGCTGTTGAGGTGTTAGCTGCCATTATCCTTGTTTCGTTTCCAATGCTCCCTAGCAGACTCTTAGCATCCGTGGGACTGCTGCTGGGGCGGGAGCTGATACCTGCCTGCGATGCGCACTCTGGGTGACAAGGGTTTTGAAGCCTGGAAAGGCACGACCCATGCACAGGACTCCTTTGGAAGTGCATTATTTTGTGTCCCTAAGTATGAATCCAACCTGCGACATGTCCCTGTGACTGGGACCCCTCCCGAGTAAGCCAGTCCCTCCAACTGTGTCCCTGGGGGAATGGGTCTGCCATGCAAGAGGAGACCACCTAAGTGGCACTTGTTTAGCCTGCAAAGTGAAGTCTGAGTGCGGATCTAATTGCTGCCTGTGATGTGTGTATAAATACTTACATAAACAAAGGAGAAGAGCTGCACAGGCTAACAGACAATGCTGACGCAAGAGTAGGGTAAACTAGCCGTGAATGTGTGGGCTAGAAATTAGGCCATTTCTAACCATCACAGCAAAGAAGGGTCTGAAACAGCTTTCCAGGAAGAGGAGAGCGAGCGAGAGGAGACTTGGAGGAAGGATTTTGGTAAGAGGATTTCAGATGTGGCACCAGGGGTGCCAGCAGCCCTGTCCCTGAGGATGGAAAGAGCAACCTCCCACCCTCCCGCAGCCTGGCGCTGGCCTGCTCTGGCTCTGCACAGCACTGGGCTCTCACCCCAGGCTGCAGGACCTGGTGCCGATGCTGACAACAGCTGCAGGTCTTTGCACCCCTCTCTGGGCTCCCTTTGGCTGCACCAACCCGCTCTTCCCCCTGCCACAGGACGGAGTGGCAGCACCTTCCCTCCTCCCCAGGGAGGTGCCAGCTTCCCCTGTCTCAGGAGCAGTTCCAGCTGGCACCCCGGCTGCGGAGTGCCTTGGTTTCTTCTTCCTGCTCTTATCATGCCCGGGAGCTGCTTGTCTTCTTCAGATCTCACCTGTTGCCCCTTTCTAGGTCCCACCACCGCAGTGCCAGCACTGCACGTTTCCCAGGATTCTCCCGGCTGGATGCCTTCCCTCCAGAGGAAGAGTAATTCAGTGATACAGCGAGTGAGAGCCGTGGTTCTGCATTACCTCTTAACCCAGGGGGGACCTGGAGCCCCAGTGGAGAACTCTGAAGGTGCCAGAGCAGTGTTCAGCAGCGTAGCGTGGGCTGATCCCCATGGCATGGCTGCCCCTGTCGGGGGGATTTGTGAGAGACGGCAGGGAAGGTGGCTTAGACTCTGTAACACCGGGAATGGTGGAGAGTGGGGCAGGCCATCGGGGAACGCCGTTTCTCACAGCGTAAGAGGTAAAGGTGGCTAGACTTTACAATCTCTTGTGAGGGCTATTGCAAAGAGTATTTGGAAATCCAAGTAAACTGCTCTACTCTGGGTTTCACTTATTGGTGCTCCTGGTGGCACGTGCAGGGAGCTCTACTAGACTAGTGAGGCGCGACTTTCTTTGATAGAAGCATTACTGATTTGTTCCTCTCACTATAAAATCTTCTTGAAAGATTTTATAACTCTCTTTCTTTGATGATTTTTCATCTGTTTCTCCTGGTGTTAGAATAAGACTCATTGGATTATAATTTCTAAGATACGCGACTTGTATCTTTTTTCAAGATAAGTGATTTTTTTCCTCAGCAGAGAATTTGATTTAATAAGAGAAAATGAATGTGAATGACTCTGCAAGTCTGTAATGGAGTTCGGGGGTGGGGGTGGCCAGTGCGTTTTTCCAACGGTTCACAGTTGTGTCTTTAACATTATTGGGAACTAATGAGGTACCAGAAGATTGGGAAAAAAAGCAAGAATAATCCTGACAATTACCATCTGGAGCATTTAATTTCTCCCCCTAGTGAAATAACAAGACAGAAAAAAAAAGGAAAGAAGGAAAATCAATGAACGGCAATAGTTGAACAGAACTACAGGCAGCAGACCGCAGGCACGGGCTCAGATGGGTGCTGCTGCCAGGCTGGGCAGAGGGAGATTTGCCCCCGAGAGGCCACGAGCCAGAGCCACCTCTGCCTGCTGGGACACCCTGGTTGCAGGACTGGTTTAGGGGGTACCTCCTGGCCTGCTTGGTTTGTTGCTGCAGGGTGGTATCTGAGGGCGGCTGAAGCTGTGCTGACTGAGGCAGCACAAAGGGACGGTTGTGGCATTGCTCCCGCGTAATTCCTTGTGTGGCAGAGGGAGGAAGGCAGCGGGTAGGAGCCAGGCCCCTCTGCGGCAGTGCATGTTCAGAGGAAAGCTGTAGCATGTGGGAGGTCTCGTGCAGAATGGTGCCCGCTGTGAGCGAGGTGTGCCCCTGCCTGCACAGCATGGCCCGCACGGCATGGCCTGCACAGCATGCGCATGGCTCCGGAGCGGTGATGGGCAGAGCTCGGGATCCTTCCCCAACGCCTTCGGGCAGATGGGCCCGCATCCAAAGTATTCCTCTGTGTTGGCTTTGGGCTTCCTGCAGCTCACGGGTCCTCGCCAGCTCCATGAAGGTGCAGGTGTGCGCATGTGCCCCAGCTGCAGGAGGTCTTCCTGCTCTGCTCCTTGCGAGGGCGTACACAAGTGTGCGTTGCCGTTGTCCCATCTGTTCCAGGGTCTGCCCGCCTCTGTGTGGATGCATGCCCACGGGATGCAGTCAGACCACGTGTCGCTTGTATTTCTGATGATTTATCATCTTACTACGTGCATTTTTCCAAGCAGAACTTTGTGTTCCTCCTGCTCTTGTTTCTAATCTCTTTAGGGCCTTTTCACTTGTCTACTCCCACTTTCACACTGCATTTCATTAAGGTGCTGTTTGATCCCTTCTTCTAAGTCACTAATAAAAATCAGGCCCAGGCCCAGTCCTCGCCTCGAGCCTGTGGCAGTAGCTGAACAGCAGTGGTGACAGCTTGTTTTGCATCCAGCCTTCGGCTACTTTCAGGCCTGCCCGAGAGGCAGGCAGAGCCAGTCTCCCACACTGCCATGTCTGGCGAGGCTCTGCCCGTCCCATGGCAGCTGCCAGCCTCAGGGAGCAACCCCAGGCCAGGGACTTCTGACATGGGCCCTTCTTTGGCCCATCTCCCGCCCTTGCTGGGTGGCCAGTATGCACACAGCGTCCTCTGTACGGACCCAGCTTCCCTCTGTCCCGCTTCCTCTGCTGGAGCATCAGCTGTTGAGATTTGAGACCATGGGCTCTCAGGGTTGTGCATGGGTCGTGACGGGTCCTGCCAAGGGTCTGTTCGGTCCCTGTCCTGCCCTCAGCCCCTTGCTGCAGGGTGCTGGGCGCTCTTCAGGGCTCGGCCGTATGCTGTGCCTCCTGGTCTTGCTGTGTCTCAGCGCGTGTGCAAGGACGGGCCACCCTCGCCTGTCCCCTGGGACCCTGGTGCGCTGCTGGGGGCAGACTGGGAGAGGCCCTGTGGACCAGCACTCTTGTGGCTTCAGGTTTCTTCTCTTGGCCTCGAGCCGTTTGGTGTGACTCTGCCACGTGCAGGCCATGGCCGCTGGCTTCCCAGTTCAGGCTTTCCGTGCTCCCCTCTCTGGCTCTTTGTTCGACAGATATTTTTGCCGTCTCCCTTCCTGACCACTCTTACTCCTTTGTCTTTTGTGCTGGCGGCTCCTTCTTGGCTGTTCGTGACTCATGCTCATTTCATCCACTTCTTCCTCTCACCAGCCCCACCTTGTCCCTGGTGTCCCTGACTCAAAGCCACAGAGTCCAGCCTATTCCCTGCAGTCCTCACTTTTGCAAGGTGGCCTTGTCTGCTTTGAAGCCTGCATCCCTTCACCCGAGACCTGCGAGCTGCTCAGCCCCAGCACGTGCTCTGTGGAGCTGCAGTTCTGATGCACCTCTACCTGGGGCCTGGACAGACGCAGGATGGGGTACGCTGTGTGCTCTGTGGAGCAGGAGGCTTTCCAACACCACTGGTCTCATCTCCTCTCGCCTCAGTGCCCTGCTAGAGAGCTGTTCTCAGACCTCAGCGAGACACATTCTTTGCTGCTAGGCAAGCATGTTTTGTCATACTTTAAAAAGGGACTGGTTGGGGATGACTGAAACTGTCATGGCACTGTGTCCTCCTGTCCGGGCACAAAGGCTTGACCCATGCCAGGGCGGCACTGAGAGACCAGGGGCGATGGGAGTCCAGGGTGCAGGGGAAGCTGGAGGCTCCCTGGTCCTTGCATCTGTGAAGCAGCAGCGGACCGGTGGCTCCCTGGTGCAGGTGTGGATTGAAGGACAGGAGGAGCCCAGAGGCCGGCCGGTTGCTCCTGGGCTGATCTCATCCTTTGTCATGATCAAGCCATGATTTCTGTTCTGGGGCTAGTGCCATGGAGTTGCAGTGCTTGTGCTCCAGGACCCATGAGACTCCTGTGACCCCAAACTTTCAGGTCTGTGGATGCAGCCTTCTCTGCCTGTCTCACCTGCTCTGCCAGTGCAAGGCATTTGCAGCAGATACTGCTCCAGCTGGGAGAGTTGCTTGGGGCTGGCCGCCCTGGCAGAGTCAGGTTCTCACTGATGTGCGGTCCCGCAGCCTCAGGGTGGGAGGGCTGAAGGAAGAGCCATTAGTCATTTCCTGGACAGATCCAGGCCATACTGTAAATCTCTCCAGCTCTCCGTGGTTTGGGGGCTATTTCTGTTTGAGGATTGTCATGTAGATTAAAGCCTTGAATCCCAGCCAGTGATGCACCGGACACAGTCCCATGCACAGTCCTGCAGGGCTCAGCCCAGCATCCCATCTGCTCTTGGCAGGGCAGTCGCTGGCCTGTCCCTGCCTGGGAGCAAGGGCTTGACCTGCTGGGCCGGCAGGGTCCTCCTGGCTTTAATTAGCCCTCGCTGGCAGGGGGACTGGCAGAAATAGCAGCCCGTGGTGGCGGCTGCTTGCGTCTCTGCTCTATGCTGGAGCTAACGGTAGCTGTGCCTGCCACCACTCCAGTGTGTGCGCACATGGCTTCTCTGACTGAGACAGGTCTCTGGGGTGGAAACACAGGTCAGCTGTCCTGCCACTCCCAAAACTTTGGCACAAGGGCACCGCTGCATCCTGTTGTCCAAGTACAAGCCGGTTCGGGAAACCCCTGGCAGACAGCGCCAGCTCCTCGCGCGATGGGCTGGTGGAGATGCTGCTGGAGCCTGCAGCCCAGGGGCCAGTCTGACTGTTTGCGGGTGTGCACAAACGCATGCTGGGTGGTGACCGCCTCCAGGCAGGGGTATCGGGGACCTCACAGTGGGCAGCACTCCAGCAACTGCAGGATGAACAGTTTACAGGGCCTGCTGAGCCCCCTGAGTCACACCTGCTTGTCCTGCTGATGTCCAGCCTCCCTCATGAGTCCCCCCTGGCAGATGCAGAAGGAGCCAGGCAGGCCCTCCAAATATGCTGGTGCAGATGGAGGATCATGATTGCAGATGGGGGACGGGGCCACTAGCACAAACTGCAAGCATTGGTGGTGGTGTGGAGAGAAGACAGTTTTGATCAAAGGAGCAGAGAGGCCCCAGAAGCTGAGACAACCTGTCCTCTGCCCCAGGGCACTGTGTCCAGACCCTCTGTGATGGCTCTGGTGCGTGCACTGTGCTCTGAGCCCTCCCTGGGTGAGCAGAGGCTCTGGACGTCCATGCACCTGGGATGGGGTAAACCTGGGGCAGGTCCATGCTTTGCTGCCAGGATGAGGAAGGGTCCCCTCTGGGTGGCCGGTGGGAGTCACTGCAATGGGCTGTGCCCACTGTGGGGGCTGAGGAGGGCATGCAGTGGCAGTTGGCCCTGGCAGGGGGCAGGGGCACTTGTGGGGATCCGTGCATGTTGTGGGGCTTCTCGGTGAGGCCTCTGACATGGGGATTCCCATGTAGGGTGGGGGTAGTCCTCTGCAAGGCCCCCAACACCAGGATCCCTGGGGGGGGTGTGTGTCCCCACAGGGTCCCTGCCATGGGGAACCCTGGGGGGGTGCCTCTGCGAGATTCCTGCATGGTAGGTTCCTGAGTGAGGGCCCTGAGATAGGGGTCTCTGTGTGGGGCAGTCAGGGGTCCTGTACGAGGGGTGGCCTGGGTGGAGTGTGGGGGTCCTCCACCGAACCCTGCTGGGGGTCCCTACCAGGTCCCCGAGTGGAGGCTGGGTGTCCTCCGTTGGGTCCCCACCAGTGGATGGTCCTTGCCGGGGTCCCCCCGCGGGGTCCCTGCAGGGATGCCCGTGTGCAGCGTGGGGGTCCTCCGCCGGGCCCCTGCCGGGGGATGGCCCCTGCCGGGGGGGGTCCCGCGGGGTCCCTGCAGGGATGCCCGTGTGCAGCGTGGGGGTCCTCCGCCGGGCCCCTGCCGGGGGATGGCCCCTGCGGGGTGCCCCCGTGGGGTCCCAGCCGCGGTGCCCCCGCGGGTCGCGGCGGCCGCGCTCACCGCCTCTCCTCACCCCGCAGGGCCCACGGGCGGGCTGTGAGCGCGGCCCCCGGAGCCGGTGCCGGCCGCCCCGCCGCGCCGCACGGAGCATGCCTCTGAGCCCCGCCGGCAGCAAACATGAGAGCCCGGAGTCGCCGCCGCCAGAGCCGCCGCCGCCGCCGGAGCGACAGCCCCGCACCGCCGCCGCCGGGGAGCCGGGCGCCGGCCTGCGGGAGGAGACGCGGCTCGACCCGGCCCGGGGCCCCGGCGGGCCCCGCTCCCCCAAGCTGGCGGCCCCGGCGCGCATGGAGGAGCCCGCGCCCGGCGCCATCGTCGTCCGCATCGGCATCCCCGACCTCCAGCAGACGGTGAGTGCCCGCCCCGGCCCCGACCCCGACCCGCACCCCGACCCGCACCCCGACCGGCCCCGGCCCCGCTCCCTGGCAGCTGCCGTCCCGGCACCGCCCCGCAAACTTCGCACCGCCGCGGGCGGGGGGGCGGCCGGCCACGGGCCCGGTACCCCGGCTCCCCGGCGCCCCGGTACCCCGGCTCCCCGGTGCCGCCGCTCCCCGGTGCCCCGCTCCCCATTGCCCCGCTCCCCGCTCCCCCGGCTCCCCATTGCCCCGCTCCCCGGCGCCCCCGCTCCCCGGTGCCCCGCAGAGCCCGGCGGGGACGCGGGCGGAGCGGGCCGGGCAGCCCCCGCTGCAGCGCTGCCTTTCCGGGGCGCAGCCCGGCCCGGGCGCTCCGGGGCCCCCGTGCGGCCGCAGCCAGGGGCCGCTCCCGCCGCCGGGGGCCCGCACCGGCCCGGGACCGCGCCGCGCTCCGCCGCCTGCCCCGAGCGCGGGGGACAGCGGGGCTGGGCGCGGGGAGCGGGCGCAGCTCAGGAGGCTCCAGCACGGGCATGGTACCGGTACCGGTACCGCTCCAGCGCTGGCTCGGGCACCAGTACCGGCCGGGCCGGGCTGCGGGAGCGCGGAGCTGCAGCGCAGCGCTGGGAACTGATGGCCGCCTGCTTGCCGGTGGTGCGGGCAGGCAAGACCAGGCAGGGTGTGCGGGCAGCAGGGCCGCGCCGAGCCGCGTGTGGGTGCGTGGGCTGTGCACGGACACCGATGTGACTGCAGCGGGTTCAAGGTGTCGGGCCTGGGCACAGCGCAGCAGGTTGTGGCGTGTGCTGGGTGCGCCGCTGTGCTGGACAGCGGTACAGTGGGGTGGGGTGTGCTGGTGCCACAGGCAGGGCGTGCGGGTGTGCCCTGCTGGGAGCTGAGGCGTGACACGGGAAGGCAGGGGCATCACGGTGCGTGAGCCGGGGCGGCTGTGACATGGGGCAGCACATGTGGCACGGAGGGGCAGAGCGTGGCATGGTGCGTGGTTACCCCCCGGCACAGCAGGTGTCTGGCAGGGCGCAGTGAACCGTGGTGGGTGTGGGGTGGCTGTTACAGACTGGGGCAGTGCTGGGGGTCACCGGGGGTATTGGGTGCTGGGGGGGCAAGTGCTTGGAAACTGAGCCTGGTCAGTGCAGGGAAAAAGTTCACTGAAGGCCTGCAGTAACTGCGGCCCGAATAAAGAGTGCTCCTTAGAGGTGGAGGGCTGGGAGCAGCGGCTTGCCTGGGGATGGGTGGGCTGTGAGGCACAGGGAACTTGTGCTCCAGGATGAGGTGTTGTGGGCAGGAGAGGGGGGTGCCCCTTGGGGATGAGGGGTGGGGGGAGATGAGGAGACAGAGAGACTTGGGGCAGGCAGAGCATTGCTGGGGGTGGAGGGGACTAAAGGAAGCGAGGGCACTCCTCTTCGGTGGGGAAATAGTTCTCTTTTGGAGGCTGGTGTGGGGGTCCTGCTCGATGATGGAAGGGTAGTGGCTGAGGCCAGAGAGCTTGCTAGAGGATGGTGGCACTGGGGCTGAGGGCCAAGCACTTGGGGCTGAGGTGCTGGCACGTTAGCAGGCACAGCTCTGCAGGCTCAGCTGCTAAGCGCTGGGGAGCGGCAGAGGCAGGAGAGGCAGCACTGCCTTTGCTGTCGAAGAATGGGACAGACGCTCTGCTCTAGGGAGGACTGACCTTGTGCTGCAGGAAGGGCTTTACGCCCGTTTACTCCCGCCCCAGCCCCTGCTGGGGTTGTGAGCAAGGCCCTCGGGGGCATGGTATCTGCTCTTTTTCTTCACTGCTGTATTTGCCCCGGCACATCAGCTCCTCCTCCCTCATCCCTGCGCACACCCATCCCTGAGACCCAGGTCTCATCCTGCTCCAGCCCTCACCCCAGATCCCATTGTGTGATGCAGCACGGGGCAGGGTCCAAGGACTGTCAGTGAGGACCCTTGCTCTGCACATTGCCATGGCATCCACCTCTCTGCTTTGCTGCTCCTTGGGCACTGCTCTGCACCACCCTTCCCTGTTTTAGTTTGTTTTGGGAGTGTGCATGGGCATTGGAGGAAACAGCAACGCTGGAGTCAGTGTGATGGTGTGTTGTAGCCCCCCACCCCCTTCCTCCTTACAAGTCCTCCATTGCAACCAGGGGATAGTCCCAGAGTCAGAGTGAAGCAGCTCAGCGTTGCCAGACCGAAGATCATTGAGGCAGTGGAGGGAATGGGGCACTTCATGCAAAGCAGAGCACCTTTGCATGTATAAAGCAGGAATTTCCCTCCCAGATCTCCCGTCCCCAAGGGGCAGATGCATATCAGAGAGCCGAAGAGTGGAAATGTTTCTGGTGCAGCCTCCGTGGGCTGGGGGTGGGAACCAGCAGAGCAGGAGCCCCTGGGGAGGCCTGGGCTGCCTGGGGCTGGGGGCGTTGCTCCCCTCGGATGGCCGGGCCAGGCCAGGCGGGCAGGCAGCGCTGCGGGTGCTGGCAGAGGTGCCGGGGGAGTGCTGGGGACGTGGGGCAGCGCTGCCGGCTGCAGAGGAGAGCACCACAGCGCTCGCATCCTGGCAAGCGCAGCCTGCGCACCGGGAGCCTGGGTGATGTGCAGAGGAATGGACTGCAGTCGCAGCTCAGGGCTCTGGCTTTGCAGTGCGAGTGGCGGGAGCTCCCGGGTGGTGCACGGCGCTCCTGGGGGCCCGGCTGCCCGACCAGCCCTGTCCCTGCTGCCTGTCCCACGGGGCAGCGTGCTCTGGATTTCATGGGATGCTGATGGGCGTCGGAGGCTGTGCTGTGGTACCTGCTGCTCCGGGCAGAGAGAGGCAGGATGAAAGCAGATTTGGGTGCAGGCTCCCTGCAAAGCAGTTTGCCCTGGGGAGCCGTGGGAGGCAGGACGGTGCATGGCTGCTCTGTCAGACCCTCTGCTGCCCCGCAAGCGGGGCGAGGGGAGCCAGACACGCCGTGCTGCTCCCTGCACGGTCTGGCCGTGCTGTCGCCAGCCCGCAGCCGTGCTCAGGCTGATGTCAGGGGCATCCCTTTCTTTCAAACCAAGGCAGTGCCTGCAGAGGGCTGTGGCATTTACAGCTCAGGTGGGGGCTGACTTCTCAAATAGAAACTGCCTGTTTTGCAAACTCCTCTTCTGTGCTAGCTGAGAACTCCTCTTCTGTGCTTCACTTAAATAAAAGGAGGCAGGAAAAACCCAGCTGGCTTAACAGTATGCATCCCTAAGAGCTGTATAGTGTCCCGTGACTAGCCCTGAACTTCCCTAGGCTCCTGTGCATCATCCCCATGCGTCAGCCCTCTGATCCGGGCACTCACAGTGCTCATTCCTCATGCGGTGAGCAGACAGGCTTGGTCCCTGTCTGCAGGGTGACATCCAAGCAGGGGGGAGCCTGACCAGTGTGAAAGGGGACAAGGGGAAAACGAGCAATTGAGCCTGTCCCATCTGCCACTGCTGGGCTTGCTGCCGCACTCCCATCTCCTCCATGAGGCACTCTGGGATGTGTTGGAGGATGTTTGCTGTGTTTTGGAGAAGCTCACAGGACAGATGCTCTAGAGCTGTGTGCGTTCCCTGCCTCCTCCTCGCCTCTTACATGGCACGGGGTCCTTCGCCTGACCCAGCTGGAGAGCAGCGAGGATCCTAGACCTCTTCCCTGCCCCAGCTCCTGGCCTGTACAGGTCCTGCACCTCCCTGCAGTTAGTGGGCGTTGCACTGGCACCCGTCTGACCGGAGCCAGGCTCCCCTTCCCAGGGCTGCTGTGGCTCAGCAGGGCTGTGGCACACTGTCTCTCAGGCCAGGTGGGGTCCCCCCTTCTGGTATGGTCTCTTGCTGCTCACACCCTTTTCCCTGGGCTGGGATAGGCCTTTGCACTTCAGAGGAGCTGCTGTGGAGCTGTTGTTCACCTGAGTCTGTGTCTGCAGGGCAGGGAAGACCCTGAGGCACAGGGATCTTACTGGAGATGTCCTTCCCCTGCTTTTGCTGCTCTGCTTGTCTGGCTTTGCTGCAGTGGTGGTCCTCCCTGGAGGGCGGCCAGCAGGGAGGCTGACACTTTGGCCACTCTGTGGATCTGTGTGGGGCTCTCACTCCTGGCCAGGGCTAGTGTCTGCACCCCAGGAGGGATCTCACAGCCTGCGGGTGCAGACTGGGGCTCAGGTGGGCTGAGGAAAGGGAAGGATGTCCGGTAGGCAGGGATAAGGCACAGGACCTGATGGCACCTGCAAGAGAGGCAATCAAATGCCTGCCTTGTAATGGGACCAATCCTCACCTCCTCTGACCTGGCTCTGCGTCTTCTTCCTGGACCTGTTGAGAGGCTGAGTTGCTCTGAGCGATGGGGCACATGCATCAGGGATCATCCAAGAGAAGAGGCTTTCTTCCCTGCTTGCTCTAGGAAGGGCACAGACATAAGGGATGGGACCCCAACAGGGATTGCTGGCCTCTGCAGGACTGTGTGGTGCTGGCGAGGGCTTGGTGTGCCGAAGGGGTTTTGCTGACTGAACTCCAGCCCTTACACAGTCTGAAGTGACCCCCTACCCTCCTCCCACGGGTGCCTCTGGGGCTCTGGGTCTGGCTTGGCAGCTGCAGCACATGGCTGATGTGCCATGGGCTTTGCTGTAGCAAGCTCTGCTTGAAGATGGGGATTGTCTCTTTTGGGACCTTCAGGCACAGGTAGCTTTTCAGTAACAAGTCAGACTCCATTAGCTGCCAGAGTTTCGGAGGTCAGGACTTCAGCTAGGCAAAGTTCAGTTTATTCAAGTTCAGGTCTTCTGTCGGGGTTGGAGCGTTCAGGTGGGTTTTTAGAACGTGAAGCAGCTGACTTTTCAAGGCAAGTTTCCCAGCTCTCTTGGAGTTGTCTCCAAGCCTCTTTTAGGTTCCTTTGCAACTCTCCATCACTGTCTTTATTCAGCTGAAAGCCTTTGAATTCACTCTTAGTGGTTTCCATTGTTAGGAGCAAATCTCCACCCAAGGCTGTGACCTTGTCTCTGAAAAGGCAGTCTCTTCAGACACATCACTGTTTACATCCTAATGGTGGGCCAGCACTTTCAGGTTAAATAGTCTGAGCAACGTGCACTCTGAGCTCAGGGAAGAGAAGCTAAGCTGCCCTGCACCCATACCAACAGCTTGAGAAATGGAACCTGGAGCGCAGGAGGAACAGGACATGTCTCCTACTCTGCACAGACACATGAGATGCAGAGAGGCAGGTGGAGATGGGACAGAAGGATGGGCCCTTCTGCAGTGCAGAAACCAGGGAGGGATGTGCTTGGATGGGAAGGAAGCACATCTTAATTACCAAAAGGAGACTCCCTTTCTTGCGGTGCAGAAGTAGCTGGTGGCATTCCCTGCTGTGTAGGTGAAGAGCTCTGCCGGTGACATGAACAGGCTATAAACCCCTCAGAGTACTGACCGACAGAGCTTGCAAATGGCCCTCCGTTCTGACAGGCAGAGTTGCCCCAGGGAGCTGCTTGGTTTCCAAAGCCTATGGGCATGGGACAGCCTTGCAGGAGATGGGGTCCACGGACTGTCCTGGGCAGGGGCAGAGGCTGGGGCTGTGGGAGACAAGCAGTGCTTGGCACGTGCTGGCACATGCTGCTCCTGTGCTGGGGAGTGCCTGGGACTGTGGTCAGAAGCCACATGATGCCCAACAGCCTGAAGGGTCCTCTGTTCTGCATGGCCCCTGGCAGGCGACTCTACTACTTAGCTGGATATTCTTCATGGTGCCCAAAATTTTCTGTCCCCTGTTGCCCTCTGTCAGCTCTCTGTGTGGCAGCTGAGGCACTCAAGGCAAGTGTTTGGGGAAAGGAAGGTGCCACAAGATGGGTACATCTTGTTCCTTCAGTTTTGGGTCCTTGCCTCCTCTCCTCCCCTCCCTTCCCACTAGCAGTTTCCAAAGGACTCCAAGTAGCAGTGTCCTGTGTGTTTGGGGACTGAGCTCTCTAGGAGGTGCCTGGGCCTGCCCAGCCTGCCGTAGGGTCCACCATGATGGGACCCTGGCTCCTGCTCCTCCCACCCGGACTGCGGGCGCTGTGCTCCTGCAAGAAGCATTTGGGGGACGGTGGGTGCAAGGGGGGTGGCCAGTCTGCTGGGAGCCCCAAGGTGGAGTGAAGTTGGGGCAGGTCATGTTGGTGGCCTGGCAGGAGGAAGAAGGACAATTCGTGCTGTAGTGG
The DNA here is from genome assembly GCF_965183815.1 of Platalea leucorodia. Classification (NCBI taxonomy): domain Eukaryota; kingdom Metazoa; phylum Chordata; class Aves; order Pelecaniformes; family Threskiornithidae; genus Platalea; species Platalea leucorodia. The sequence goes on along the minus strand of NC_138826.1, from coordinate 127,917,306 downwards.
AGGGGACGAGTGGTATTGAGAGCAAAGAGACCCTTTGAGGGGCAGATGCTAATTTGGGATGAGAAACAGAAAGCTGCTTGTGTTGGAGAGGCACCGAGCCATGGACGAGTTTCTTGTGACAGTGCTGTATAGGAATGTCTGGGCTGCGCAGGGAAGCTGGGTGCACGAGGACGCTGGCTCGAGGGACCGTCCGTCTATGGGAGGTGTGTGAGCATGGCTGCTTGGTGATGCCAGGAACGCGGGCGCTGCTCCTCAGCACCAGCAGAGTGGGCAGTGCCGAGAGGGAGCCGCCATCTCTCGAGGCGTCTGGGTGCAGCCCTGTGGTGACAGCCTTGGCGGTTTCAGGCCAGATCATCGGTTCCCAAGCTGGCAGGATCATAGTCGGTAAGGTGAATTTGCAGCCCTGGAGAGAATTTGGTCCCATCTGCAAAGGGGATCATGCTGAAGCACGGCCCGTTAGCTGTGTCACAGCCGGGAAAGCCCGGGTGATGCTGAAGGATCTTCATCCTGTGAAAGGATGTCCTGTGGTGTCCAGGCAGCGGGGTCTGACGTGTCTTTCCTCTGCCGGCATCTGTCTCGCAGGAGGGCTCCTCCCCCACGCAGGGCTTTGGTGATGTGTCAGGGACTGGTGAGGAAACGTCTCAGACCAAGGGCCTTGGAGGCGTGGGACCACCCAGCTCCATTTGAGAGAGGCTGTTTGAGGTCTCCGCTGAGGCCAGGGTCTCCCTTTGCTGCGGGATGGAGTTGCTCATTTCCCTCTGTGGCTGCAGAAAAGGCTCTGCCCTCATCCCTCTTCTCAGTCACCTGATACTTCAGGTTAATATTTTCTGCCTTGTTATCTCCTTAATGCAAATGAAAGAAGAGCCTGAAAACCAGTGCACAAAGCATTGATTTTTTCTGGTAAGCTAAGGGAAGTGAAAAAATAAATTCTCCTATTACAAAAGAGCGATAGGCAAAGTTTTCCTGAACTTCCCCTTAGCCCGGACTGATGGTGGGAAGGCAAGCTGCGAAGAGACACCGTGGGGTGCCATTCGTTTGGGATTTGATTTGAATTCATGGTGCCACAAGCCCATGAGTGTGGCTGTGGCCCATCCTGCAAGTAGTACCAATGCTGTGCCTCTGCAGCCCGGTGAGGCAGGGATGCGGTGGCCGTGAGCTGTCGCGGAGTGAGCTGCGCACTGACGATGGAGGCACAGGGACCGCATGCAGCGTCGCCTCGGCTGGAGGGGAGGTGTGGTGCGGTCAGCGCGGGGCGGATGGGGAGGGGGCTGTGGCACCTGTGCTGACATGGCTCTGGGTGCTGCAGAGGGGCCGTGCGACAAGGGACGCCGATTCTGACCAGGCAGTTTGCAAAGGAGGGTGTAAATAAAAGGCCCTTTCTGTAAAACACGCTACCTGCTGCACTGTTTCCTCTCCCTAAAAGGAAAGCAGAGAAAAGACAGGGGGATGTAGGAAATACCAGGGGACACATCTTTTCTGAGCCAGGGAGTGCCAAAACCTCTTGCTCTGCTGCTGCGTGCTCTGTCCCCTGGTGATTACCCGTGACACAGGATGGACTTCAACTATAAAAGTATGTAAAGAGGTACAGTCAGTTTGTCTGCACTGGCTTGGCAGCTGCAGATGCTTGGCAGCCTTGTGAAGCAGCTGGGAGGGCCACTGCAGCACCGCGCTGGCGGGCACGGCAGCAGACCTGCCCGCAGCCCGCTCTGGCTTCCTGGGCATGGTGCAGTCCCTCACACCGGCTGCTTTCCTGCAGCTACGGAGAGTTGATTCTGCACGGCTGTAACGTGATGCTGACTGTGGACACCTCAGCAGACAGAAATTATGAGCTCATGGAAGCAATTGATATGAAAAGGATGAATGAAACTATTCTTAACATTTGTTGTGGCTTAAAAATCCAATAGTAAAAATTGTAGTGGAAATCTGCTGGCATGTATGCTATATATAAATTGCTGTCCCAAATGCATGTTGCTCCCGGGGTGGCTTCAGGTGTTGGCAGAACGGGAGAGGCTTTCTGGGGCCGTGGTGGCAGAGGCCTGGGGCAGCACTGCGCTCTGGGGCATCCTGGCTCCCCGCAGGACCCCCTGGCACCAGGGCTGGTGTAGCTAACATGCAGACTTTGGGTAGATCTGCCTTATATACACTATATGTTGATAGGAATCAACACAGGGGAGCACTCAGTTGCACAGAATCCTCCTCACCCTGGGCTGCTGCTGCACAGAAAAATAAGAGAGGCTGCTGTTGTATCAAAGGAGGAGGAAAAATCGTCTGGTCAGCGGAGAAGTGTTTGAGCAGCAGCATGTGATGGTGTAATTAAGGATGGCATGGTGCTGAGCTCAGGAGGGGGCAGAGCCAGCGTGCTCCGCGTCCAGCAGCTGCCTGCAGACAGCACGCCTGGCAAGTGCCACTCTCCTCTCTGGCTCCAGGGATCATCTCCCACAGGATCTAACACTTGCTAGGAAACCCTGGACGCTCCTGGCTGCCCTCGTGTGTGTCAGTGCACTGCAGGGCTGAACTTGGGGAGTAGCCCAGCTCGATGGGCTGTGCAAAACAGGGTGGGTGGGCAGGGGTGAGCAGTGTGCTGTGACCAAACGGGGCTGAGCAGACCCCCCACAGAAGAGCGGGGCTTCAGCCCAGGGTCCGGCGTGCTGGCGATGCGGGGAGCCCAAGCGTTTCACCCATCCAGTGCAAGCCTCTGGCCACTGTCCCGCTCCCCGCTCAGCCCTGCGTGAAGCAGTGGCACAGGAGTTGGGCTTGTCGCTGGCGGCAGCTGTGTCCGGTGCGGAGCTCCACATGCCCGCTGTCAGTGCTGTGCTAGCGTTTTGCTCCATGGACCCATTCCATGCCATGGCTGTAGGGCAGGGAATTGATTTGTTTTGACGGCGTGGGCTCTGTAGCAGCTCCCAAGACAGCAATTTATTTGGAGTTTGATAACCTGGGAACTTCCCCTCCTCCTTTAACCCTGGTCTGCGCGAGCTGCTGGTGCACACTGGTGCTGGCCGTTGCACAAGGAGGGAGTGTGAGCCTTGGCAAAGGAAAGAGGAGGCCAATGTGCAAGGCCCCGAGGATCCTTCCTAATGCTGGTGGAGCTTCTCTGTCTTGCCCGCCTGCTCCTGCATTCGGCCCACGGCTACTTATCCTCCAGGAAGAGCCACTTCAGCTCAGCTTTTGGCTGTGCATTGCTCTGTGGGAGGGGGTGGTGGAGACCCAGGATAAAATTATCCAAAACACCCACAAGATTTATGAGATTATAGTCTGTTTTTTAAGGAGACAGAAACATGCCCAAGCTAAGGTTTGTTTCTCTGAAATAGTTATGAATTGTGGGTCTGTATCATTAAAACACATTTGAAAACCGATTCCCAAAGTCTTGCGGTGGGACAACTTTGGAAGTGAGTCGCAAGCTCGTTTGGGGCCCGGTGGTAGGAAAAGGTGGCAGTACAGAAATCATCCTAGGAGAGTGAAAAAGGGCCTCCAGCGGTCATCAAAGTCCTCTCTGTCTGCAGTGTGTGCTGGCGGTAAAATCCTGCAAGGTGTCTGACCAAACCTGGGATATATCTCATGGGAAAACACTTTCTGCAGCAGCCAGCGGACAGCACTGGCTGCTCTCCACGTGGCCAGTTGCCACCATGGTTGTTATTACGGAGCAGCAAGGTGCGGGTTTTCTATTTACTTTTTCACTGGAAGCAGGGAAAACTTGTTCCAAGGAATCACGGCTCAGCACATCGCATAAAAAATGTATGTGTGGAGAGATAAGAGTCTCTTGCAGACGAGTGGTACTTAGGAAGCTGCTAACTATTGGAGACCTGGAGCTTATTGAAATAGCTCAGAAAGATCTAGAGGGACAGTGATGTACAGCTGATGAGACTTCCTCCTGGAGATTTCCAAGGGCTTTTCTTCTCCATTGTGTGCTGGCAACTCTTTTTCTTTTCCCTTTTAAATCATGTTAAAGCCAGACCGAGGAGCTGCTGTAGGTTAAAATAACATTTTTCTCCATTAGCTTTAACCTGCAGCAGCTCCCTGTGCCGGGTCAGCGTGCACTGGTGGAGCCCAGGGCGGAGATGGGCCCCCTGCAGCAGCAGCAGCAGCAGCAGCAGCAGCAGCCTGACATTTCCGTGAGCTGCCTCCTTCATGGGAAACCCAGGCCTTTCTCCTCTTCTGGATTCTGTTAAGCTGGATCTGGTGTCAAATGGCGTCCACAGACATAACCGCTGGCAGAAACGGTGACTGCCTATTCCCGCCCTGCACTGAGCCAGAACTGGCACTCGCGCTGCCCCGGGGCTGCGGCGTGGATCTGGTGGTGTCTAGCTTTGTTCCAGGTGTTTACAGCGAGTGACACCAGGGATGTGGTGTGAGCTCCTGGCAGTGTGGATGGAGCCCGCGATTTAAATATACACCCACCCACACTGTGCTCTACTTAGGTCCTTATCTGCTATCACAAATCAGGAATAAAAAGCTCAAAATCATGTTCTACCGTTTTATCTTCTCTAAGGTAATTTTTAACTCGAGGAGTGAAAAGCCTTGCTTTACCACAAAGGCCTTTCCCCAAGGGCTAAGGAGGACATCGCTCTGTGTCCCGAGGCCGCGCGGGAACGCCGCTTGCTGCGGCTTCCTTCAGGAGAAGGGAGAGGTGGGAGCCAGCCTGTGCAGCCAGCTGCTTTCTGTGCCCAGAGAGGGAAAGGAGCCTTACAGAAAAGAGAGGGGCGAGGAGAGCGAGGCTTGCGCTGTGGCCACGTGGCGTGGCGGCTTCCCGAGGGGCAGGAGCGTGGCCACTGGCCACGGCACCTGCCCTCCCCTCCTGGGCACGAGGGCTCCTCTCCTCTGTCCCAGGCTTCGCTTCTCACTGGTTTCCTAAAATCTCTTTTTCCAGGCTCTGTTTTGTCTCAGCTATGTGAGCAGTGAAAAAAAAAAAAAAAAGAAAACCAGCAGAACTTTATTGATGCAAAGGGAAGATCTGGAGATCAGGGATTGACCTCTGAAATGGCCTAAACCTGTGCTGAAAACTTTGATCCTTGGCCAAAGCATCTGCTTTCTGCTGCTGTAAAAATCTCTAGCTGTCAATAGCTGTATTGGATTTTTCACCTCTTGTAGGGGAGAATCAAACCACTTATGCACATGCTTTGAGATGCGTTTTGATTACAAGCTGCACATTGTTTTTCCATAGGAACCTGGCCTCTTTCAGATGAGATTAATAGTGCTCAATGAATGAGGCAGCTGTTCCACTTTTTTTTATCTTTCTTATTCACTGTGCAGCCTCATGCTTCATTACTGTATGCTGTTGAATGCAGCACCAAGAATGACATATTTTAAAGTCCCTTTGTAGCTTTTTTTGTGTCTGTTTTCCTAACGCAAGTGTTTGAGCACTCTATCAGCATCCAGACGGCAGGATCCGTAGAAGAGTGGGCTGAGATCCTCAGTATGACAAACCATTACATTTTATCCAGCATCCCTTACACCAGGCTCAGTAGGTTCGGATTAGCTGCAGCGTAGCACCCGGCCAGCATGGTGTCCAGGTGCAGAGCTGGTGCGAGCTGAGGAGCCCACCCACCCTGGGGAGCGCGTCTGAGCAGCGTGTCAGTTTGCTCCTTGCACGAAGGGAGGTGAGGAGCAGAGAGGTGGTGGCCGATGTTAGCACACCAGTCGTTAATGTGGGTCACGTTCCTCAGCAAAGGCGCTGCAGTTTAGGCTGCAGTTTAACAGTTAATGCTAAACCCCTTGGCCAGGGTTGCTGGAGTTTACCCCTGAAGCCTACATGGGGAGCAGGGCAAAGCCTGGGGCCCCATGGCCACCCCTGCTTTGCCTGAGGTGTCGCAGCCCGTGGGACGGTTGTGCCTGGCCGTGGGAGAGCTGCACAGCCCGTGCGAGGGGGACGCGGCGTGAGCTGCTTGGAGGAGCCCCGGTGAGGGCCGGGCTGGGAGTGCTGCATCTGGTCACAAGATGCAAAGCGCTGGTCCGGTGTTCAGGCGTGTGGTGGGCCGTACTGGCGGGCTCTGCCGCCCTGGGCTTTTTGCTGGCTCTGGCCCTGCCTGTCACCCAGGGACCACCAAAGACTGGCATGAACTCTGGGCCGCGTGCCAAGAGCCGGTACTGGCACAGCTCGCCAGGCTCGCCGGGCACACAGGGCCCCTCGCCACGGGACGTCTGGGCAGCGGATCCGGGGCTGGCAGCTCCAAAGTCTGGCGTGGGGACTGAAGGCTGCGCCGCCGCCTTGAGGGGCCGGGGCAGCGAAGGGTGGGATGCTCTGCCCCTCCCTGCCCTCGCCCGTGCAGCGCTGCTGGTTCTTGCCTGCGGCGCGTCTGTCAGGTGTGTCATGCTGCGGACTGCGGGGACGGGCTGCGTTTGGAGCAATTCAGCTTCCCCCCAGTGACTTCAGCCGGAGGGTCCTGAGCAGGCGCAGCCGGCGGGAGGGACTCGCGGAGCAGCCCCACGGTGCCGGCTCGGGGTGCCACGACCCATGGGGCCGTCAATCGGCACAAATCAAATGAGTTATCTCAAAGAATCCCTTGGTTAAGTGTGTGAAACTAGTTCAGATACTGACCCAACTTTTATCCATAAATCAGTGCGTTTCCTTCATTTCAGGCAGTTCATCTCACAGGTGAGCGGATCCAGAAGTGCGGAGCCAGGTGGAGGCTGAGGAAGCTGCAAAGAACTTGCTTTCCTCTTCCACCCCAGCCACAAAAGGCAATTTCAAGAGGGTGAGACCCACCAGCTCTAAGATCTTGATGGCTGTGAAGAAGCAGTTAATTTAAGTAACTATCGATAAAAGTCCCTTTTTATGTCTGTTGCTTCTAGGTACAAGAAGTATTTTGGTTGCTTACACGTTTCCTGTGAATCCAGCACAGGTAGTTTAGAGTAGTTTTATTTAATTTGTTAGTACTGAGAAATATTTTAACATGCTAAATGAACATAATGCCAATTTTTATCTTAGTCCACTTTGACTTAAATCTCAAGTCAAAAACTACTCATCCTCTGTTAAGTAAGAAATATACTACTCACTCTTTTCTAAAATATTTGGGTAAAATTAAAAAATTGAATTTATATTTTGCATTATAATTGCTTAAATAGATGCATACAGTTACAGTGTATCTACTTAGGAAAAAGTGTGTTTGGTTGTAAAGTCTATATTAAATTGCAAATTAATCTAATGTAATGGTTATGAATTGATCCGACTCAGCCTTCTTTAGGAAAATAGCTAAGGACTACCAATGCAAAACAACATCAGACTCGATTATTTATATCCAGATTTTCTGCCAGCTAATTTATCATGGTTAAAATTGGTGATTGCTTTGACTTAAATCAATCCACTTTGCTTTATTATGTGTGTGGAGGGAGGCTTTTGCCTGAAGCAGGAGAGCTGCGGGTCACTGCGCTGGATCTGTGGCTGTGGTTGGTTATTTTGGGGACTGGGAAGTTTAGCTGCCAAGTGTTGTGCAACGTCCTTTGGGACATTGTGGGTGAATTATTTAATGAGTTGTTTTGAATAAATGCAATTTATTTGCATAAAACTGTTCAAACTTGATTTAAAGAAAGCCATGTAAATATGCATGTGTGCGCTAGCATAGCGGATTCAGCCCTCTGCCTATCAACAGGGCAAGGCAGTCAGCTCTGCCTAGGTCCTGCTCTGGAAGCATTTCATGGCCCTGATGGAGACCGGATGGGGAAAGGGGACTCCTTCTACAGAGCAGAGAGGGTATTTCAGGATCTGAGGCCAGTTAGTTGCTGGCCCCTAATTATTGCGAAGGCTGGTGGCTGCGGTGCACAGGCTGGCTCCTGCAGCCGGGTCCTCTCCCCAGGGAGGGCAGGAGGACCTCACCGTGAGGCGCGATGCCGGGTTTCCTGCATTTTGTCCCCAGCAGCGGCATGGCTGGTGTGGCTATTCGCGTATGGCGAGGGCTGGCTGGGCTCGGTCCCTGGAGCGAGAACGCCCGAGCTGGGGGTGCAGCTGCGGGTGCCCAAACCTTCCTCTGGTTTAGGGGCCGAAAAAGGACAGGCTGTCTCTGGCAGCAGCGTCTGCCTAGTCCTGGGGCAGTGGAGAGCTGAGGACCCTTCCTCAAGGTGTCTGAGACAGCTCAGGAGGAGCCTGTGGGTCCCGGGGGCTGGCTCAGGTGGCTCCCCAGCACCGTCCCTGCTGCGCACACAGGCACTGCTCTGAGCCTGTCTTGCTCTCCAGTTAATTGCTTCCTCGTAGAATTGCTCTGAGAAGATTTGAACATGACACTGACTAATGAGACACGTGCCCCACCTTGTACATTTGTTCTGAGTTTGCATCCTTCCCTTTGGACGGAGCGGGACTCCCATGTGGGAACAGCACCAGGGGGTCCCGGGCACCGCCATCACAAGTGTGTTGGGCTGATGCACGGGCAGTCCTGGCGGGAGGGCGGGAGTGCGGCAGGGTGCAGGGCTGAGGAGGAGGGGGCAAAGGTGGGCGGTTGGAGCTCCCATAGCTGCACTGTTGATCAGTGCTGAGCATCGCAGGTCGTCGCGGCACCCTGTTTGTCGTGTTTTGCTGGGAGAGGGTGCGGGAGCAGGAGTGAAATGTTTTCCTGGTGCTGAGCACTCACATCTCATTTCTGTTTTCAGTGATGCTGTTCAGCCTCGCAGAGAGCTTGTCTGTAAAGTGGGTCAATAGCAGTTACCTCACCCTTGTTTGGGATGTGCCCTTCACTGTTTAAGGGCAGGTGCCAAAAGCAGCATTGAGCATCATCAGTGCAAGAGCTGACGTGAAGAGTCACGGTTCCTCCTTGGAGGCTCAGAGACAGCGATGGTAGAGGTTTTAAGTGATGGAGAGAAACATGAGAAGAAAGAGGTTTCACCCATGGTGACCACACATCTGAGCTAGAACTTTTCTCTCGTTAACATGGGTTATGTTTTTGCTTTCCTGACTTCCAGCTGGACATGCTCATAAGTGCATTTAACATATAAATGGGACCTGCATTTCATTCTTGCCTGTCAGGTTCACTCCGGGGCCTCCAGCATCCTTGGATAATTTGCTGATGCTTCTGTCCATTGCTGTCTGATGCCAGAGCCACCTTTGTGGTAGGGCATGCTGGATGCGGCACGATGGACCTTGGGTCCCTGCGGGATCTTCCTCCTGCAGCATTTCTGTGTCCTGTGCTCTGGAGTAATTGGTCCTGTGCTCTGGAGTAATTGGTCCTGTGCTTTCACCTTCATGAGATGAGCTGTAGGACACAGGGTTGTTTCTGTGGCTTCTCCTTTCCCAGCTGCCCGGCGCATGGGCTGTGAAAGCTTGCTCTCCAAGCCCGGCTGCAGGAAGGGAGGGTGCCTGCACGGCAGCACGGGGGGCTGGGGCGGCTGTCAGCGAGGGACTCTGCACAGGGTCGAGCTGTGCGCCTATCACAGACTGGCTGTACTGACCAAAGTGGAAATTTTCCTTGCTGTTGCTTTTTCTACTTAAAAAGAGAAAACCTCTTTTCTTGCGAAGTCTCTACCGCCAATCTGTCTGACGGTTGCTGCTTCTCTGGCTCCCCGTCCCGCGATCCAGCTTTCTGGGCAGAAGGTGTTCAAGGCAGGAGGTGCCACCCCAGCCCTGTGGGGCGGGCCTGCCGTGAGGGAGGTGTGGTGCTGGTGGTGGTGGGGTTGGGGGCCAGGAGACCGGGTGGCTCTGTGGGATGTGGGGAGTACGTAACTGCTAGTGAAATGGATGGAGGAAGACTTAGAGTGAACAAGGCATGAAGTGGACACATTTTCTTCAGGCTAAATTGTCAAAACGGGCATTTCTGTCATCTTTCTGAGCTGTCCCCTAAGCAGTTGCAGACCTGTAGTTGCCAGAGCTTTTGTAGCTCGGAGATTCAACCGTTGATCCACTCCGGGAGCTGAAGGTTTGTTTGCTGCTGCCACGGACAGCGCAGGGTGGATTTCACGGATCCTCGGAGGGAAAGTGCTCACAAAACGTACTGCACCGTGAGTGTGAGGTCCCGGCTGTGCGTGCAATGAGGAGATCAGGAGCAGGCACAAGCTTGTGCTATGCACTTCATTTTTTTTCGGAAAGAAGACATGAGGGTGGCCCTCCCTCTCTTTCCTTGCCTGTGCTTAGAGGGCAAAGTGAACATAATTGAGCCATAATTCACAGTTACTGGAAAGAAAGCATGGGCCACAGTATGAGAAGCAGTATTGGAGCTTTATATTACAGCTATCTCCAGGGGAGATTATTTTTATTAAAATCTGGGTTGGTGGAAAATTCTGAGATTAGTTCATTTTTAATGTATGGTGCTCTGTAGATCAGCCCAAAAAGGGGCTTCCTGCTGTCTCCAGCTGCCGAGCTGTTGGCGTTCCTGTGCCCGGCAGCAGTGTGACACGACACCCGATGTGCTGAAGATGCCCAAATCGAAATAAACGTCCGAAGTTATTTCTCAGCATTTCCAAAAAAAAAGTGGATATGAAATCTTAGGTGAAAAAAAACACATAAATTATTGGAAATTTACAGTAAAAATGAACAGTGCTGCAGACCCACTTCTTCACAAAACCTCCGCCAACTCTATTTGCATGCAAGGAAATTGTGCGATGGCGGATCTGGAAGTGCGAGCAGAGGAAGGAGCATCTCTGCCTATAGGGATTTGTTACGATACTGTGGCGCGGTGATGAAGGTGAAAGCATTCTGCTGGACCAGCATTGTCACACACCGACGTCTGCACTTGTCGGGGCTGTGCGTGCAGTCCTCTTTGATACTTTGGTCTAAAGGGTGCTCTTTTAGTGAAATTGGTATGAACTGATGTGCAAGTAAGGGCTGAAGCTGGTGCATTCCCCTGCCTGACAGCAGTGGGTTTTGGAAGAGCATCCCATGCCAGAGCTGGGGAGGGAGGAGGTCAGGGCTGGCTGCACCACATGCTGTGGGAATAACAGCTCATGTTGATACAGCCTTGGAGGGCCAGTGCCAATGTCCTGTAATGTGATGGACGTCTGCCCCAGGGGACCCAGAGTCCCACTGCAGGCTGCCAGCAGTGAGCTGGGCACGGTCTCCACACCTGCGAGCAGGTCTCAGTGGCTCCCCACCGCAGGGCTTCCTGGAGGGTGTGTGCTGACGATGAAGTCTGCTGACTGTCCTTGCCCTTGTCTGGCCAGGATGGAGACTTGCACCCCATCAGGGTACTGGCGCTGTCCTTGAAACCTGTGCAGTGTCTTTCTGGTGGCTCCCAGGAGGAACCAGCAGTTGCACCCGTACCATGGAGCCCTTTGAGGTGCAGCCACCCAGCAGCACCTGGGGACATGGTGCTCCTGGTCACACGTTGGGATCAGGGCTGCGGCTCCGGTCGTGCCTCTGCCTTGCGTGGCTGACACGTGCTCTGGCGTGCCCAGGGCTCCCCAGCGCCCACGTGGTGCCTGCAGGGACCTCAGGAGTGTCCCTGAATTTTTAAATTACGTCTGAAAAATTTCCTGATGTGCTTTCACACTTAGGGTTTTTCTCTGCTAATGGCAGAGAAGTGGATGGATCTGATCTGCTAATGTATCACTTCTGGGTTTATCTGAGTGTATGTCTGGAGTGATGGGGACTCTGGGGTTTGTTACTGTTGGACCAGTTCCCCGATCCCACTCATTGCCTGCAAACGCTGCGCTCGTGGGAGGAAGAAGGGGGATCGCTTCACTCACGCCGGGCTCAGCTCACCCCATAGCACAGCCTCAGCTCCCTCTGTGCTGTTCATTCCCTCCCTCAGTAAGTTAATTGAATTGTAATAATAAATTTACGAGGTAACCTTTCATAAAGTACACGCTGTTAGAGTTCTTTGTTGCCCACGTTTTGCAGAGACTCAGTGTAATACATGAGAGCGTGCTGCTCGTTTTCAGACTACAGTTTTATCAAGCATGGGTGAGGTGACTCATGATGTTTTCTCCCTGGGTTTTGGAGGAAGGCTGGGACCTGTGCATGCGGAGAGGGGCTGTCCGTGGGCTTGGTCCGAATTCACCACCCTGCCGCGCTATTCAGCATGCGCCTCGGGCTCTAAATTGTTTTTTTGCTGTCCCCAGCATTTCTCAGCCTGCAGTTAGAGTTTGTGAATCATATACCTTCAAAATGAATATCTACACAAGTGCTGAAGAAACATAATTGAAATTATTTCTTTCATAGTGTCATGCAGGGACCAAACACAGTACAAAAAGTTAACAGAAAAAGGCTTTAAGGTGGAGGAATTGGAGTGCGTGTCGTGTACAGCTCTGGAGATGAGTTTGTTGCCCAACACCACTCTGGCTGTCTCTAGCTGTGTCAGAAGTTTTTTATGTGTTTAGTTTGAGAGTATATTTTTAAAAACTTGCAGTGTTGTGCGTGGGTGTGTGGATGAATGGACTGCGCAAGCCAATTGTATGAGGTCCTTCTTGCTGTAGTGGGTGATATTACGTCGAAGGTGAGAGTTTGACAGTAGGTTGTAAGTAGTTGCAAATCTGAAGATGTTCAAACTTGGACTCGCCAAATATCCCATAGAAGCTGGTTCTGCAGTGGATTCCCTCCTTTTTTCCCATCTCTCATTATGTCTTGTCCCAGATATTTTTATGGCAACATGGGCTTTTTTCTAGAACTTTGGGCCACTTGTCTACTTGTCTGCTTCTTGTTGGAGACAGGAGAGGAGCAGCACTGTCCTTCGTTAGACATACCAATATATCTGGAAAAAGGAGACAAAGCTCTCCCAACCTGAGGAATGAGCAGTGGGCCTGAAACCTTGTCTGTTTTCTTTAGCTGTATCAACTGAGGTGACAGTAGACAGTACCTCTTGCTTTATACCTGGGCGGTCATACAGCTGTAGATGGCAGTGGCAGTGCTGCCTTTGCCAGAGGAGTGTGGGGCAGCAAGCCTTTGGGGAGACGTCTTTCCTCACCTTGGCCTATGGCACCTGGCCAGGATGTGGCAAGAGCTGTGGGGATCGAGCTGTGAGGGAGCTGGAAGTGTGAAAATCCAGTTTGTTTGTTAGTTATTGCCGCGGTGCAGCTGGGTGTTGGGACGGTGCCTGTGCACACCCGGGGCACGCTGGCTGCCCATTCCTCGGTGGTCCTAGGTCTCCCATGATGTCTGCTGTGCCCCTGAGGCCATGGGCCAGCTCGGGTGATCTCTGATACCTTGACAGCAAGCATTCCCCCATTCCTGGGCTCCTAAATTTGCAGAGGCCTCAGAGGATTTGTTCTCAACATGGTTTATGGGGAGTCACCACTTAATGAAAGAATAGAGTGGTTCTGGTTTGCCCAAATCCACTTTATACAGTAGGCAAGCTCAGAGTGACAACATGAGCTTTATGCTAGGAAAAGAGTAGATGTTAAATCCCAGATTACAAAGTCAGCAGTAAAGTTACGAAAGAGGTAACAGAGCACACTTTTAGAATGTATCTTGCATTTACATTTTTTGCGTTCAGCTACAGGAAGCTGCGTTTTCTGCCTGGCAGTGTTCTGCATCCGTTACTCATTTGGAGGGCTTTCTGATGCAGAAATCTTGATCTCCAATTTATACTTTTTATTTTCAAATTAGCTTATATATACAAAATTTCAAAGCTTGTCCTACCGCCTACCCCTCCATTCTCTACCGCTGATGGCACCTCTTGGTATTGTGACCATGCATTTAGTTGCTTGTTTCTTTGAAGAGAAGCCCAGCAGAACATGTGAGCGTGTTTGAGAAAAAGCATTTCTTTGATATCAGAGATTCTCCCACTTTGTCTCTAGCCTGTTCATTTCTTCTTTCAAAAAGTAAATTGAATTAGATCCATAAACTTATATTGCAAACTACGTAGTAAAAAGTTTTTGCCATTGTTTTCCATTTGGCTCTGGGCTTACTAGCAGTGTACGACGATTTGGTATTACATGATGTTACATGCTGTTGGTCCCAGGGACAGTGCACACCATTGGCTTTGCCTCAGAGAAGTATTCCTTTCTCGGCCATTCACAAACTTAAATTTTATCTTTCATTTCCCTGGGTTTGGTCAATTGATTGCCGGTAGGATGAGGAACGAGGCCTGCAGTGACTCTGTGGCGGTGGCTGGAATGGGAGATGGGCTGGCTGGTGGGCTGACAAGCCTGTGATGGCTTGGCCCTGGGGGAGGGATGCAGCTCACCTGTGCCGGTCACGCTGCCTGCACCTGGGGCAGCGATCAAGGGAGTCCCGTCAGGGAGGAAAACAGGATGGGTCACCACAAGCCGTGGGAATGGGGTTAAATACAAGTGGATGTGTGCTTTTTAGTCTGCTGCTGGCTCACAAACAGGATCTGGGATTTCACGTTGCTTTGGGATGGGGGCTGTGTACATTCGGTGTAAGTGGTTTTGTCTGGACTCTTGCGGAGCCGGCCGTGATCCAGGGGTCTCTCTGGTGGGGAGGCAGAGCTAATGGCTGCTCCAGTAGTGAATGATACATGGGACCGCGGAGTGCACGCTTGCTGTTGGTAATTGAGTCCAGGGGACTGTACTAATTTTTCCTGTAGCTTTGCAACAATCTTAGTTGGTCATGCTGGCTTACGGATTCATAACTGGTAGAGATACTGATACGTATTTATGGCAATACCCAGGTTCTCATTTGTGATTGCAGTGTCAGTATGCTAGGTGTTGTATAAACACATACAAAGACAAATTTTCCAGCCTGCAAATGTTCTTATTTCTATTTCTGTTTTCCTGCTTAAAGTTACATTAGTATATGCCTTTTTTCCAGTTAATATGTTGCATGAAAAATGGTGTGCAGGAGCATAGATTTAGTTTTACTAACAACCATAAATTATTTGTCTGTCTTTATAACTGTACAACACTGTAGCAATCCATTAAAGTAATTGTTGTGTTTTAATATTTGTTTTACTAATCTTTCCTTCTGTCGGTTACTTCAGATTAACTATTAACTATGAACTGTTTTCTGAATTCCGTTCATTCTTTTTGGTACTTTTCCGGTACTGAAGAGTCCTAACATGAATGCATTATCTTAAAAGCATTTACTTCAGTCGTTCTGTGGTGTAATGCCTTTGCAATGTAGCTCCAAATCCAAGAACCAAAACAATTAAAAGATCCAGTAAGCATTTTCCCAGTTGATACTTGTCACCTTGTTACTTACTCTTCACCCAAATACCCCAAGAAAGCAGGTTATTTGCTTCTACGGGAGATGACAGCATTGTTTACTGTCCCTGGCTGTTGGGAAGACGTATTTTCTGATGCTGTCTTTTTCTCATCATCTGCTCTCTCTCTGTTTGAGGTTTTAGTGTGGTGCCAGTGACTGTGCTATGTTAGTAAGGGAAATTTGTACAGCGGTGGGTACGCAGCATTTCTCAGTCCAAGGACTGGCTAAGGAGTAGCCCCGGGATCTGGGCTCTCTGGTTCCAGCACAACACACTGTGCAGAAATGAACTTCATTCACATCAGAGAGCATTAAGCATCCTGGAGCTCAGTTTGGATCTCCTTCCAGCTCGTGTCCTTCCCTGTGATGACCTGGAAAAGCCTGTTGGCCCCGTTATCGCAATGGCTGGGACTGTGGGCACTGAGCTGCCTTTGCCAGTGGGTAGGGTCTGCTGTCCCCCTGCCTGTCCCTGCTGGCTCGAGCCGCCCACGGTGGCCCTGGTGGGCCAGAGGCTTGGGCTGCAGATGGCGGTCCTGCAGCTGCCCGTGGAGAGCAGCTCATGGCAGTGCTGCGCTCGCAGCTCTTCAGAGAGGGCTCGCTGCGGTCTGCTCCTCCAGCTGCTGCAGTGACCTCGGGGTTGCTGCTGCAGAAGGGAGCCATCCCGGTCCTCCAGTATTTTCTCTGGGCACTTGCAGTGTTCCTGTGGGAGGGCTGTTTCTCTCCTTGTGCGTGTGAGGTAGGGATGCTGGGCTGTGCTTATTTATAAAAACCAACAAAGCAGAAGGAGCTGGGAAATGAGGAGCAAAAGGGCTCCATGCGACCTTCCCCCTCCTTAGGCTGCCTTGGCATCCAGGCCATCCTGCAAGGCAGATTCGAGTAGCCCTGAATGTGCCCCTCTTTCCCTCTGCAGGAAAGCAGCACAGAGTAAGATCACCAGTCCCAAGCTGTACGGGCTGGATCCCAGTCTTGGAGCCACTTATGGTTCCCGCTAGCACAGTGGTGCTTCCTGACAATATTGAACTGCATGTATAGAGATGTGCTTCTCGCTTCCATGCTCCGGCTCTGAGTGCCTCACGCCTCTTAGGCAGGGCAGGAGGCATGCCCTGCTCCCCGGCCCTTGGACAAAAAGGGAGCGGGGCACTTGGAAATGCCCCTTCTCTTTGATGATGCTGGGCAGGACGTTGCAGGTTGTCTACCTGTCTGCTGGGGGAGTTTCCCCGGGGAGCCTGGCCGTCCCACAGGGTGGTGTAAAGCGTGATGGAAGATTGCAAAGCTGCTCCCCACGGACCCTTTGCAGTACTGTGGTCACAGACTGCTGAGATCCTCAGGGCAGAATCTGCATGTTGACTTGTACCAGAACCAAGTGTCGTGTTGGTGGAGGGGATGAAGCAGCAGTGTCCTTTCTCCTGTGGGGATGTTGTCTTCCAGGGGATCATAAACCTGGAGCTGTGATGGTGCTTTATCTTCAAGCCTTTTGCCTTGCCCAGACCTGAGCTAGCTGCTTGTGCTTGCTGGGTTTTTCCCCGAGAACACTGCGGGTATTTACCAGCAACTAAAATTAAATGGTATTTCTTCCCACTGCTAGTGCTTGTTTATCAAGGCACAGATGAATTTAGGGACTGGTGCTCCAAATGAAGCTGAACTGGAGCTGGATGAAGGTAATTTCTCTTCCCTTTTCTGTGATCTGGCAGAGTGTATTTTTCCACAACATTTCTCCCCCCCCCATTGCTGGTAAATAAATTTCTAATTTGCTGTCTCATGTGTAGGTCATTATCAGGCACTGCAACCTGTATCATTTCTCTCCTCTACTGAGTATGTGTGTAGGGGAAGTTTTACAAAACAGGATTAGTTTTTGCTGAGTCTCATCTCATTGTCTAGAAACATGTTGCATTTTGTGGTATAACTCACAATAGTATATACTCGATGGTATAACATCCTGCTTGTTTAGGATCCAAACTTTTTTAGTATCATCTTATTTCCTTTTAATATCTTTGCTGTTTGACCCCAGATGAGTCTCCATCCCTGGAGGTATTTAAAGAATGGATAGATGTGGTGCTCGAGGACATGGTATAGATGGACTTGGCAGTGATAGGTTAACGGTTGGACTCGATGATCTTAAGGGTCTTTTCCAACCTTGACGATTCTATGATTCTATGATTCTATGCCATCCAACCTCATTCCTCCATTCAGGTCTTTGACATTATTTATTGTTGTTACTATATGTTTCTTCAGCCCTCAGCTGGTATGATGGTGGCATACCCATGACAATTTTGATTAATTAGAATCGTGCAAACCAGATGTCATGAAGCAATATTAAACAATGCCTCTAAAACATGGCATCTAGTCCATTCCCATGGTCCAGTAATTTTACAGTTCTCAGTAGAAAGAAAACTTCTGTCAGTCTGTTAAAAGTCATGCTTTTCCTGATGGTGCTAGTTTTAATAGAACAGTCCATAACCGCTTTTGGCTTATAGCTCAGTTTTGCTGTAGACCACTGTTTCTCTAAATGTGTCCTGACATTCACAGGTCATTGGCATTGTTAAAGGCTTGGCTGATTAATTAAACAGCCAGCTAACCTAACAAAATCCTCCTCCCTGCCTCTGATTGGCGCTTTGTTGTTACTGGTTAATCAATGGAAATTCATACTTTTTTTTTTTATGCCCCCTGTTTTACTAAATTGACTTTGTAACGAGCAGTGAGCTGTTGGAGCGGAGGAAGCCTCGAGTGGCGACCAGGGGAAGGCAGCAAGTGCCCGGAGGCAGAACGTGCCAGGCCGCAGCGCGTGCTCGAGCGGGCTGCGTGCTGTGGAGGGTGTCGGGAGGAGAGAGCTGATGCGTGCTCGGAGACAGCGTGGGTGGGAAGGACCGGGGGGGGTGCAGCATCCGCTAAGACGAGTGAGGTCATAGCCCAAATGCAAAGCGGGAGGTTGTTAGAGCAGCAGTGCCTGCTTCAGTACAGCAAAGGGATTTCCATTCTCTTCCTTTAGTAATGTCTTGGTGTTCATCTTCCGTGTAATGAGGTGTTGTAGTTGCTGCAGGGAAAGCAGAGTCAAGGTTGTGCCACAAGCTGTCCCGGGAAACGTCAGGGTGAGCATGGCGGCTCTGGAGGCTGCGCCGGTAGCGCTTGGTGGGGTCTGGAGGCTGTGCCGGTAGCGCTTGGTGGGGTGTCTCCAGTGCGGTCGGAGGCGGAGGCCTCTGGAGTGAGGCACAGATGGTGAGTTGAACCGTGGCAGCTTAGATCACCTCCCTTTGGAGAGCACGTGTGCCTCTGCTACCACCTTTTCACTAAACTGTTCTCTTCTGGCCTAGCTCACCTGCCGGTACCACTAAGTGTTTTGAGGAAAGTGCTAATATATACTAAGTAGCTGGAATTAAGGCACATGCTTCAGGATGGACTTGTCATTGTAAATCATTGATATGTGTTGCAATGTAAAATGATTTGTGAAATGTTTTATTTGATAACAAAAAACCTTAGAAATTAACTCATCTTTTTAATATTTTTTTTCCTCTGTGCTTGTTAATGTTCATACTTCTGTTGAAATCCTTCTTTTCCTTCTTAGTGATGTTGATGAAGGCTCTGCATCCTCTCCTTGGAGTTTCAACAGTGTTCACTTAATTGATAGCCTTGGTTTAGTTTGCATTAGACCAAAGCGAATGCATGGGTAAGATTTTTCATTGTTAGTGACCATTTTTTTCTTGCTGAGAAGCCTTTCTTAACACCAAGAAATCGTAATTGTTAGATCATTGTTAGTCTACCGTGTTTCCACAGATTCTTAGTGGAAGGATACATTCAATTGTTGTCTTTTTCTTCACTGGGTTGGTTTAGAGTTTTTCCTACTCTTTGTGCCGTTGTGACCAAAGTAATTGCATCCTGCCTCAGGGTCTTTGTTTTCTGTGGAAGCGTGATATAAATTTCCATATAGACCCAGAGGAATCTGCAGTATTTAAATGCAGCAGCCTGCAAACTCTGCAGTTGCTAATACCAGAAAAATGCTAATTTTTTAAACAGGGTAAAATATGGAAGTAAGGCAGTCAATATTGGCCCTCCTAATACTATTTAACTTACTATTAACTTTAGTTTATTTGACAACTTGAAATTCCTTTCTACGGCGGAATCTTTATTGAAAACACAGTAATATTGTAAAGTTGTCCTGTGTGAACCTGGAGGCTGTGGTTGCCTGGGAACAGTCAAGCTTTTGGGTTGCTGTTGGGAGGCTGCCAAGGTTCTGCCTGTTGGACAAATACTGGCTGAATTGATCATCAGAGGAGTGGTTAATAAATTTATCAACATTGTCATTTTTTTTTTTTTTTTTTAATTAAAAGCCACCGAGTAGAGGAGCACGCCTCTTCCAGCATCTCTCTTGGCTCGCCAGCTGGCACTGCTGCAAGCCTTGCTGCTCACCTGGCTGTTGGGATGCATCTTTGCGAGGGGGTGGGAAGGCAGCTGGGGGCAGCAGCCCCTTGACAGTGCAGCTCAGCCAAAGGGGTCGGGTGAGGGCACCTGCAGGGGCGCCGGCACTGGGAGCCCCGGCCACGACAGCCCCTTATCTGAGGCCTCGGTGGTGGCGGAGAGTGGGGATGTGCCAGCCTGAGCACCACGCACCTCAGCCCGCGGGAGTACGGTCCCGTTCGAGCACCCGGAGCTCTGGGTAGAGCCACGCGAGGAGGCAGTAAGTGAGACGAAGAAACAAACCAAATTAACAGCGTAAAGTGGTGGGGAAGTTTCACAAAAGAATGGATCAGCAGGTGAGTGCTGAAGCAAACTGATTTAAAAAAACAAAACAGTAGGTAATTACTGAAGGAATTTCAAGTACGGAGCAGATGAGTAGGTAGTAATAATGTGCATTTTCTTTTCACTCAAAACAGTTATTATAACAGGGAAAAGAGATTAGCAAGAAGCAGCTGTTGAAATCACCTTTAGCAAAAGCCTTAGCGTCAATGTGGAGACCTAAAGACCAATGACCTTATATGTGGTACAGTAGTTATACTGTTAATGGAAAGCAGGAATATTTATCAGCTGGAAAATAATTTCTGGTGAGATTTAACCATTGTGTTTTCAGAAGACCGTGTCTCACTAGTTTATCTTAATTCTTTAATAAGAGAGAATGGATATAAGAAAGCTGACTGACAGGATTTATCAAAACTTCAAAACAGCTTGATGGAAACGCTTCTGAAGGGGCTGTAGAAGTTACATATGGAGAGCAGAAGAGCTGCAATGCTCCGAGTGCCAGGCAAAGAGTTCGGCATGGGAAAGCATGAATAAATGAATTCCCGTCTCCAGAACAGTTTGGCAGGGTGCTGAGGGGCGGGAGAAAAAACACCACAGAGTTTGTAACTTAGAGCATTAATAATTTTTGTAACTCAGACTATTAATAATTTGAAGAGGAACACATCAAGCAGGAAGATGTGAGTGCGGTGACACCAGGTCAGACCACGGGGGTCCAGCAGGGTCCTGTCGGAAGCGACAGGCAGAGCTGTTGCTCCTGGAAGGGTAAGGACAAACCCTGGAGGGGTGAGGCAAGGGACGTGCAGGCAGTGATGTCCCCCCAGGGAACCCTTCCAGCCTAAATCAGCAGTTGGCTTAGGGGCATCGTGGGCTGGAGGTGGGTTACCTGATAACCTCCAACTGACGTCTTTTCCAGGAAATTGTAGTATTATATTTTGAATGTGCATCAGCTTAGTGCTTGCATCAAGGGGGGGAAAAAAGGAAGCTGCGGGGAGCTAGTGGCCTGTCAGCCTTATCTTGGTCCCTGGGAAGGTGATGGAGCAGATCCCCCTGGAAGCCCTGGCCAGGCACATGAAAGACAGCAGGTGATTTGGAATAGCCAGCGTGGATCTATCAAGGTTAAATGGTACCCAACCAACCTGATTGCTTTCTCCAGTGGGGCAGCTGGCTCTGAACCAGGGGAGCGCAGCAAAGGTTGTCTGCCCTGGTCTTGGGGAGGTGTTTGGTGTGGTCTCCCATAGCATCCTTACTGCAAAACAGGACAGGGATGGTTTGGGCAGGTGGACGACAAGGTGGCTGGACCACCAGGCTCAAAGGGTGGCAATGGGCTGTACGAACCCGGTTGGTGGCTGGTTACGAGCCCATTCCTCAGGGATGGATATGGAGCCAGTCCCTTTTGGTACCTTCATTGACCAGCAGGACAATGGTGAAGGAGATCCCTGTCACCAGCCTTGGGAGCCGCTGACGGGCAGGGGGGGTTGGTGGGGCTCGGCTGGGACAAGCGCCAGGTCCTGCCCGTGGGCTGCAGCAGTCCCATGTGGCAAGACGAGGCGACCAGCTTCCCCAAAAAGGCCGGGGGGATCCTGGGGACCCTCAGACCCGGCGTTGGCAGCGCCCTTGGGCAATGGAGGCCGAGCATCTCCTGGGTGGTGATGGTCCGAGGGCAGGGATTGCTGCCCTCCACTCAGTGCTAGTGAGACCTGTCAGGGTACTGGGGCCAGGCTGGGCTCACCAGTGCAGGACGGACATTGCAGGAGTGTGGCGGGTCCCATGGGGGCCTTGGGACAGTTGGGGCTGGAGCACGGGAGGTCAGGGGAGAGGCTGAGCATGGGGTTTGCTCAGCCCGAAGAGGAGAGGGTGAAGGGGAGACCCTACTGTGGCCTGCGGCTGCCCGGTGGGGTGGGGAGAGAGGACGGAGCCAGACTCCTCTCAGAGGTGCCATGACGGGCCGAGAGGCAGAAGCTGTGGCCAGGGACGTCCTCTCTCCGTGGCAGGAAAAGCCGTTCACTGGAGGGAGGTCGGACATCGACTGGGGCCCCCGAAAGGCCATGGGGTCTCTGGCCCTGGAGATGCTCAGCACTTGCCCAGCCACAGCCCTGAGCAGCTGCCTGCCCGGAGCCAGACCAGCTTTCTCCGGGACCCTGCCCCTGGTGCGAGCCTGTGACATCCTGGTGTGGAGCTCCACAGCGAACAGATGCCAGGCAGTAAGGAGATACCAATTCTTTGTCCTGCTTTGACTCTACTAGTTTCACTTAATACCCTCCCAAGTTTTGTTTTGAAAGAGACTTGATTGCTGGTGGGTAGGAGTTAGTGTAATTTAACAGAAACGATATGATTGTAACAAGGTGTATGTGCAAAATCTTGGAGTCTTAAGTATGAAGAAAAAGGATCCAGCCACGAAATTAGACTGGTTGTTGAGACCTCGAGGCAGAAGGGCTGTAGGTTAATGTAAGATGGAAGAAGCTGTAGCTTTGAAGAAAAGAGTGATAGTAAACTGTAACCCAGGAGTTATTGCTGCAATTAGAGTCAGATCTGGGTAGGGTGCTCTGACTGGGTTAAGCCAAATGCCCAATGATGCACACCGTGCTGATTTGTGGTTATGACTATGCAAGTGAAGGTACCTGGGAGACCAATTTGGAGCTGATTGCCAGAGCCCGGCAGCATGCTGTTGAGCAGATCAGTGCGAGTGTGTCTAATGAAGATGTCCTATCTGTCACCTTGTCTTGTGGTGTTTGCATCAGTTCCCAAGGAGATAATACCTGTTTATCTTTTCCGTGCCACTTTTGGTTTTGTCATATTCCTTCTCAGTCTTCTCTTTCCCAAACTGAAGAGTCTTGTCTATTTAGTTGAGCCTCGCATGGATGCCACTCCAGGCCACTGATCTTTTCTCCCTTGTCTGCACTTTTTCCACTTCTGGTATGGCCTTTCTGAAAGGGCAGCTGGGACTGCAGGTGGCCTTGGGGACACAGGCATACCAGGGGCTCACGCAGCGATGGGGTGACGCTTTCTGTTCCTTTGGTCCCTGCTGTTCTGTCGGGCGCCTGCTGAGCATCGCTGTGGTGGGGTCACAGGACTGCTGGCCACAGCCAGGCAGCAGCCAGCTCAGAGCCTGTCGCCGTTAGAATTTTACTTGTGAGGGGCTGATCTGCTGTACTCTTCAGCCGTTTGGCTCTGTGAGGTCCTTCTGCTGGGTTTTGCAGTTGGCTCTCAGTTTTACTATGCCAGGTACCTTAGTTGTTGGCTCACAGTCCACCTCCCCCTCCCAGACCATCCCAGACCATCCCAGACCCGTGAGCAGCACGGGTGCTGGCATGAATCCTGTGGGACTCTGCTGTGAAAACTGCGTGGTTGTGCCAGCCTGTTCCCCGTGGCACATCCCTTGATCAGCTGTCTGTGTGGGTGAGACCCTTCCCTCTCTTCCCTGGGCAGCAGAGCTATTCAGCTGCACAAAGCTATCTGTAAGAGGTCAAGCCCAGAGAGGCTTGACTCTCAGAGGGACCTAATCAATAACACAAGCATAAAAACGCTGATGGATAAGGAACAGTGTTGATGATGCAAAATAAGTCACATTAAAGGAAGAAATATGAACTCCTTTAATGCCTGTGCAATAGGCTAAACGGAATGCACCAACACTGGAAAGGGACTCGGAGGTTAATGCAAGAAATTTAGTTCCTTATAGATCATTAGGACCATAAAGATCCGTAAGGACCTAAACTTACATTAACCCCTGAGTTCTCTCATTAACAACCTGGATCAATCCGTAAGATCTTTATGGATCAGGTTGTTAGGATATGTTAGAAATGACTGTTTTGCAATATGCCGAGTGTAAAAATACAGAAGCAGAAGTAAATGTATTGCCTCTGTTGACATTTTTTTCACATAGCTAAAAGCAGTAGTGGAGTTATGAATAAAGATGTGAGCATAGGTGCCATAAATAAGAGCACAAAGAAGCCCCACTGGGCTGAAGCAGTGGCCTGTCTGACCCAGCGTCCATCTCTAGCAGTGGCCAAAGGACATGCTGTTCAGGGAACGCACAAAGCCTGGCCGCTTTCTGCAGTCCGTTCCCCCCGTGCTACTCCCATTTCAACAACTGCTGCTTTAGGGTTGTTAGAGGCTGCATCCCCATCTTCTCATTTTTTTTTTTTATACACATGTAGAGAAAATTAGACCTGGGCCCATCAAAATAAATTATCTTTTAATTCATTCAAATGTGGAGTTTTGCAGGTAACTAGGGACTAATGCCAGCTGTAGAAAACAGGGAGCTGTATCCTGGGAAGGACATGGAGTTTGGCCCTCTGAAAGGAATGGAGCGGTCAAAGTAAACTGAGCCCAAACTGCCACATGCTTTAGTGAAGAGCGCTAATGTGATGCCTGGAGATGGAAGCAAGGGGATAGTGAGTTGAGGTGAGGACAATATTTTGTAGCTGAATATGACAGCTGGGAGACAGATGCTGGAATATTGCCTCTGGCTCTGATTCTGCACTTTAAAAAGTGTATTTAAAATTAAAGAGGGTGCTGAAAAGAGCAACAGAACTTATTTGAGATCTGGAGAAAATGCACTACAATTTATGAACATCAGCCTCTTCTACTCGCCCTAAAGGAGACTGAGAGGTGACAGTGTTAAATGGGGGCTACCAGCGTAGCAAGAAACTGAGTACGAAAGAGCTATTCAGTATGACAGAGAGAGATACAACAAGAAATAATGATTGTATTGGAACTTTAAAGAAGGGAAATCAAATGAGAGCTCAGACATACCTTTCTTCATTGTGGATGAGTGTTTGCTTATTCATTTATCCAAGGAGGGAGTGTGGTTTCCGTCATGTGATGTTTTTAGATTCAAGTTGGATGCTTTTCAGGAAACCGCTAGCCAAATTCAAGTGATTTAGTTCATTATGGGAGTTACTGGTTGAAACTTACAGGGCAGTGGTACATTGCTCAGACGAGGTGATCTTACGGGCCCTCCTGGCTTTGAATTTGCTGAATCAGAGGGCATGCTGAATATCTGCTACAAAGGCAACTGCAGTATGCCCTTTTCACTGGTTTCTTCCATTCTCTAGTCAAACTTGATTTCATTTCCTCCTTTATACTGAGAAGTTCTGTATCTCTTTTGCATGTGTTTATTAGGACCTAGCTATCCAACTAGCACGTCTCAGTCTTGATGCTGGATGAACAGAAGATTTTAGTCCCTCTTCTCCAGAAGAAGCTTTACTCTATGTGGCTTTTTTTCAGCCCTAGCTAGAGCTAAAGCTTCCCAGGTCCTCATTTTCCAACTGATCACAAGTTAGACAGGTGGCTGTGGTGGTTGTGTTGCAATAAGCCAAGCAGGAAACATTCACAGGTCTCTGAAGGTAATAGTCATCTCTTTAACCTGTCTTGGGCTCTTTGGTGGGGTCAGCTTGATTCACAGGTCCAACACTTTTGCATTTCCCTCTGTGCTGTCTTTTCAGTATGAAGAGTTCAGCAGTTGGATGAAACTGGCTGGCGCTTTTGCTCTTCAGCAGCCCTTTCCATGCAGGTGGCTAATAATAAAGCTGTTGTAGCTCTGTGTAAAGAGGGAGGTTTTGCCTGAACCAGTCACTTAGATAATCAGGAGTTGAATCTCTTTAAACATTCATTTCAAGCTGCGTTTGTATCAGAGGCAGCTGCTCCTCTGAAAGCGCTGACTGGTGGGACTATAGGATGGGGCGAGTTGTCACTGTCAGTGCTACTGAAGAGTTGTAATAAGGGGACTCTTGGACTCTTATTTTTAAATAGAAGTAGCTGGATGGCTTCCTGTCTCAGGCAATGGGTTCTGGGGGATGATACAACAGTCAGCAACATCCTTCCAGACTGGCTCATAAGCAGCAACTGGTTCACTGGAAAACCCATAGAGCCAAAATACTTTGTTATCTACAGCACGTAACTCTGCAAGAAGGGCTTGTGCACCGTGCGCTTTCCTGCTGGGAGCTGAGAACCTCCCTCCTGCTCTTTATCTTGTTTCCTTTTGGTGGAGGCAGCTTCTCCCAGTCTAGCATTGAGCACGGCGGATGGCAGGGCCAGAACTTTCCTCAGGAGATGATCTAAGCCCAGAAATTCCTGTTGTTTTGCGAGCATACACGACTAGCTGTCTAAGCTGGTCCCAGTTTACCTCTTGCCAGCATCCAATGCACAGAAAGCTTGTGCTGATTTCTCCTCCCCTTCGCTGAAATGCAGAGTGGTGGTTGCTCTGCCCTGGTCCCTGCAGAGCCCAGCTCCTTCCCTGGACCATGGTCATGACGGGAAACAAGCTGCAATGGTGATGTTCAGCCCATCCCGTGGTCCCTGGCCAGGGGCTGTCTGCATGTGGGGGCTGCTGCTGGCTCTCCAGCCTCTGCCGCGCAGGGCTGGTGGTGGGTTTGAGGGGCTGCTGGTGGGAGCGCTCCGGGCGATTCCCAGTCAGGGCTGTCTTGTGACTCTGATCCCTTCTCCCGCCGGCGTGCGAGCGAGGCCCGGAGGATCCCGCGGGATTTCACACACTGCAGGGACCAGTGACGTCTGCCCCACATCGCAGGAAGAGCTTGCTGCTGAAACTGTTGCTTAAGGGGACGGGCTTTTAATGAGTGATTGGGAAGAGAAAAGGTATAATTGGAGACGGCCAAATATAATCTTTTAAGGAAAGGTGAAAAAGTTACCTGGGCTTGTTTGTTTTATACGTAGCGTCTGTTCCCGTAACTTCGTCCCAGTCCTGGTGTTACAAGGAGCCGCTGCTCGCTCAGTGCAAGAACCTGGCTTGATGTTGCAGCGTGCTGCACGCTCCTCTGGGACACTCGGCTCCGGCTCCGAGTTCAGACGTGGTGTGTTTGTCCTCTGCAGACCACTCTGTGCCTCTGGTCACCTTTGTCTTCTTTCCCTTTACCTTTTTCCTGTTTCTGTTGTTTCCTGAAAAGACAGTGCCACCAGACCTGCACGTGATATAGAAGATCTGGGTGTGCTGCCAATTCATGAGTGTCATAGCGGCCCGTTCTACATCACTTCAGCCCAGATCCCAGCACAGGCTCCCCGTGACTCTGCTGACTAACTCTGGTGTCAGGAAACCTGCCTGGTTGACCTTCACCTTTGTTTACTGTCTTCCTTGTTGGTTAGGGATCCAAAAGAGTGCTTTTCTTGCTTCTGGCACTTTAGTTTACGGCATCAAGGGACCTTTTTGGAAATGTGCATGCGTATTGGTAAGCAGGCCAGCCTTATTCTCATAGGCATGGGTTTCCTCCAGGCTCTCCTCGTAGGTGTGAGGCATGACTCCACAGAAAATAAGCAAATTTTTCAGCAACGTAAATGTCTGTCGCAGTTCCTGTCCATGTTCCTGGGGCGGAGGCCAGACCTTTGGGCCCAGAGCATGGCAGAATTGCAGAGCCCCGCCTGGGTATCAGCATCTCCTGCCTGTGCTCTGCTCCCGCCAGGGATTGCACGACACGGTGCAGGGCACAGCCAGCACCGTGCATGGGCAACTGGCACCGCGTGCAGCTGTGCTCTCAAATCTGCCATGCTCATGCATCTACTGGGAGCTTTTATTTCTTGTCTGTGGGACCCTTTTCATTGGCATCTGTTGTGATGGCAACCAGTGAGAGCCCATCCTGCAGCTGGTCCTCACCGGAGGAGCTCCAGGACTCCTCCTTGTATGACTCTCATGGCTCAGTTGCTTGCCGCCCTCACCCACTTTCCGTCAGGCTCCCCTCTTCCTCTGCGTTTGTTAGTTTTTATGACTTCAATACCACTGTCATTTTGCAAGTAGCGTGGCAGGACTGTGTTCTTTTCTGTTCCCATTCACAGGCAAATCCCATTTTCTAAAGGAAATCTTTTACTTTTGATAGATTCCTCTGCTCTGTTAGTTTGGCTGCTCCATCTTTCTGTAGGGGCCTCTTAGAGACTGTTTTTTCATTTTTGCCATACATTTGCTCAGAGCTTCTAATGTGATATTATGAAATATACTCCCTGCTGCCTGCAAGCGCATTACCTTTTCAGCTGCTTCTTTTAATTTCCTTTCAACTCTTTCTCATTTGTGTGTTCTTCGATGAAGAATTTTTGGCTTTTTTGCTCTTAAGGGATTGTTGAATGTAAGTTGCTTATTGTCATTATTGCAGGGTGGCTCTTGAATAGATCTTGTCTGTCATCCTGTGCATTGCCGAGGATTGAATCTGAAGCTCTGAGCTCTTTCTTCCTTCAGGAAGGAGTCATCTGTGCTGTCTAAAAGTTGAGAAGCTGTGCCATTTTCTTTCAGGAGTTGTTCCTAAGGCTTTGATTGTTGTGATCAGAGCTTATAATTGTATGGAAGAAATTATCGCTTGTAACTGCAAACCAGAGTGAGCAACTTGTTCTAAAAGCTGCTCCCACCCTGCCCTCCTCGGAGCCTGCCTGTGGCTCTGGGACCTGCCCCGGCTGCAGGGTGGCCTCGGTGGGCGCTGTGCCGTGCCTCGGTGGGCGCTGTGCCGTGCCTCGGTGGGCGCTGTGCCGTGCCTCGGTGGGCGCTGTGCCGTGGCTCGGTGGGCGCTGTGCCGTGGCTCGGTGGGCGCTGTGCCGTGCAGGCTGGCACGTGGGACTGGCACTGCCGCGGTGTGCTCCCCACACAGGTGCCTCCTTTGGCTCCCCAGGATCCCTCCTGGGTCTTCTGGGGACTGACACTGGGAACAGCGCTAAGCCTCTCGATTCAGGAGAGCATCAAGAGGAAGGGGCAGAGACCTTTCCTTCCCCAGCGGGCTTGAGACCGTACAAGGCAATTTGGTTCCTTTTAAAATTAACATTGACTTCAGTGTCCAAACCCTCAGGGTTGGAAGTTATTCACACCCGCTGTGAGCTGCTGTGAAGTGCTGTCGCTGGGCTGGATCTCTCTGTGAAGTGGTGGCAGGTGCCCCACGCTGTCTGAGCTCAGCCCCTCTTCCTGATGGAGATGGGATCAGTGCCTGGCACGGCATCTGCAGCTCGGGCAGCCAAGCCCTGCTCTGCCCGGGATCAGCCTGGTGCCGGTGTGGGAGCTGCCAGGGCTGTCCCAGCCGTGCGGGAGGCCGGAGGAGAGCAACGTGGCTCTCCATGAGACGGAAAGCGGAGGAGCCCTCCCTGCTGTGGCCCCCGGAGCAAAGCAAGCCCGGTCCCCCTGCGCACAGAGCAGCTTTCTCCTGCACAAAGATATTCCTTGCAGCCCTTCTGGCAGCGGTTTGTGGGCTTAGCCTCATGCTTTTGGATTGCTCCTGGAGTGGCTGTGCTGCATCATGGAGTGGAATAAGCAAGTTTAGTTGCAGGATCTCTGATATGAGAAAGTCATTCATATATGCGATGGTATTTGGAGAAGCAGAGCCATAAGAGTAGCTGGATTATGCCTGCAAAGGGCTGTGCAGCATTTTGACCTCACAGCTGAAGTAGACATTTTCTTCTTTCTGATTTCTGATGCAGGTTAAAGACAGAAAGAGACACACTGTGGGGTGGAAGTTGTTTTCTCTCTTAAATATGAAGTGTTAATACTTGCCAGAGTATGTCTCTGCAGTATAAAGTTTGGTGTAAAATTCAGGTTCTTTATGCTGGGACCTTCCTTCAACCAGTGCTTGTGCTTGTGCACGTGTGCATGCTTGTCAGTGCTTTTTTTTCCTTTAGCCACATATTTTAATATTGAACAGCATAATTTGACAGTGAGGAAGAGTCCTAGAGGCTAAATAAGCATGTAGGAAGGTACAGACAACGTTTATTTTTTATTTATGGGTCTCTGAAAGAATGATGCATATTCTCCTTCTCTTTGAGGACTGAAAGAGAACAGAGCTGGTGTTTCTCAAAGGTTTTGAACTCCTGATTTCTCACACCAGCAACCAGCCGCCTCTTTCTCAGTACCTGCTGTAGGATAAGCCGTAGTTGATAAGCGTGCTGACTCACTAATACGGTCAGTGATGAAACAGATAACGCTGACCTCCGTTTGCAGTAGAAGTGCACGCTGCCAAGTGCAAGTTATCCGTGCCCGAGAAAAATGAGCCGTATCATCAGTTCGGTGGCTTTGTGTCTCGCACGGTGACTTTTCTGGGTGGCGGTGCACAGGCGGGCAGGCTGGCGCCGTGCAGGGCAGCACGGGTGCTCTGCTGGCTCCCGCCCTGTGCCCAGCAGGGTCATTTGCTTCTCTCTGGGCAAAGCTGTTTGATTTTTTTCAAAACAGTGCCTGTTTAATTCACAGAACCAAAAAGATGCTATTAACGGGACGAGGGACCACAACAGGCCCTGGGGTTAAATTTTGAAGTTGGAAGCGGGACTGAAGGGGTGAGTCAGGATGTGCAGTTACTTCTGATGCCCGGAGTGAGTGTCCTTCTCCTGGTCCAGTGGGGACACGGTGTGGCGGTGGCGGGAGCTCTGGTGCTGTGGGTCCGTTGCAGCTGCTGGAAGTGCTGCTGAGGACATGGAGAAGGTGGGGATCGGGTCGGTTTGTCTGTTTGGAAATCCAAATAGATGCCTGTGTTCAGGCCTCAACTCTCCAACACCTTCATGGACAAAATGTGCTTATGCTGCTGTGTGGATCCGTGCTGCACCTATCCCTTGGATGTGGGGACAAGTTGCTGCGAGACAGACCTCTGGTGCTGCCAGCGCAGCAGCCTCTTGCCTCCCTGCTCTTTGCCCGCAAGAGCGAAGAGCCCGCTGCCTCGCCACCGCGGTGGAGGGGATACGGCGACGGTGCTGCAGTGCCCACGCTGGGCTGTGCGGCTTGGCGGGCTCTGGCCGAGGCAGGTTCCCATGACCGGCCTGCTTCTCCGACACCACAGTCCCGGCCCCGCAGCCAGCTGGGAGTGCGGCAGCAGGGGCCGCAGCTGTAGGAAATACAGCCTGAAGATGATGGGCTATAAATATTTGATGACTTGGGTCGTGAGGAGGGAGGGAAACCGCTTACAGTACCAGGGAAACCCACTGCAGTCACAGGGTGAGATGGGGAAGTGTGACTGTCCATGCGGGGAGGCAGTGGGCTCTTCTCCCCTCCTCCTGCTGGGAAGACCTCGCTCCCGGCAGGGCTTACAGTGCTGCCGTTCATCCCTCCTTTGTTTGCACACCTATGAAGTCCACGGTGGAGAAGTCAATAGACTCTTTATACCCTATTGGGGATTTTTAAGTGAGATTTTGCTATTATACTGTTATTAGGCCATAAAATATTCTTTGACACTTCTCATATTTTATAGGATGTTATAACGTACAGGGTTTGAGTCTGCCCTGAACCCCACACAATGTGTTAGGGGGGATCTGCTAAGTCTCATCCTTCTCCAACGCTTTTTTTTCCCCTTCCCGAAATCCACTAACACAGAAAAGATTGTGACTTTCCCATTTTATTCTTCACCTTGTTCTTGCTGTGACTGTTCCTGGGTGCAGCTATGGGGTACAGGACCTTGGTGATGCTCAGCTCTAAGTACCCTCTGTGTCTCTCCACAGAAGTGTCTACGGTTGAATCCAGATGTTCCCGTGTGGGTTTCCAAGCAGCGCATCCTCTGCACTTTGAACCACAGCCTGAAGGATGTTCTGAACTATGGGCTCTTCCAGCCGGCCTTCAATGGTAGGGCTGGGAAGTTTCTGGATGAGGAACGCCTGCTGAGGGAGTACCCCCTGAATCCAGACACTCCTGTCCCCTACTTGGAGGTAGCCATCTTCTTTTTTCTTTTTTTTTTTTTTTTAAAAAGTGTGTATTTCTCTCTTTCTCTCCCCCCCCCCGATATATGTACATAACTCTGTAGGACTTCTTTGATCCCTTCCACTCTAGTCTCTGTAGGCACCACAGATATTAATGCCCCCTGTCCCCCTCCCCTTTTTTTTCCCATCTTCCTTCCAGGAGTGAAAGCATAGAAATTTATGTGGGTGTATGTTTACTCATGGAGAATTCATTGAGGAAAAGCTGAGGCAAATGCCTCTGAGTTTTAATTGCTCATGACTCCGTCTGCTCGAGAGCTCCATAACGTTTGTCATAGCCCTGTGAAACAGCTTCCCTGTTTTCTGACCCTGTTGATCAAAATTTCTTTTTTTCTAGTGGCACATAACTTTCATGGTAAATTGCAGTAACATAAGGAAAGCCAGTCTCGTAGGTACAGAGCAAAAATCATAGGGAGATCTTTGAATGTGAGGCTGAAGGACCTGAGTTTGATATTTGATTTAATTTACAGTTACTACAGTAACTGTAGAGACTGGAACGCAACTGTGTGCTTTGACAGCAAATGACTGTCCCTGTATGGACCTCATTTGTATGATGAGCGTGGAGGATAATCTATACTATTTTCTGTTCCAGAAAATTAACTAGAGCGGAAATTAACTGAATTAACTCCGTATTTACATTCACTATAGGTTTTGCCTTGGGCTGGGGTTCAGGTGATCGCATGTGCGTGTTTATTCTATGGTGACCTGCAGCATTTCTTGGGCTCCATTGACTGTCGCTGTGGACATCGCCCTGGCTGTAATGGGACTCTAGTTACCTGCACGTGGGCTTCTAAATTTAGAGATCTTGTGCTATATTTTACCCACGAAGTCTATTTAGAAAGCATTACACGCTTAAGCTGCACGAACTCTTATAAATGCAAGCGTGAATGCTGTTATTATAACTAATCCTGACTAATTTGGAAAGAAAGTGCAGCACAATTTCTTAGCAAACTAACATTTAACGTAGACAAAAACATTTGGAACGACATTAAGAATGCTTGCAAATAAACCTATCAGATAGTAAATTCCTTAATGTTCCTTATACAGGCTTTAATGCTTTGTTTTTGTATAATTTAGCATAATGTCCACGCTTAATGTCTTAGCACACACATCTAAATGCAGACTTGACATGGGTATTTGTTGTGTGTCATTTTGATTCTTCGTAACTCGATAAGAATGGCGGCTGAGCACTGGAGAATCCTATTGGAAAACCAAAAATCTGCAATCTATTTACAAGGCATAAATCCTATGCTGATACCACTGAGGTTTCTTGAACCCAAAAGGTAAATTAGCCCTCAGGGCTACATATGAAGGTAATCAGCTAAATGAGGGGTTTGTGCGTATTAACAGAAAAATGACATTAAAAAGCAGGTATCTGCAGCAGTTCCCTGGAGCGGTGGGATGCTGGTTCTGTTCTATGCCAGGGAGAGCTGTAGGTACTCCAGAGTCCTTTATCGGGATAAAATTGCAGCTGCAATGCAGTCTCTTGGTGATCAAGCAATGTGCAGTGGGGTCTACCTGCCTACTAGTGGGGTCTACCTGCCTACCACATACCTACCTACTATCCAGTTACCCTCATGTGCATTTGGGGGTATTGACTGTGTCCCATATAATCTTACTGGTTGTTAGCTACTGTCAGAAGCTTATTGTGTCCTTCTTAATGAGGCAGTTGTTTTCTTTGCACGCCAAACACACCGTTGTATTCTCACCATTATTAATCATCACACATTCAGTTCATGCACCTTGTAAATTTGAATGAGATTCGGAAATTCTCGTTCCTGTTTGTCCTCCCTGGGCCAGTCCGGTCTGCGGGTGAGCTGTTGGAGCAAAACCCTTGGGATGTGACTGGCTTAGGGTCAGCTGCCCACTTCAGTTGCTTCTTCAGAAGTTTTGCTGCCCAGTTTCGAGCAGCTGACTACATGTTGTACAACTTAACTCTTCTCAGATGAGGTTTTTGCCTCGCGCCTGGGTGGCAGCGTGCATTGCTCTTGGATCAAAGC
This sequence comes from Platalea leucorodia, assembly GCF_965183815.1. Lineage (NCBI taxonomy): Eukaryota > Metazoa > Chordata > Aves > Pelecaniformes > Threskiornithidae > Platalea > Platalea leucorodia. The sequence continues at coordinate 127,883,916 of NC_138826.1, read as the reverse complement.
CGACGTAGCCTGGCTTCCCTCTCTCCGACCTGCCTCGCTGACGCACTGCCCTGGCCCCTGCCTGTGCCGCGTGGGGCAGCTGGGAGCCCTGCAGGACCTTCCCCAAGGTTGAGCGCTGGGAGAGCAGCAGTGGCCCACGTCCACCTGAGCCGGCCCGTTTGGGCAGGAAGCCGAAAGCGAGCGGTCCACAGAGCAGCGCTGCCCGGCTCGTCCAGGGCGCTGCCCAGGGCTCGGAGGCGGAGGCTGGGAGCAGAGCTCCTTTGCAGACGCTCTAACGTGGTGCTGGGCGTGAAGAGGAGCCACTGAAGGATGCTTGCATGACTGCGTAGGGATGCACAGAGGATCCCTGACGCTGGCAGCATCTGCAAAGGACCAACGTCTGTACATCAGTGGGCAAGACAATTTTTACCTTGGAATAATTAAAAAAGAAAAAAGTTGTGTGAGAAAACATCTGCCCAGTAGTACAAGTTTGTGATAGACTGAAAATGTGCTAATATTTTGCCAGTATTGAAAAGTAAGTGGGATGAGCTTAGTAACTGCAGTCCAAAGATAACTTGGTGTCAGTTCCAGCTGAAATAATGAAATGTTGATGGAGGATTAAGTTCATAGCAATTCAAAATCTCAGAATACAATTCATGCATTGAAAAAAGATCTGGTCAAACAAATCCAATTTCATTCTTTAAGGAAATTGTAATTCTGTTTGATAAAGATAGCTATACAAAGGTAGCAGCCGCTTGGGGTACTTGATTTTGTTCTACATGCTATTCAAGTTCAGGATTAGCACGAGAAAGCACCAATAGGACAAGTGCCACTGGCTAGCTAATCAATGATGAAAAGCAGTTGTCACTGCAATCATCACTGCATAGATGTATTTCTAGTGGGGTGTCTTAGGGACCAGCGTCAAGCTTGATGTGATTACCCCAGGGATCTGGGTGCAAATGTAAAATCACTGCTGATAAAGTCTGATCACACAAAGTTTGGCAGAGAACATAACAAGGTCAGCTGCGCTGTCTTGGTCATTTGGTAAGTCGGGGTCCCATCAAAGTATGCTCTCAGTCAGCCAAAGGACAAACACGCAGGGACAAGGACTGCTTGCAAAGGAAGGACTGTCATTGCGGAAAACAAAGTTTCTGAAGAAAATTTTTGAGCCTTTTGGTCAAGAAACTGAACAGCAATTCCCAGTGTGATGCTGTGGCACAGCGTGACCCTGTAATCCTTCAGTGTGTACCCTGACAAGTAGTGAGCTGCTTTTAGGAGTGGTTGGGGTGGAAGTGGTTGGTATTGGAGCACTGTGTGGGCGACGGTCACTGTACTTGAAAGGACATTGGAAAGAGGCGTGGCACAGAAAAGAACGGCAGAAATGATCTGAGAACAGAAGAGGAGATCTCTCATTGAGAGATTTAGAGCTCAGACTGCTTACAGGGAAGTCGGCTCTAGACCACCTATGTAAGAACCGTCCTACCATTCTCTTGTTAGAGAGATCCCTAATTAATTGGGAAGAAGCAGAACAAAGCCCACACCGTCTGGAAGCTGAAGCCAGACAGATTCATATGAAAAACTGGTCAGAATTTCTTCAGTGAGGAAAGCAATTAACTATTAGAGCAAATTATGAAGGAGAACAGTGTATTCTGTATCTGTTGTTTTCAGATCGAGACTGAATGTCTTCACGCAAGATGACGTTTATTGGAGCTGCTTGAGAGCAGTTTGATACTGAGTGGGTTTTGTTCATCTCATGTCTGACATTCTTCCCTCTTGCAGTTCCGGTACAAAAGGCGTGTGTACACCCAGACTTTGCTGGATGACAAGCAGTTTGCCAAGCTCCATACAAAGGTAAGGCTGGAGACTAGCTGGCAAGCTCAAAGCCCTGGTAGCATGTTCAGCACTGATGGTGGCCTACCACAGAGAGGATACCAGGTTTTGGGGTGTTTCAGTCTTCCCTGCTTGCCAGACTGCAAAGCACTCAGGAGAAATGGATGGTGCTTGCTGAAGCCTGGGGTGGTTTAGGTGGGGGTACAAGCTGAAGGAGCCCATCGAGCCATGGTAGGGTGCCCACACAGGGATAGACTTGTGCTGCTTACGTGTGCTAGCAGGCAGGTGCATGGTTGGACTAGGCTCTGCGGGAGAACGTGGGGTCAGCTTTCCATGGGGTGGTGAGGCAGCGGAACACATGATGGGCTGGCTGAAGAGAAGCTTTATTCTCTGGCATGGAGGAGTCACTAAATGCCTGGAGAGCACAATGGTGCACATTGAGGAGCATGCCTTCCCTTCCCCCAGCAAGAGGCTGCAGCACACCTCCGCACTGCACGCAGGCTCGTTGCTTTGCCTCTGGCTTTAACCCATGCATTTGGGTCAGGATTTCGCTCTTAGGATCCACATGTGAAGTGGAAAGTGCTCTTGGTCTACTGCAGCCCTCACGTGTTGTGGACAGTGATCAAGGCACGTGTCAAGATTAATGATGCAGGCACTGAACGGACTGTCTGGGTGTTTGGAGGACAGGGAGTGTGGCAGGAATGGTGTTTTTGCATGCATGGGTGTTTCCTGGGAGGAGCAATGCCCCACCAAAACCACCAGGCTCTGCGGCCAGGGATGCCCCAGTTGGCACAGATGGAGGGTCAGGGATGCTAATGGTGACCAGGCCTTGGACATGTGTTGGCTGGATGCCCTGTCACATTGCTCTTCCCCTGGACAGCTGCGGTGGTCCCATGATGTCACTTCTTGCCTAAGAAATTAGCAATAATTGTGGAGAGGTCTGGAACCATCAGAAGACTTCTGCTGCCACTAGTAATTGTGCCTTGAGATGGCATGTGGCCCCATGGGGACTTTGATGGTTCCTGGGAGGCTAGGGCTAGTGGCACGTGGGAACTGCGAGACAGGAGGAAGAAGGTGGACTCTGACAGCATGGTGGCCATTGCACAGCGTGGTGGCTCTAATGTACTGGGCAGCATTCGAACTGCTGGGTGGCATGAGGACACATGCGGCCCCCATCAAACTCACTTTCTGGGAGAGTCCGTGGGAAGGGCTGGGGCAAGTAGCGGTGGCGTGGAGAGGCTCCTGGGGATGGCCCATGTGTGGAGGGCACTGTGCTGGGGAAGGCCGTGCAAAGAGGCTTTGGGTGTCCTTGTTTAGGAAGGACGTGGGACTGGCCAGGACCCCAGGGCTTCCTGCTAGCTCCCTTGTTGCTGGGTATCACGAGCTCCCTCGGAAACCCCCTGTGCAGAGCGACCGCTTCCCGCCAAGGGCTGGGCAGCCTCTTGGCTGTTTTCCTTTTGCCCTCTGATGAGACGCGTGCCATTGTCTGCCTTGATGCTTCTCAGCTGCTCGGCCTCTCTTGCCCGACAGCCGGTGGCTCCAAGACATGCGCAGGAGGTGTCCAGGGCCAGGCAACTGCGGAGGCGCACCCGGGCGCTGTGCCTCCTCCTCGGCCTCCTGGCAGCCCGCGTTGCTGCTGGCGCAGGGCGCCCGTGCCTGGCTCCTGCCATGGGTCTGCAGGGTGGTGCTTTGCTTCTGGTCACATCTGCTCTGTAAGAGACAGGCAGGCAAGGGCTGTAAACTTTCAGTTAACAGGTACAACAGCAAGAGCTGAGCTAGGTGGAGCCACAGACATAAAGCAGAAGGGAAGAAAACTTTCTCCAAAAGGGCTTGACCTACCCCAAAGGTGAAAATCTTCTTCATGGGAAGAAGCTGGCCCTCTGTCTTCAGTTTGCAGAGCTGCAGGAACAAAACCCAAAATGCTGTTAGGGTTCAGGTTTGACTCACGAAGATTAAAGTCATGAGGCTTCTGTCTGGTGGCACAAGAATATCCAGGCAGCAAATCTGGAAAGCTCTCAGCATCTTCCTGACGCCAGGAAGCGTGAATCATGGTCCTCCTGAGCCTTGCCAGTAAAAGACAGTGCCTGCTGGAGGAAGGGCTGGAGGCGCCTGCCACAGGGAGACGTGAGCGGCCGCATCTGAGGACTTCCCCTGCAAGTGTGTAGTAGCCATAAATGCACTTTATTAAATATTCACTTAATCTCTGTGCTTTAAAAACAAATTTTCTTCATGTTGTTTCTTTATTTTTAAACCATCCCTTGCTGATAAAATATGGCATCTGAGCGAGATCCTGCATTTCCGCTCCCTTTTGCCTTCAGCAAGAGGATGCTGATAAGCGTTTCCTCTGGCTGGTGTTTTCCCAGAGCCCATGGGCACCGTGGGCTGCGGTGCTTGTGGGGGCAGAAGTGCAGCCCTCACCCTGCCCCGGCGCTGCTCCTGCAGGGTAGGTGTGGGCAGCTGCTGGGGGTAGCGCCAGGAGGGGTGTGAGTGGGAGGCGTGCTCGTGCCGGCCAGTTGTTGGAGCGATGCAGGCGCTGAGAGCTGACGGCGGCGTGACTTACCCGCCCGGCACAGATTGATGCTGTTTTGCTGAGAGAGGGTGAAAGCGGAGCATGTGTGTGCAGCTTCCCGGCAGCTGGCTTGAGGGTGAGAGGGGGATGGAGAGCAGAGGGACATGGGCTCCTCTCTGGGACGGTGGCTGGCTGAGCAGAGAGAAAACCGGCAAGCTGCTGGGGACCGCAGGCCCCGGGCGAAGAGCACGGTACTGCCTGCTTCTGCCCTGTCTGCTGTGCTGCCTCTGCTGTGGCTGTGCCAGGCGCTGCTGGGTGAGGGGCTGTGAGGGGACAGTCCTCCTGCCGTGCCACCGACCCCATGGGGGGATGCTGCAGGGGCTGGTGGCAGGGCAGGACCAGATGGGGCGTTCGTTTCCCGCGTCGAATGTGCAGTGAGGAGGTGTCTCTGGGCCGACTTGGGGAACGGCTGGCTCCTCCACCACTGCAGGCTTGTACAGGCTTATGCGTTGGGTCGGCTGCTGCGGGGGATTCTGCGTCTGTCTGTGCATTTAGGGGTTGGTGTTTTCTTCTGAGAAAGCAGATACACGGAGGTGATGCCTCTGTGGTGTGGTTCAGACTGTACGCGTCGCTCGAGGCGTGAGGCTCCCCTGTTATTTGTAACGATGCTTAATCGCTCGGGCAGTGAAATACCATTTTTTCTGAGATGCAGTAATTTAAAGGGCTGTGAAGGATTAGCTTTAGGTCTAACAGGATGGTGGGACTGCTCCTGAGGCTGTGGTATGTGTGAAATCTTTAGGCCTGTGGCTAATGGTCTCATCTGGATGAGAGCAAAGTATGAAAATGTTCAGAGTTTAGAGTCTGACTTTTAGTGGCAGGATACACTACTTCAATCTTTTAATGACCTTGAAACATGGTTCTTAACTGCCATTAAAAAAGAAAAAACAAGAAAAATAAAGATAAACCTCCTTTTTCTGAGTGCCAGTGGACTTGTTCTAAGAAGTGAGGAAACTGATTTCTTGTATTGCTAGCAATGACAGAGTGACTTGGGAAAATCAGTCAATCAATCAGCCTCAGTCTCTTGCCCCTCTTGGGATCTGCAGGCAGTGACATTTCTTATAGATATTTTTCCCACTGAATTGCAGTAGACCAGGTAGAAGTGGGAGTGCAAAAAAATGCATGTTAGAAAAGGGCAATCCCATTGTGCCTATGAATGAAAATCTGTGCAGAAAAATCTTGGCATTTACCAAAATGTCCACAAGGGACATTTTGCTACCAAGAGATCTGGAATATTACCACCTTGAAGGGGAAAGAAGCAACACACTTAAAACACACTTAAAGTAATTATTAGGGGCACGTATGCCATTATTGTTGTAGATGACCGACGTTAGGGTAGAGCCAGGCCTGGCCAGAGGCGGCAATCCTCTCGTGCTGCAAACTGTGCAGTTACAGAAGAAGAGCAGCCTTGGTACAGGGCTGGGGCGGGCGCAGGCAGGGGCTGCAGGCAGACTGAAGGTGACGAAGCAACGAGAAGGTGTCGGCTTGGCGGACAACACCCGCAGCAGGTCCGCAGCATGACTGTCACCACCTTTTCTGTTGGGGTTAGTGCGTGAGAGGGGTGGTTGTAGCAGGGAGGGGACAGTGGCACTGCTCTGCGGAGCAGCGGGACGCAGGGCACGTCTTCACCCGAGGCGCACCTGGGCGAGGGGAGCGAATGCCATGGCCATGGCGATGCCGGGAGGAGACAGCAGAAAGGAGCCTGTGAAGGACCTCGGGAAGAGACGGGCTACTGGAGCTGGATGCAGGAGCGATCGCGTGTGCTGGTGAGATGGGCGCCGGCAGAGGCAGCGTGTGAGGGGGGGCTGCACCTGCCTTCGGGATGGAGGGCTTGCACTTGCCTGGGCCGGAGGAGGATTTTGCGTTAACGTTGGCTGAGGGTGATCAAGGCTGGGGCAAGGATTCGAGACTTGAGGATGGAGAACAGGGTGGTGTCTTGCTGTTTGCTGTTTTGCGCTGCCATCAGTGCCATCTGCGTCCCGTGGCCCCCCTCTACAGCAAGAAACATATTGGACATCACCAACTGGCGTATTAAAGCTGGGCACAAACGAGGCCCATCCTGCCTCTCTGCTGCAGGAGACCTCTTGCTTGTCTCTGACTTCTCCTTCTCTACCCAGACAAACTAATGAACGAAGGGCAGGACAGCAGGATCTAACGGCTGAGAGCATGCAAAGGCTGCCCTGGGTGACCACAGCCCATCTGCCCCACCTCTTCTGGTAGCAGCTGACCTGGATTTCAGTGTGTCTTTGGAGAAAAACAGAAGGGTAAAAGTGAAAAAAATGGTGGGTTGGGATAAAGGCAGTTTAACAGGTAAAGCAAAAGCTGTGCGTGCACACAAAGCAAAATGAGGAATTTCATTCCCTGCTTCCCATCGCAGGGAGGTGCTCAGCCATCCCCAGGCAGCAGGGCTCCATCACACGTGACGGTGACTTGGGAAGACAAACGCCATCACTCCACACGTCCCCCTTCCTCCTCCTTCCCCCGGCTTTTATTGCAGGGCACGACGTCCTGTGGTCTGGGATGTCCCTTGGGTTGGTGGGGTCAGCTGTCCCAGCTGCGTCCTCTCCCAAGCCCTTGTGCCCCCCCAGCCTGCTCGCTGGTGGGGCAGGGTGAGGAGCAGAAAAGCCCTTGGTGCCGTGCAAGCGCTGTGCAGCAGTAACTAACACATCGCTGCGTTATCATCACTGTTTTCAGCACAAATCCGAAACGTAGCCCCGTACCAGCTACTATGAAGAAATTTAGCTCTCTCCCGGCCAAAGCCGGTATATCCCGGCAGCGTCCTGTGCGGAGGAGGTGTCCCCACCGGGCAGGCGCTGCCGGCAGGACGGCAGGGGCTGCCCCCCGTCCTCTGCAAGGGCTCGGCCCCCTCTGCGCGTGGGCCTCTGCAGGGCCTCCGTCCTGCTCGCGTCGGGCGTGCTCCAGCCCGAGAGCCAGCCTCTGAGAGAGCGGTTAAACATTGTTGTGGTGTCATGAAATCGATTGTTTGACGTTTCTGTGGGAATCAATGAGGTGTCTATTTGCTGCTGCCTAACGGCCTGTGTGAGAGCTTGTCACGCAGCCAGCGCGAGGGAGGAGGTCGGGCTTCTCCAGCCTCTCCCAGGGTCTGTGACCCCATGGCAGCCGCCATGCTCTGGAAATTGGATGGTTTGTCTTAATTCCAGCTGCTGTTTGGAGCAAACTGGACCCCGAGAAAAGATTAGCCTTTCCTTGGTACTGAAATTGCTGGGAACATCAGCAAGTGATTGGTGTGAAGGGGATGTGTTGTCTTTCTGCTCTTGCAGAGCACCCGAGCCGGGTGCCTGTGGTTGGCTTCCCCCAGCACCCAGCCCGCGGTGAATAGCGAGTGACAGAATAATTTCTCTGCAAGAAGAATATCTCATTTATTTTCTTTCATTTCGATTCAAGAGAGGGAAGCTTGTTCCCTCGCACCAGTTTCCTCTCAATGAGCTTTTCTTTTCTGGAGGGTGTTGATTTTTCTTGCGGTTTGGTGCTAACGAAGGATAATGGACTGCGGCACGGCGGCTGCCAGCTGGGTGGCTGGAGCTGCGCCCCATCCCCAGGCACTCTCCCAGCGCGAACCTCCTCCTTGCCCTTGTAAACAAACAAAGTGCCTCAAACTTGCTCAGGAGTCATCTGCTGAGGCGGGCGTTTTGGGTAACGATACAAGAACCGAGCTGAAGCACCGGAGCCGCGGTTCGGGCAGTAGCGCAAGGGTAAGGGCAGACCCAGGCTTTGGTTCCTCTCTGTGCTTACGAGGATCCTCCTCGGGGAGCAGTGCAGCTTCACCCACAAGAAAGAAGATCCTAAAGACAGGGATTGCTTCCCAAAGGGTTTCCAGGTAGCAGGCGAGAGATACAGGACGTGTGAGCTCAGCTCTGTCGTAGTTTCCCTAAAGACCCCTAAAGAGGGGTCCCACCTGCCTGCAGCCCCTGGGCCCCGGCCCCTGCCCGGGCTCTGCCGCCTGCCGCTGCTTGTGCGAAGGCACCTGGGAAATAAGAGACTTCAAGCACCCCTTAAAAAAGCAAGGTGGAGCCTTACTCTGAGCTTTAATTTTATTTGCATGAGTTTTTGTTGGGTCTTGGGGTTTTTTTCCTCCCCAGAGAAAGCTTGCTTCGCTCTGGTTAGCGTAGCCGTTCAAACATATCAATTTGCAAATCACCATAATCTTCACACTAAATATGGTCCTTTTGCTCACAGGAAGATCCACTATGAGTGTTTGTTTAAGCAGTTAGATAGCTCTATATAAATACATTTAGGTTTTAATTTTGGCATATAGGAAATGGGGTGCCATGCCTTTACTGGCTTCTGATTATTTTTTTATTCTTTTGATTTGTATCAAACTGCATTTGGATGAAAGTTGAAATTCAGTTAAAATTAAAGCAAAATAACATTTTAAATTGTGTCTTTATCACTTAAATAAATGTTGCTTGAATGTACTGGACACAGAATACGAAAAGTAAATTTATCAGTACATAGCTTTTGTATTTAAAGCTGACTGATCTTTTAAACAAAGGAAGATTTGGTTTGTATGAGTGGTTCTCATCACAAATTCTCAAAGGTATTTAAGTGCCAGAAAAAAAGCAAGTATCTAGTGAGATTTCAAAACTGCCTGAGCAGTTTAGGCATCTGCTTAGCTCCCCTTGATTTCAGTGAGAGTCTGACATTTGCTCTCCATGTCTAGTCACCTTAATACATTTGAAAACCTGGCCCCAAATCTCTCAAGTTCTTAGAATAATGAGATCTCATTCCTTTCCCACCAGGGTTTTATTCATAGATTGGGGGAGGAAAACAAGCTTCCTTACTTTCTCAGTTCTCAAATCTCCTTTCAGCTTTGAGTGAATCAGTCCAAATAATAAGGAAAATATTCTGTGTTTCTAGCTAAATTGAAATGGAAAACAATCAGATAGGAAAGCTTTTCTCTGCAGCATAAGCTGAAAAACCGACATGGAAGAATGTAAATATCAGCGTTCACTTCATTGCGAGAAGTGGATATAATGTGCCCAGCAAGGGACATGGCTGTGGCATATTTGTAGTGTTTTCTGAGTTGATTTCAAAAGCCAAGTATGTTTTGCTTCTGATTCTGAATGAAAAAGCACACTTGAATTCATGACTATTGGCAGAAGGACCGTGTAACCAATACATTTTTATAAATGCTTGTAAATACTGACATCCGCATCAGCTGTCACGCTGCAAACTCAGGTTAAGCAGGTGCATTTTTAAGATGGGAGATACCTTTAGTGTAACTGAAATTTTACTTAGGTGAAAGCATTAAAGCCAGGATCAAATTGTTGTCAGTTTGGCACTGCTCTGCGTGCTGCAGCGCCTGGGGCTGCTGCGATGACCACGGTCGCACCCGGGTGGGGAGTAGCTCCCCGAGAGCCCCTGTGTCCCCTCTGCGAGGAGGGGGCTGGCGGGGACGGCTGTGCCACGGGCAGGGATTGCCACGCGGCTTTGGCTGCACCGTGCAGCGCTGGTCTGATTTTGGTTAAGCTCTGTGGTCGGAGCTGTGCCATGCCTTGGTGGTGGTGGTTCAAACGTTGGGTGCCTCAGGTCTGGCTGCACCAGCTTGCTGGGAATGGGCCGCTTTGACCAAACCAGCTGAAATGGCACCTGGGGGCTGCGGGCAGATGTCCGCGGGCAGTCGAGGGGGGACTGTGCACCCCGCCTGTTGGCAGATGCCTTGGCAGAGCTGGGGTTGCTCCGCCGAGGCTCCCCAGACCTGCCACAGCTTCTCTCCAGGGACCCTGACGGACACCCAGGAGGTGCTGGGGGGGAGCAGGGAGCTTGATGGGGGATTTCAGTTCTCCGGTTATTGGGCTGCAAAGGCAAGATGCACGAGAGGCCTCCAAGGAAGGGAGTCCGTGGATCTTGATGCAATGGTTTCAAGTGTATAGTGACCAGGATGTCTCAATTAGCAATTTCCTCTTTTACCTAACCCAATTTCTCTTATTTCCCAAATCTGGCTATTGGTGTAGCGCCGTAGAGCTATCTGGGCAGCAGCAGGCTGCCTCCCCAGAATTAGGCAATAGAAACGGTGGACTCTCATGTCTCTGTGGTCATAGAAATATTGAACTTGAATAAAACAACATATTTTTCTCTAACTTTATTCTGGAAAACAGCTTAATTGAGCTAATTATGTACCTCTCTGTTGGTATAGAATAAGAAACTGAAAAGTGTCTGGTAGTGGGCGGCATTGGTACACGCCGCTGCTCCTGGTGCCCGCAGGCGAGTTGCTGCGGTCGCTCCGGTTGCTGCCGTGTTACCCAAACGTGTGGTTCCAAACCCACTGTCTTTCGGCAGTGAAACGCATACGGTAACCCTGTTCCTGGCTGCTTGGCCATGTCTCCCGCCACAGCTCACTGCCTCTGCTGTACAAACACAGCTCTGACTAAGGCCGGCCTGGAAGCCTGATCAGAGACACCATCTAGGTTGCGATCTTCTTTTTATTTTTCCCTTTTCTGGGTCTCTTTCCTTCTTATGCCTTAATTCAGGTTTGTTTTTAAGTGGAGCAAGGCTGTCACCTAAATCCTGGACATGGGACTCTTGTCATGCTGTAACGCCGCTGGTGAATGGTCTTTTTGATAATCTATATTCTCGGTTTTCTTAGGCATTTTCCTTGTTCCCTGAGGTCTAGGACCAAACTGGAGGAACAGAACTGGGCCAGGGAGGATCAGAAATCACTGTGCTGGTGTCCTATCCTCTCCCCATAGTGTTCAGTTTGTGAATTGCAGCAACCTCTTAACGTGGGCACCGAGCTGCACATCTGGAGCATGCTGCAGAGCAGATAGGCAGCTACAAGCTGATGGGAAGAGAATATTTTTCTATGTAAAAATTAAAACAGGTTAAGTCTCTGGACTTTAGAAAGTATTTTTGAGGCATTGCTGTGGATTTTGTCCAAGACCTTGGGTAGATGAACCTTCTTTGTTCTTCATCTGGAAATGCAGGGTAGTAATTGATTTCCCCCAAAGGGACATTCCATGCGTAGACCCATTAATGCCTGCGCGGTGCCCAGGACTGTGACGACAAACAAGCACCTACAGCGGGAGAATGCAGATCCCAGAATCAAGTACGCCTCTCTCCGCATCCTCCTTTTGCTCATGCAGTTTCTGTTCAATTTCCTTTCTAAATATAAAAAGTACCATTAAAAGTTGACACAGTGCATCAAATTCCTACTGTCAAAAACCGTTTTCAATTCCTGAACACCTAGCAAACTAGAAGTATAAAGGAGCACACTGTTGCTGGGTGCTGGTGGTCTGGGTAGGATGCATTTCTGGAGTTGTAAATGAGAGTTGCTGGCAGAACCTCAGGAGCAGAACTTCAGGTTAGTGCCTGGGATGTGTCTGGTAGCAGCACAAAAGTGAAACTGCTGTGAGCTGCTATTGCATTCGCAGAGGTACGGTGTTTGCCTTGGCGGGGAGCGCACACAAGTGCCTCTCTGTCCCTGGGGGCCCCGGGACTGCTGCTGGTGCAGGGGCCTGCGTGGGCAGAGGCTGCCAGCGTCAAGGGGATGGGCCGTGGGGGGGGGTCCCTTCCTCGGCTCGTGCCTCCACATGTCCCGTGACCACTGGCACGGTTCTTGGTGGGACTGGCAGTGCCTTCTTGGCCACAGGGCTTTAGTAGGGCCACACATGGAGCATCATCTGTTGGGTTAGGTTAGCATCATCTGCTGAATGGCTGCTGGGGGGAGAAGAGGTGTACGGACAAATGGGAGTGGAAGGAAGAGGGTTAAATCTGCACCATCGGGTGATGGTTGGGAAGAGGCATTTTGGGATGGCATCCTGGAGGCGGTTGCTGGAGTTGTCAAGTCCCGTCTGTGCTATTGCTGGCAGGCAGCTGTGATTTCTTTCAGTGTTTCTGTACTTCTGCAGAAGCTGAAGGGATACTGAAGCAGGAGGTGGATTTTGCTTTCAGTTACTTGTGAGGCGAGGGGGGATCTGGGGGAGAAGTAACACCAAGCAGCGAGGGTCAGGGGAATGTCTTGCCACCCAAAGAGGCAGTGCTTGTGCCCTGCTGCAGTTGATGCCAGTTGCCCTTTTGCCGCACTCGTGATGAGAGTGTTGGTGCTGTGGGAATTGCTTATACTGCATGTAGACATTTCCAGCACTTCCCGGTGTGGGTGACCCAACCCTTTTTTACCCTCTGAGTGGTTTCTCCTTGCTCGTGTGCACCGTCCCGCAGTTGCGTTGGATCTGTCCTGGAGGCCCTGCCTGGGCTGGTGCGGTCTTGAGGAACGTGAGGGAGCACCCGGGGATGGGCAAGGTGGCCGAGACGGGGACCAGGGCCGTGCTCCACCCCAAGGGATCAGCTGCAGCATCTGCTGTCCCCAGTGAATCTCTGCTCTTCTTGGCTCTTGCCTTACTGCACTGTTGTCCCTGGGGCACTAAGGGGACCGAACCTTGTAACTGAATTGCATGTTTGTGGCTTTGTGCATTATATCTTGTGCGTTCCTGTGGCACTGGCATCTCTGCACGCATCTGCGTACTGCTGCAGACAGCCAGAGTGAGCAGGTCAAGTACCGGCACGGGTGCAGTGGAGCTGCGTTACCGTAGGGTTTTGCCTGAGCTAATTAGCTCTGCTGAGCTGGAGTGATGTTGCAGGGGGTAGTGCACTAAAATGACTATATAATTTTAAATACGTGACCTGGCTTGTTTATGGCATGGCTCCATGGTGCTGATTTTAAAAAAATTGTGCTATATGTTTTGGGCTTGGTTCTGCAGACTAACCACATAGAGACTGAATTTGGTTTAAATCAGGTTCACAGCCCAGCATTAATTTGTCTCATCCTTGAAAAGGTTCATCTTGGTGATATTTTTCTGTCTGACTTCTTACCACGGTCTCCTCAGCATGTCAGAGAAATAGCACAAATGAACTTGTGGGTCCCAAGTTTTGGGATTTGCAGGCTCCTTGGTAGAATTGGTTCTAAAAGTATAAAGTTTTCCCACTAGAAAATTAAATTTTGACAAAATCAAAATATTATGCAAAATAATGTGTGATGAAATTTTGTTTAGGAAGCCTTTGAAAAGAATTGGACATGTTTCTGCATCCTGTTTGGTATTTTCAGAATTTTTTTTATCTATTTTCCAACTGGACATCTTCAAAAAGAAATTTGAAGTGAAGCACTTTGGAATGCATTTTGCTTCATAAAAGATATAATTTTTCTATATCAAATTAGGGGAAAACGTTGAAGCTTGAGTTTTTTCACTGGGTGAAAAAATCTGCTTTGCTCAGCCGCGTTCAGCCAGCTGTGCCATGGTTCACAGGAGCAAGAGCAGTTCCCCGACCATTGGCTGCAGCCTGACCGGTTGGTTAGAGCTTTGCCCAAAGACTTCCCTCAGCGAATTGCACAGCATTTCTGCTGGGTCAGACACTTTCTAGAGTGCCTTTCCTAAAGCTGGCTACTGCAAGGTTTGATTAAAATAAACTCAAAAAACCCCAGCCAACCTGCAATCAAAGGTCTGAAAATCTGGAGTGGAAACATGTGTGAGATGGGTGTTTTCACACTGTAGTCCGTCCAAGTGTTGCCTGCCTGCCTGGCAGAGTTGCAATTTCTAGAGTCTAGAAATTTAATAAAATAATGTATTAATCAAGTATAGCTATCCAAAAGAGAAAAAAAGGGAAAAAAACAACAACCCACAAACAACCAGGCAGACTTAAAGGACAGTCTTTTGGACACTCAGTCCCCTGAGGAGAACAAGATTTAGTCTCTGGCCAAAGACAGAAAGTTACACCCGGAATAAAGCACAGTTTCTCAGCAGACTGGCAGCCGTACCTGTTGTGCCATACTGTAATGGTCAGTGTTTGAGTAGCTTGGTCTTTCCTCCAAAGTGTTTTAAGTTCAGCAGGCAGATGGGTGATACGCCCCTAAAATGAGTTTGTGACGCAACACGATGTACACGGCATTGCAGCGAGACGTGGATGAAACCCCAGGCAGTACGGTTCACCGTTGGTGGGATGCTGCTCGGCTGGCACAGCACCTCCCATAGCCAGCGCCATGCTGCATCGTTGGCCAATACATGAAGTTACGTGTCTGTTGATGTGCCTGTGTCACAAGCACGTGCAACGTGTGCCTGCCCTCATGGTGCGTGCGAACAGAAAGTGCCTTAGCCGGGGACTTGCGGTGGGGGCAGAGGGTGGTGGCTGGCAGCCCCTGACGGTTTCCATGGGGTGACCCAGCAATCCCAGTCTTGAGGAGAGGGACGGAAAGACCATGTTCCGTGTAGATTTGTGGCATACCCTCGTGTGCCCTGGCTTCTGGTGGGCACAGCCCCGTTATTCTTGATGGTTGCCTTGGGTCTCCTGAATGGGGATATTCCTCTGCTGGCTTCTTTCTTCATATTGGGGTGTTAACACTGTGTATTGTGTGTTTTCCTGGGGTGTCATGGCTGCAGGCAAATCTGAAGAAGTTCATGGAGTACGTGCAGATGCTAAATGCGGAGAAGGTCTGCAGACTGCTGGAGAAGGGACTGGACCCCAACTTTCATGACCCGGATACTGGAGGTGAGACTGGCTTCTCCAGAGAGGGGGGGATGACAGAGCAGAGTTGGGGAACACAGTGGGAATTTGGGGGAGTGGTTGTTTTCGAGGGGGTGTAGCAAATGATATATTGTCTGAAATGTAAGGTTTGGAACAGAGGGATGTAAGTTGAATTTCTCAGTAGTGTGTCTTCTTATGATGCTTGGGCCTTGGGAGCATGAAGTTACAGAAGGCTCTTGGGAGAAGACGCTGTGTGTGTGGGAAAGACACAGAGTCTGGGACTACAGCATAAAATGAAAGAGCTGGGGGGCCGTGCATCTTTCAGTGGTGTTCTGGGGAGGATGAGGTTGCCTCTGGGACTGGCTAGTTGGGTGAATGCAAATTGCTGCCTGAGGATCTCTTCATGAAGCAATCAGAAGATTTAAGACATATTTTGGGGGTCAAGAAAATAAAATCTTGGCCTCTGGTTTCCTTGATTTTTTTTTTTTTTTTTTTGTCTTTTCTTTTTTTTTCCTATCTATGTGAGCAAAATTCACCCCAGAGAAGTCTGGTCACTGGAGCGTTGGCTGTTGGCTTGTCTGCAGGCTCCTGGCTGTAAGAAGTGAGAATCAGACTCCAGCACGTTTACCTTATTGATGAGGCAGTGAGGGAGGGCCTCTCCCCGTATCCCCTGCTGTGAAGTCTCGTAGTCTTGTTCTGAGAGAGGAGTTACTGCTTTTGTTGTTCCTGTTTTAAAGTAATGCAGCTTATTAGTGTTTATTATAGACTTGGACTTCTGTGTGTGCATCATGGGCACATTTCCAACCCATGAGCAGACTCCAATCTGATGATTAATTTTCTGTGTTTCTGGTTCAGTTGGATGGCTTTTCAGGTTGTTTCTGAAACACTGGCTACCTCCGTACTCGGAAATTTAGTGTGTCCAGACCGTTTTTCAGCACCGAGATCAGGTGGCAGAGTGTGGTGTCGTTCACACTATTAACCTCTCTTATCCTCTCAGATAACACAGCTGCATCCAAACTGCCCTTTGGGAATGGCCTCTGCCAGCTCCTGAACTGGGAAGGTGAAAGCTGGTGCAGCCAAACTCTGGCAAGAACGGTTTGAACAGCGCCCAGGAGTGTTTACACTGTGTAATTTGCTGGTGTAACCACTCTGTCTGGACCTGCCACAGTGTCCTGATGAACAACTGCTCACATGAGAAATAGCTGATAGCATGCGAGCGCGATCACAGTCTGCTCTGGAGCATGTCCAAACAGCTCAGCTCCACGTGGTTTTCTTTTTTGCCGAAGACCTTACAAGCATTTTGAGGGATCTTTCCTTATAAAGAAAGTCCTCCGCTCTTCTGAAGCTGATTCAGCTTTCCGGAGTATATTCTATTGCAGAGTGCAGTGTGCTGCTTGAAAAGATGCTGTGAGAGTTTTGGATCTGATATGGTTTGAACTCAGATGTTATTTCACAGAAGGGTAGAGGCTTATAGGAGCAGGCTCTCGAGTACTGAAAAGACTGTTAAATATAGAGGGGGAAGAAGGAAAAACACCCGACCCAAATAGTCATTTGGATCTGGTTCAGAACTGAGGGCAAAGCCAGAGTAAATGCTATGGGATGCGAAAATAGACGGTTAGAGCAGAGGGAGTCTTGGACACCTCACTTCTGGAGTCTAATTCTTGCGCAAGAACACTTCATTACTGCTTGCTTTACAATCTGTTTTGTGAACATGAGAGAGTGACATAAAACTGCTGTTCAGTACTCATGGGTTCCTGGAATGTAGGACCAGATGGAGCTATTGTACATCTGACCTGACCTCCTGTATCTCGCAGGATGCTCCTCACCCTCCCTGTGTGTGTGCGCGTCTTCGCTAAGCAAAGCTTAAACATGTTTTCCAGAAAGTCATCAATCTTGATTCAGGGAACAGAAGATCTGTGCCTTTCCTTCGTTATTTGGTTAATCACCCTCACGGTTTAAAATTCGTCTCTCATTTAAATTTGTATGCTTCAGCTTCCAGCTGTCGTTATACTTTATCTTCTAGATTAAAGAGCACTTTAGTACCTGGTATGCCTTCACATGAAGGTATTTATACATGGTAATCAAGTCAACATTCAATCTTCCTTTCCTTAATTAAAGAGAGGCCAAACTCCTCCAGTCTTTCATTTGAAGGTATTTTCTCCAGTTTTCCTGTCATTTTTGTGGCTTATATGTCACTACTCCATTTTGAAGAGATTTTTAACAGCGTAGGTACCAGACCGCCTGCTGCCTGCCTGTGCCACTCGTCACGGGCAGGCACAGCTCTTCCTGCAGGTCCCGGCTCTCCAGCCTCCCAGGGCCGCGCTTGGGAGGAGAGGGGTGACGGTGCGTCTCTGGGATGGGACCCCACCTGATGTCCTGCGAGACGGAGGGGCCGGGGGGTCTCCATTCCTGTTCCTCCTCCTGCGCTGTGTCCTGGCCCCACCTTAACCTGGGGTTACGTGGCCCACGTTGGCTGAACGGAGTGGAAGCACTCAGCAGTTCCTTGCTTGGGAGCTTGCTTTGTTTTGGGGAGGTTGTTTTCCTTCCTGTTGACTTCCCACACAGCCCAGGCTGGGTGATGGAAAGAGCACGGCGGCAGCGTGCTGCTCCTCGCCCGGGCTGCCGACTGCAGCAGCACGGCTGGGGAGCTCCGGCTTGGCCCCCCGGACAGGAGCATTTTGCAGAGCCGTGACCGCAGGGTGCAGCTGCTGCAGCCGCCCAGGGCAGCACGTCTCCTCCCTGAAGTGTAGCATCTCAATCAGAGATTTGCATTTGCTTCAGGATAATTGATGAGGATCCAGAATAGAGTCAAGTCCAACACCCTGAAGACCCTCTTGGGCACCCATGTGGTCAGCCACCTTCCCCACTGACCGCTCTGGCTGCTGCTCTTCAGCTGGATTTCTGTTCATTTGGAACATGCCTGCCTGACATTTTATACCACTCATTTTTAATGTCATGTAGGACTCAGCCAAGCGTGAGTCTTACATCAATACAACTATCTGCATCAATCAAACTTGTAATTTACCAAGGAAAGGAATTACGTTTGAGTAGGAAGACCTATTTACTGTAAAGCTTGATTGGGTGATATTAACAATACAGGTATTCTTTAATGCTGTGTCAATTAAATTCCAAATCAATTTTCCCAGCATTTTCCCAGGATCAGTGTTATTTCTCTGACTTGCAGTTTCATGGATCGTTTTACTTGCCCCTTTTTGAACATTGGCCTGACACTACTTTTTCTTCTGGTCTTTTTGAATGTCCCAATATTTCAAAATGTATTAAAATGTAACTTCTTTTGGACCAGGAAGATCTTCAGGGAGAAGATAAGGAGGATGATATACAACATTCACTAGATGTAAACAATTTATTCAATATCAGGTAGCTCATGCCAAAAATCCTTATTTGGTAACGGAAAGGAAAAGAATGTATTTCCACAGCAGCAAAATAAAAAAAAAATGATTGGTCATTTTGCTATCTGTGTTTATTAGCAATTATATGCTATCTGCCTAGTGATGGACTGGCTTGCACCGGGGCTGGGAAGTCATTTCCATATTATCAAATTTAAACATCAGCAGCAAAGCCACTCTCTGATAGTCCTTTGCCAGGCCAAACGTGGATTTCTTTACTCCTGTCATTTGTTCTTGTTATTATTCTTCATTTTTTAATTTTCAGTTCATATTGACCACTATCTATTTCATCGTGTCCTGTTGTCAGAGGTGCCTGTTTGTAACTGCCGCCGTCACTTTGCTGCTGACCTGGGAGGGGCACCTGGCAGCGGTTCTCCTCTCTGATTTACGGAGTGGTAGTTCTGAGCCGCACAGATTGTTCTTCAAGACTTCCCAGTCGCCTTTTACTTTTTCTTTTTAATTTTAAACCTCCCACATTTCCTGTGATTGATACCTAATCTAATTTCTCTTGGTTGATTCCCTTAGGAAGCATCAAATATTCACCTGGCTAGTTGGGACTTTCTTCTTTCCATGTCATCCCTAGTTGATTAGACAGCCGTCAAGTATTTAGCAGATTTTTCTTCATTACATTGAGATCCAAAGTAGCATTCCCTTATGCTGGAGTGAAACAGTATCTACAGAAAGTGATCAGTTTTCTCCTTTTTAGAAAATGAAACGATATTTTATTGCTTGTTGGTTGGGACACCCAGCATTTTCCTTCAAGTTGAAGTTGCCCTGATAGTGCAAATGTTAATTTATACAACTTAGGGATAAACATTTAGAAGTTAATACAGTTTTCTTTAGTGATCTGTAACAAAATCTTATGAAGGACCTTTTAACTTATTACTTCAGGTGCTAAGCCACATGCATTTGAAGTCCTGTTCTGAATAATCAGTGGCCATAGAATAGATGATGGGATTTTAATGTAAACTCTTTCTCTGGTCCTCCTTGCCCGCCCAGTACTTTCTCATAACAATCAGTCATCCTTAATATTCTAAAATGGTGTAATTGTCTGTAGATTTCAGTACTGACAATTAGATCACAATCCTTATTACCAGTAAAGGCAGTCCATATCCTTTTTTGTGTTATCCAGCCTCCCAGCATTTTGCAGTGAGCCAAGAGGAAGAAAAAAAGCTCCCTCACATTCTGTGTCAAATGTGTTTAATTACTTCTGACACAGTGCATTTGTGCTGTGTTTTCCTCTTTGGAATCATTTCACTTGTGTTCTTAGTTTAATGTCTTCCTAATTGCTCTACCTATTTCTCAGCCAAGATCATTATCTCACCTCTCGGTGAAGTCCCGGTTTCACTGAGAGTCCTCCAGAATGGGCCAGAACATCTCGGGTTTGCTCCCATCGTGTGCCTGGGGAGTCACTTCCAGTGGTTTTTGCCCGATGCCTTGTCTTGCTTGTAGGACTGAAGGGATCTCTGGGATGAGCACGTGGACTTTTCTGTCCTTCAGCTTTCCTTCCATGTCCTCGTGCCCCATTACTAGCAAATTTCTGCCTCTTAATTTCACAGGCTCATCCAGCACTAAGGGAAAATTGTGGGCCGTCCTCAGCTTCCGTGTTCAGACATGTAAATGCAAGTGCTGCTGCATGGCTCCCGTTCCCTTGGCAAGATTTCCAGATTGTGGTGAAGGGTACCCAGACACGTTTCAATCGCTGGCCCTGAGGCTGGAGTCGGTTGCCTGGACTGGTCACTTCACAACGGGGAGTCCAAGACATCAGCGTGGGCCTGGCAGGCTTGGTGTGGGGATGGCAGGAGAGCTGCCTCCGGCCGTGGCTGGGAGGTTGGGTGGGATCGGCGCCTGCGGTGCCGGACGGGGTCCTCGCTGGGGCGGCTCAGTCCCACCTGCGGGCTGCTGCAGGTGAGCTCAGCTGTGCTCCACCGTGTTGTCCGTCACGTCTCCATTAGCTGTGGTGGGAGCTTACGTACCCACGCTTACGCGTGCAGGCTGAACCCCATCCCTCTGGGTCTGGCTTGAGGAAGACAGTCTGCTGTTTTGGTCTCACACTTAGTCTTTCTTGGTGATGCTTTTCAGGAACTGAGCCTCTCATGAATCTTTGTATAAAATAGGAGAAATATGAGCTGATGATCTTGCTGAAAGCAAATAGATATCATAGAAAATAAAATACGTGTGTCTTTTTTTTTTTTTTTAACTGTTTCACTTCTGGCCATGATAGTAATGAATACAGAGTTAGACTAGGAAAGAAAACAACATCTCAAACTCCCTTCTCCATCCTTCTTTGATGTACCCATTTTGCTTTCTTTTGGATGTGGGTGTTTCTGTAGTAACCGCTTGCTACTCCCAGCCGGGTTCCTCGCACAGGCACAGGTCGTGGTTGGTACTCCTGTTGTGTTGCCCATCTTGATGCTCTGCTCTCCTGCTTTCTCTGTCTTTCCAGTTCCCTCCCTGCAGATCCTTCTCCTTGGGCTGCCTCTAGGGCTGGCTCCTGAGTCTAGCTGTCCAGCTATCCTCCCATAAGTGTTGGTATTTCAGATGTTGCACAGTGGTGCAATGTGCACTTCTAATCCATATCTTTCATTTGTCACCAGATCACACTTCATATGCAGGACTGGTTCTTCCCCTCTGTAGAAAGGAAAGCATAGCGCATCCAGCTTGGCATAGCTCTTGCACTCGTGCAGCTGCAATAGATCCATGCCCGAAAAGAAGAAACCATATTCCCTATGAAATGCCTCTTTGGCAGTCCTGTTTTCAATGGACTTGTTTACTAAACTAGAATTTCCTGAATTGCTGGATGAAAGATGAAGAGGAGGCAGGGACCCTACGTGGCAGACCATGAGAGCATCATTATGGACCGTGTGGTCTCGTGGCAGTATCAGCAGTCAATCATGTTGGTACAGTTTGGTACTGCATGTGTGTAGCGTTGTGATGCTGCTATACTGCCAGTGCGTTGCCCGCCCCTGGGTGAAATGCAAGCAGCTCTGTTCTCTGTGGTCTCTCATGGGTCTGCAGCTTGGTGGGTGTCGCTGTTGTTGTTGCTTGCCACTTTTGCAGTGCTTGGGAGGAAATCATGCAAGTGGCCTTTCTGATAGTGGTAGGACCTCAGACTCCTTAAACAAGGACTGTTCCAGATATAGACTCATCAAAGCATAGGGGCCCTGCTATAATGTGGTCATCTCTAGTTCTGTTTATTGTTTCATCACCTGTAGGGCTTCTTTGGATATATAGCTGAGACACTGAATTTGGAGGCATTGTGTGTGGTTGTACTGCCTTTCTGATGAGGCGGAGCTCAGGCAGAGAAGGCATATAGCAATTCCCATCAAGGAGAAGTTTCTGGAATTGATCGTGGGCTTCTGGTTCCAACCTGCCTCCCTTCTGTTCCTCTGCAAGAAGATAAATTAGTTCTCTCAAGTACCTAATCATTCAGCTAACCCAAGTTTTGGAAAAAAAAGTGGCCCATTTTTACTGAAAAATGTTAGGCAAGACTCCTGTGAAGAGCTGAGCTAGCACGCCGGGATGGAGGCCCTCCAAGTGTTGGGTAGTGAACAAACAGTGGAGGAAGGCTGGGGGAGGCAGCATCTTCAACGAGCACAATTGCAGTTGGAAGAGGATATTTTAACAAGCCTTCAGAGTGTTCCCATGTAAAATTGCACTGATGTAATTTATGGTATGAATTTTAAAGGCTGCACAAAGCAGCAAAGAGAGTTATTTTAATATGAATATCTTGAAGTTGGTTTGGAAGAGGCTTAACAAATAGCTCTTTTATCAAAATAAATATCTTTGGGCTATTTTTCTTTGGCTTAGCAATTTTTTTTTTCTTTTTTTAAAGTAAACATCTGTACCATGGCAGCACATACGGAAGGAGCCTTACGTTAGAGTTCTGTGTGCAAACCCATGTGGAAAAGCAAGATTAGAAAGGACATGTGCCTCTGCCTCCTGGTAAAGGTCTTAGTATTATCAGTGATACCTGTTTTGTAATGCTGATCATTACAAGAAGTCAACAGTGGTACGCTCAGTGTTAAAAACCCAACAGCAGTACACGGTGTACAAGTACGGCATCTTTGCGGTGTCTGACTCCTTTAACTAGAGGCCTCTCCCTGTTTCCTATCAATGCTTTTTTGCTGTTGTTAAGAGCCCAATGCATTTTTATCTGAACTTTAGGGTATTGGGCAGAGAGAAAGCAAATTATTTTCTCAGATTAATTGTTTTCTGCTACAAGTTTCCATACTGCCCTTTACGGGAATATGTTAAGCAGTATGATTGATGCGTGTCAGTTGTGATCCTTTTTTGTACCATCTTGTCCTGGGAGAAAATAAATATACATATGTGCAGGATAGCGTTTTATTTTGGTGAATGGTAAAGTAAAAATGTAATTGTTCTGTGTCCTTCCTGCTCTGTCTTTATGTCAGCTAGTCAAGGGTGATGGATGGAAGAATATTTTGTCTTGTAGTTTTATATTCAAGGGGCTTAACCAAGTAAGTCTTAGTCTGCAACGCAGGAGGTCTGCTAAAATGAGCGTGTGCTGTCCCTGAGGTTGATCAAAGGAGGACGCCTTTGGCTTGCCCAAACTGGGAAGGACACTGGGACTTGCTGGACACAGGAACCTGGGAATGGAGGGAGTTGCTGAGGATGAAGCCAGTGAAGTCTCGTTGCAGGACCCCATCTCTTTGCCAGTCCCTGTGGAAGCAGAAAAAGTGTGTAGAGAGAAAGGAGAGCATTAATTTAATAGTTAATATCCCCTTCCAGAATGGGGAAGACCCTTGGTGATTTGGACTTCCATTATGCCAAGGCTGAGCTAGTTCAGGAACTGGCTTCTGTGCCTACAGTTCTGGGCAGAACCTGACTGGGTTGATAGGAGCTGCCTCTTTCATTATGTTTGCTTTTAAAGCTGAGTTGCACGGTGCGGGGCAAGTTGAAGCATAGAAACCTTTGATAGGGTTATTGCATCCAAACCCATCTGTGAATCTACAGGTGCCTGGGAATTACCCCTGGGACCCCATGTTCCCTCAAGCTGGCCAGGGAGATCCACAGATGTGGCCAAGCTTCCCATGGCAAAGCCGCATGGCACGGGGGCCAGCGGTGTTGCGACCTGGTCTCCGAGTTGAGGAGTAATGCTGTGAATGTGTTTTTTTCCTCCTCTGTGGAGCAGGGAGCTGTTGCAGACCAGGCTGCTGAGCACTCCCTGCGTGCAGGGGAGAGCCCCGAGAGCCAGCGGGAGGCTGGACAGGCACCGTGCAACGGGGGTAAGAATCACTGCTTGACATCCCTGCCTGCTGGCCAGCCAGCAATCATGGAAACCATCTGTTCCCCACTGAATTCAGCAGAAGCATGCCAGGAGACATTTAGGGACAGAGGCGCAGGCTGTGCCGCCTGGCAGGCAGAGGCAGAAGCGCTCATAACGCGTCCCCGGGGGGCTGGGAGGGCTTGGCAACGCGCAGGGAGGCTGTTTGCCCCCGAAGCCTGTGGGGCAAGGAGGTTTGCTGCTTCTCTGAATGCCAGGTCAGATGATGATGTGGCCAATGTTAAATACTGGACTAACACTGCCTTTGCTCCATCCGTTCAGCCCATAGCAATATTTGAGCCTAACAGCCGAAGTGGCGACAGTGACCAGTAATAAATCCTCCTCTGGCTCTCCACTTTCTGAAGGCAACAATACCACAAACTTCCATAAGTGTTCTCTATTCAGAAGCCACCCCTCATCGCACCATCTCCAGGAACCCAAAATCTTTTAGATCTTGTGGGTTTGTTTTTTGGCTTTGGCCTTCTTCAGCTTCTCAGGGACTTTTTGAACGTCCTCGTCCCAAGTCCTTTTGAAGAAGTGCTCCATCTTTGCCAGGAGATGCCCACCTGGACCATCAGATGTGGGAATCTGGTAAAACCTGAAACTAGAGAGGATACAAATACAGGGAGGAAACATTCTCTTTCCAAAAGGTCTCAGAGTTTTCTTGTCTACTACTCTGTATCTGCTTTAAGGATCTGAAGGGATACTGTGCATGAAGAGAGAAAAGGCCACTTTGCTGCCAAGTCAAGCCTCCTCTCTCCTAGGTACTTTGAAAACCTTAGTCTTTCCTTAGTTGGGAATACTTCTATACTGAATTTTTAACCTGGAGCTTTCAGGTTTATCGGTAAAGTGATGGGACCGTGGGCAGATGTCCAACTAAGATTTCAAGAGAAGGAATAAATAAATGATGGTATTTTCAGTGCTTGGTATTTAGCAAAGATAGGAAAAGCTGCAGTGCATAAGTGCTATTCTTAATTTCTCAGCCATCCTTTACAAAGTCACTGTAGTAAATCTACTCTCCTTTTAGGCGGAGCAGCCTTGCTATTAGCAATGCTCTTTTATCCACTGTGTCTCTAGGGATGAGTCTACCAGGGATATTGCAAATAGGCCCTGACACCAAATGCTCCTTTCTGTGTGGCAGGTCTTTGGCAGCTTGGATAATTACAAACACCATTTATTCGCCTTCCTCAAAACAAAAGTACAAAAGTGGAGGGGGGAACCCAAACTCTTGAGGTTTTAGAAATTCAGCCCTTCAGCAGCTAAAACTTTCTTCTTCATCCACTCCTGTGCAACACAAGTGTTCCCGTCATCCCCGTCCGAAGGCAGTTTGTAACTCTGCTGCTGATCTTTGAGGCAGCGAATGCAGTATTTCTGTCTCAAAGACTTTGCAGTATAGATCCCTAATAAAAATGATTCATCCTCTCTCAGTTTCTGTAGCCTTTTCTTTTTTCCCTCTTGACCTGGGGAAAAAAATTTCCCTGCAGAAATTATTTGTGGGTCATTATCCATGATCGTATTCAACACAGGGAAATCAATAGTCTTATCTGCAGCTGTCTAGGTTTTCCAGAAAGCAGAGGTCTCCCCTTGCTCATGAACTATTTCTTTTAAAGGAGAGGAGTCATATAACCCTGCCCGAGATTTAAATTCTAGCGGTTCAGAGAGGGATGTATCTGTGTTGTAGATGGGAAGGATGATGCACGTTTGCCCAGTTCATCTGGGCCACCAAAATACCTGCGCTTACTCTCGGTTTCTCTGTCCAGCAAGTGCTGTTCTTCCTCCTCCCAGGACACAAAGCAGCCACGGTCCGGGACTTGTCATCCAAGTTTTCCCCGTTAGGAGGGAAACATTTCCCTTCATCTGCCGTTAGCACAGCTCGTTTGTATTTCTGACGTCAGTGCTGGGTTTGCTGGAGACACGGGGGGTTCGCAGCCTGGTCACAGCAGGGTCCCCTCCCGCCTCGCCTGTGCGGGTATTGCACGCTTGTCCTGTGCTGAATTCTTCTGAGCAGAGCGGTTCCCTTGCAGGCAGGCGGTGTGCGTGGGGAGCTCCCAGGACGGGCTGGATGTCCCTGTTCAGAGCAGCGTTCTTCTGCAGAGTTAAATCCAGTTAATGGACTTCAAACGACACTGGCTGCACCGTACAATACTCTGTGCTTTGTGGTGCCATCCTCAGAGCAGAGCCAACAGGAAGATACGGCGGCGTCCCAGCCTCTTCAGGGTGACGCCTGGCATCTTCATTGCAGCTGCTTTTGGGAGTGGTTTTAAGCTGCACTGAGGCAGCTGCAGCGCAGCACGTGTTCCGTTCCCCTGACTGTGCTGGGGTGAGAGGGCAGGGAAGAGCCACGTCTTAACCGTCACAGCCCAATCTGCCATCGTTCAGGTTTCAGTGCTGCGGGATTCCTGGGAAGATAGGCTAGGAAAGACTAATGGTCTTCGAAAGAGATTAAAAGAAAAATTTCACAGTTGCTTCCTGTAGGTACATTTTAAGGGTGTAAAAAGAATACTTGAGAAGTTACCATTATTCTAAAATTAGACCCAAGCCTGAGTGATAGTTTAGCATGTAGAAAAGAGAAAGGCAATCCTCGATATTTAACATAGGATGGCAACTGGGGAACAGCGGGAGAATGAGAGGAAGTCATTGCATTTACAAAGAAGTATTCTTGACTGTGTGCAGCAATGTGGGCTGTGGCCCCAATACGATGTGAGGACAAATAGCAGCAGGAGTAAGCAATTGGGGAGAAATACTTGCTGTGCGTGACAGTGCTTTCTCAACTTCTGCTTACTGTTAGGAAAAAACCTCCTGCCCAAGGCGGGAGCTTGCGCCTCTCCTGCTCTGGCTGCACCCGATCCAGACTGTGCTAGCTGTGGCATAGTGCATTCAAGGTACAATGCGCAATTACTTGATTATCAACCTGAATAACTCGCCTTCATACATTATATATTTTCTGTTGCTTTCGATTTTAGTAGCTAAAAGTTACACTTTGGTTCAGCCAGCAGTTGTGGTTAGCTGGGGGGGAACACTGGATGAAGCTCCAATGGCTCGTGGTTTGTAAAATTATTGTCCTCAGTTTAAAATCTGTTAATCTAGTTGCTTTAAACCTTTTTTTTTTTTTTAAGCAAATTGGTAGCATCTCTTTGAATTGCATATGCAACTGGAGATTAATGAAAAATGGTGTGTTGGGAGATGAAATGTCACCTTGTAATGTTTTCACCTACAGCTGAAAACCACTACCATGAGGTTCTACTTATAGGTGGTATTTATCATATGCATTTATTTTCTTTTATTATGTACTATAGGTCTGTATAGGAACACTGTGTAGACAGTAACCCTCCTCTCCAGTAGCTTGCATGAAAACTTTTATATCAAGCCTGTTGTCATTTCAACTTGAACAGAGATCCTCCCTTTTCCTAAATCATAAATTAAGTCCTGGAGTAACACAGATTTTTAAAAAAGTTTTGGTTTTGTTTTTTTAATTCTGGTATCAGAGTGGAGAGGTTATTCCTGCTGGTGTTGGAGCCCTCTCTGGGGTTTCTCAGCTTCGCTCGCCACGTGAATTCCCGTTCTCATGACACCCCTCCAAACGCGAGGAGCCTCCGCAGTTTGTTTCTTCTGCGCGGCCGCGGAGGAGCCCCCACGTCGCATGGCGCGGTGGCTGTCCTCTCCAGTTGTCTCTTTGCTGCCGGCTTCTGGGGGGTGTGTGGATAACACCTGACCCAGAGCGGAGGCGGCTGCGGTTGGCAGGAACGGGGGTCTCGGTCCGGTTCTGGGTATGGGAGCTCAGATGTTTTATTCCACAACGCAGCCCTGTTTGGAGTCATTGCTTTCACAGAAGTGATCAGCTGAGGATTGCCAGAATTCCTTGTTGCCAATTAAAACATTAGCGTTGCTTTTCATCCTAAGCTTCTTTTAGCAGAATGAAGAGAAAACATAGCTACAAGACCAAAACATGGAGAAAACACTCCTTTAAGTGGAGCAGAAATGAACTCCTGCAAACTTTCCTGGACCTGGACCTGCTTCGTGCTCCAGCTGCCAGAGCCAAGTGCTGTCTGGGCAGCGTCCTGCCCCAGCGGTGCCCCAGTCCTGTGCTGCTCTCGCCAGTCAGGCTGCTGGATCACCAGGGTGCCCTTTGCACAAGGAGATCCTCGGAGAAGCTGTTCCAGTCCCCACCTTGGCTTCCCTAAAACCCATCATTAAAGGAACAGTCCCACTAGCAGCTTTTTATACCTGGACCGTGTCGCCTGCTCCTTCCCCAGGCTCCTGTTCCTCCGAGCACAGGTGGTGCTCCCACGTACGGCTCTCATCTGCTGGCCCTGCTTTGCCGCTGCAGATTTTGGCTGCAGAATTTAATCTCACCCTTGTCAGGGATCAGGTGCACTGGAGCAGCCGCCATGTGCGGCTGGGTGCTGGCTTTGCCGTGCAAGCTCTTCCCATTAGAGCGGGTCAGTGGGTGTCAGAGGGAGCACTGGTGTCAAACCCACGCTGTGGAGCTCGGCTGCCTGACAGCCCACAGGCAGAATCCAACTTGCAGCTCCTTCTTACGTCCGTTAATCAGCTTCTTACACTATGCAGCGTGCAACGCGTTGTCTTGCTGGTTCTTGTTTGCGGCAATGGATCTTGTGCACTTATTAGTTAATTACTTTAAGCATATATTTGGATACGCACATTTCCAAGAATTAGCAGAGTGTAATCACTAAAATCCTAGATTAGATAGTGATTAGATTAGGTTTAGTGAACAAATTGCTAGCTGCAGTTCATTCAGCGCACCTTGGAATGCCCTATTTGGACCTTTCTCAGTCTTTGGGATTCAAGAAAATGTGATAGATTTTTCAGTTGAATTTGGCATATTAATAACTGAGACTAAAGGAATATTTGAAGCCCTGTTTTCTGTGTCTTTTGCCTCTTTGAAAAGTTTGTCTCATTTAAACTGAGATATTGAAAAAAGACTGGTGATTTAACTGCCTGTGGAAATGGAAATAGATGCCTGGAGCAGGGACTGGCGAGGATACTTCAGTTCATATGCACAACCTGAAGTTTGTAGCAGTCAGACTGCAAGGGCCAAATATGTGCTCTCAAAATAATTAAAACTAACCATAAATAAGGAAGAGATGTTAGAGAAATTATGGTGAAAAAGCAGTAACTGAAACTCAGTGACAACAACAGAAATTAAAGCAATGGTATTTGGCACAGAAGATAAGCGGTGGTCCTTAAAAGACCATACTTTCCCTAGACTCTCCTCTTGAGCTTCCCTTTGCCTTTGGCTGGCGGTGGCCCTGGCTAAAGAGCTGGGGTGTGAGAGCTGGGGAGCTGCACTGCAGGTGGTTTTGGTGTTGGTGGAGAGGAGGAGAAAGGGGCTCACCCACGGTCACCTGCTCTTCATCTCCCTTGGTGTGCGGTGGGTGTGTGAATCAGGACTTCCCATCCCCATCTTGCTTTGGTGGAAGGGCGGACTGTGCTCCCACCATGGCTGCCCAGCTCTTCTGAACCACAGAAACCACAGCAGTGTCGCGGCGGATGCCACCGAGGTCTTCTGAGAACCTCCCCTGGCCCCAGGTCAGCAGCGCATCCGTCTGTTGGTTGTGACAAGTGGTGGCGTTTTCCACCCTTTCTTGCACTGCTCTCTCCCGGTGTGAGAAGGGTTGTAGACCGTTACCAATAACCCTCCATCAAACCTTTATCTTCACAGATATTGCTGAGCTAAGGAAATATTTCCACTGCTTTTTCTCGGGTGACGTTGCTAGTCGTGTGGACACCATTACCTTCCCATGTAATACGTACATTGTTACAATGGTAATTACCTTCATGCTTAAAATGCATCCCTTATTTTCTGGCTATAAAGCATTGCACCTGTCCTCTGCTAAAGTTTGACATTGGGCAATGAATGCCTGAAGCCATTTTATTTATTGTACCATTGACTTTGCCATATATAACAACATAGTGTCTGAATGTGTGAAATTTCTTAGAGATTACTTCCTATTGTCTTCCAGATTGTTGCTAAAAATGATTGACAGTTTTGAGCTGAGGACAGGTCCTTAGAAGACCCAGCTGTAACATTCTCATTTACTGGTGATTCCTCTTATTGGTGAACCCATCTTTAATCCTCTTGACAAGAGTCTTCAGTAATCTTCATTTTTTTTATATTGGTGTCTTGTAGCACAAAACCCACAGAGTGTTAGCAAAGCCACAGAACTTTGTCTGACCTCTACCTAGCTCATCTAAAAATTTGGCTAATAGCAATGCTCTAAAATTAATATTCATATTCTTTTTTATGTGTATCTCAAACCATTTTATTATTCTCATTTAAATAGTTATTTCTACTAAATTGAGAGGTTTTAATTTATGTGCAAATTAGGTACCTTTCTAAAAAAATACACAACTGTATTTCTAGCTGATGGCATCTTATTTTGCTCCATTTGTGGTATGGGGGATTTTGTTGGAAAGACCTAGGGATTTGTTTGAGAAAGAAGGCGTACTTTTTTTTTTTTTGGTAATATTGCACTCTGAAGAAAACAAATTTATTTCATTATAATAAAAATGTTCAGAAAAACATTCTGTCTCTTAAGGAGACTTTACTCATTTTCTATCAAAGGTCATTTTTCTTCCTTCTTTGTGCTATCAAATCAGCCTGTGGACAGGCGAGCCCAGTCCTCTGCAGCTCAGATCTCCCCAGCACCATCAGGGTAGGACAGAAACCCCCATCCTGTGTCAGCACCGTGGCCCCCGCCCAAGGAGAGGTCCTCCACGCTTGTCCATGCGAGGACCGTGGTGGGGACCTGGAGGTGCCGGTAGGCAAGCTGTATTTCTAGTTTGCAAACCTGTCAAGGTAGCATTCGGCCGACAGCTGGATGCTGAAATCTGGTCCTTGAGGGAAAGGTGTAGCAGCTCCTGTGGGAAGAGGCTTTGCCCGTCTGGCGCAGAGGCACCTTTCTGCATTTCGGAGCTGCACGCACCAATAGAGAGCAACAGATGTGCATCGGGGCTCCTGCTGCCACCTGCAAACCAAAAGCAGAGTGTGGCTGGGGGCCGGTGAGGGTGCACTTGGTGAGGGAGGACTGTTGAAGGGGATTTCCATACCTCTTCTGTTGCCTGCTCAAATTATATCCCTAAGTGGAGCAAGTCCTACGCGCTGGGCAGTCCTGGGAGTCGGGACTGATCCTGGTCGGAGCTGGGGCTGAACCAGCTGGCGAGTTTGTGCAGGCTCAGCTGTGCGACAAGCCAGGCTCCTCAGAGGCGAGGAGGGTGTTGCACAGATACAGGGGCCTTCCTCCCTTTTGGGGTGAGTGTTTCATGTTTGGAGCTTGCTGCTGGTGACGTGAGGCGGGGAGGACCGGCTGCGGGACAGCCCTGTGTGGAGGAGCTCAGGACAGCTCTGTGGATGCTGTTGCTGGTGCTGGGTTGCATAGCTGTGCCTCTCCCCCCGAAACAGCAGCCTGTAATCCATGCCTTGCTGCAGGGAGAAACTGCATGAGGATACTGATTTTCATCCCCTTCTCCCCTTTGTGTAAATGGTGTGTCCAGATACGTGCTTTCCTGCAGTGTAAGAGCCAGCGACAGTGCCAGCGCTTTCTTCTCCCCTCTCCTCTGCGAGGCTCTCATCCGCACCCAAGAGAAACCAATGGACAGCCTCTAACCCACTCAGACTGTGCACGCACGGTGTTTGGGAAAACTGCCGACGTCTGAGCGGGGCTGGGAGCGGATGCGGGGTTTGGTGGAGCAGCCTCGAGGGGAGTGGGGAGCACCCCGCCTTGCTGGGGCCCAGGCAGGAGACGTACCCGAGCGAGAGGCCAGCGGTGCTGCGGTGCCCATCGAGGAGGTGGGTGCCCCCGCGGTCCTCACCCTTTTCTCTCCTGGGGCTCTGCAGAGTGTCCCCTGACCGCCGCCGCTCAGCTGGAGCTCAGCGCCGAGATGATCAAGGCACTGCGCAACGGGGGAGCGCACCTGGATTTCCGGACGCGGGAGGGGATGACAGCTCTTCACAAGGCCGTCCGGTGCCGCAACCACACGGCGCTGCTGGTGAGTCGGGGGGAGCCGCCGCGGGGGGCTCTCCCTCCCCTCTGCCCTGCGCCTCAGCACCGGCTCCTCGTCCCACCCCGTCTAGGCTGCCGGCAGGGTTGTGCCCTCCCTGGGCCAAAGCATCTCTCGCATTGCTGTCAGGGAGCACAGCCCATTACAAAAGTGTGGCACTGATAATGCGAGCCTTGGGGGGAAGATGGGGTGAGCACTGCCTGCTGCCATGGCCAGAGCATCCCTGGACCCTCTGCGGGGCTGGTTTTCCTACTGGGAGGCCGCCTGAAGCCGCAGAGCGAGGCAGGCCCTTCTCTTGCAGACGCTGCTGGACCTGGGTGCCTCCCCGGACTACAAGGACAGCCGGGGGCTGACGCCCCTGTACCACAGTGCCATGGTGGGGGGGGATCCCTACTGCTGCGAGCTCCTGCTGCACGACTATGCCCGGCTCGGCTGCGTGGATGAGAACGGCTGGCAGGAGATCCACCAGGTGGGACGGACGGCAGGACAGGACCTGGCCGGGGTGACCGCTGTCCTGCTGCTGATGGAGGGGGTCGTCCCATGCCCTTGGGTGCCGCAGGCAGTGGTGGCACTGCTCGGCAGGGGTGGCCAGCATGGGGCCAGGCTCCTGTGTGGAGGACTTGCATGTGGTGTGCCAGCTCTGGCTCCCATGCTGGGCCAATGCTCAGGCTGTTTTCTTCTGGCCTTGGTCTGTAGTGTCTGGGATCCTCCCCAGATTATGGCTGGCTCATAGGATAGTGCTTTGAGATCTCGGTCCAACACCTGAGGCATCCTGGTTCCAAACCACGGTTGTATCTGTCCCTGTTTTACACATTGACAAGTGGATTTGGCTAGGAAAGACATGCACTAGGGGTGAGGGGACCTGAGCTGGCTTTGTGCTTCAAGACTGAGACCCTTTGGGAGAAGGGAGGATGCTCTGGCTGTGCCTAGAGTCCCCTTGTCTTGGACCATCAGGAGGGCAGGTTGTCTTTGGGCCTGTGGCCTCCCCGAAGCACCCAGCTCTCAGCCCCCTGCAAGGTGAACAAGTACTGGCACAGCTAAGGACGAGATTGGAAAAACAAGAGATGTGTCTTTGTGATCTCGATTTACTGGATATGACTGTCCTCCTTCCTGCCTCCATCTTACATTGCCTTGGCAGATCTTTGAGGACTGCTGGTCCCAGGATGGACCAGACGTAGAGGAAAATACCATACCAGTTGACTAGAGATGTGGGGCCATTGTCCTCCTCTTTGCCTGCTTGTGCTTCAGGGCTTCTTTTCACCGGATAATTATACTGAGATAGCAAACGGTCTGGAGGAGACCCTGGTACCAGTATGATGGTGATCCAAAATTCGCAATTGATCTAGAGGTAATTTGTCTGATAAGTATTCAGGTGTATATTGCTGTGTCTGTGTGCACATTAACGGGACTTTTCAGGTTACAGGTCCGGCCTGATTCAACTTCTCTAGCGTAGATGAATCCAGCAGAGGATGTTACGGGATTTATCATCTTTCTGCTGCTCCCTAACTTTCTTTTTCTATTTCTTTTTTCCATTTTGCATTTTGAGCAGGCATGTCGCTATGGCCATGTTCAGCACCTGGAGCATCTTCTCTTCTATGGAGCTGATATGACTGCACAGAATGCCTCAGGAAACACCGCTCTTCACATTTGTGCTCTCTATAACCAGGTACATCTGTGTGATTCGGGACATGAGAACAAGTAAGTGTAGATGGGGCACCAGCCTGCCTGAGATAAAGAGAGCACAGCATTGGGCTGGGGCACCTTCTCATCGCTATTACTGTTCCCAGACCCAGAAAGGTTCTTCTGAATTGTACCCACACTCTGTCCTGGGATGAGGCTGTTTCTGTTTGTAGCGCTAGCCTAATTTTGGATTTCTCAAGAGGCAGGTGGCCAGAGAAGAGTCCATGAATTAATCTGTTTCCATTCCTAAGATGGTTTTGCTGCTTTACTGCCTAATGTTCTGTGATTTTTCCTCTGGTTCCTATTCCTACTTCAGAGCAAGCCCCCATTACTCATTGGGAGGGAGCAGTTTGCCTGGGTGGAGAGTGCTAATTTGGCCCAGGTGCTCACATTTAATTTGAGGCAGGCACGTGGGCCAAGCAGGGCTTGTTGGGTACCTCCTGTGGCTTTCGCCCTGCTCTGGGGAAGGTATGTGGACTGGGGTCCTGTCCTTCTCGCAAATGGCCCTAAATTCTTAGTACCAATCTCTGAATTTTGAAGAAGGCTGTGTGGTCGCTAACCTCAGTTCAGGAGAAACTGAGGGTGGTGGAAGAGCCCTCTCTGATCTTACACACGCCTGTTGCTCTCTTTCTGAGATGTGAGGTCAGTAAGGATTTCTCCTGTAGGTTTTGTTCCTTCCTAGAGATTTTTATACATTGTATTAAGTGGGTTTTGATTATAAAGGGATTTTTCAATTTCTGAGGTGTCCATGCTTTAAAAATTGAGCACTGTTGTGTTTCGCCATTGACAGTGGTACGTGGAGGCTGATTTGTGGCTTGTTAGGTGGTAAGTGCATTCTGCACATCAAGGACTCTTGTACCCAGGTGCCTGCCCATTGGGATGGGTGGGTAGAGTGGCATTAAAGAGTACAGGGGCTCATAAACATGTTGAATTAACGTTATTTAGAAGTATAGAGCATTCAAAACCAATAAAAGGTTCTAGGAAATAGCAATACTTGGGAACGTGTGGTGGCCACTGTGCCTGTAGCTATGCTCTTGGGCTGATGTTTGGGCATGGCCATGGTGCCAGTGCCCCAGAGCCGCACACAGATGGGTGGACTTGGCCAGCTTGGGGTTGGGGATGACCAGTTCTTAGAGGCTGAGCATCCTTCCTTGCTCTTGCGAAAGGAGGCTTTCTGAGTGTGATGAAACCACGTGGTTTGCTTCTTCGTTGTCACCAGTCTGCCCTGCTAATTGGTCTCTTCCCTTTTCCCCGTTGCTTGCTTTCACAGGAGAGCTGTGCTCGGGTTCTTCTCTTCCGCGGTGCGAGCAAAGAGATTCGCAACTACAACAGCCAGACAGCATTCCAGGTGAGGCAGCGAGCTCCGGGCCCCGTTCCTCCTGCAGAGCTCCTCGGGCCCCTGACGAGGGCAGCCTCTGCAACGTGCCTTGGGCACACGTAGGGTAAAGCTTATGGGAACAAACCCATTGATTCAGGATGTCTGTTCTGACACCGGCTTAATTGCTGGAGCAGGAGGGAGGAAAGCGAACGTGTGGTACACGTGGAAAGGGCTGTGAAGGTGGTATGTTACGGTGGGAGACTGAAAGAGCTTGGCTTGTCCGGTCATGTGTAATGGAGGTGGAAAGGAGAAGCTATTGCTGTCTGTAGAAATGTTGTAGTAAATGTTAGAGAAGGAGCAGAATCCTTAGAAATAAATGAATGCACCTAAACTTGCTATTAATAAACTTAAACTGGAAGTTAGAAGACCTCTAGCGACAAGAGGAGTGAAAGTCTGGAATAGCTTTCTAGTAAATATGCTGGGTGACACAGGTGGAAAGGGAAACTGGGTCCTTTTGCAGTGTGACTCCTTCCATAAGTTTGCCAATTGTGGGATGTGACTGCCTGCAGGCTGTAGTTTGTGGTGCAGGAGGTCTCTTCCCATCCAAGGTCTGCTTTGCCCTTCTTTTTTAAAGTTTTTGAACCTGGAATAGCCATTCTGTCTGTGCTCTTATTGAAGCACAGTCATTTGCCTGAGGACCTTTCAGAAACATTGTGACTCAATGTCCAGCTAATACTAATCTTCAGGTGTCCCTTGAGAAGAGTTCTCTATCAGCATCTTACTCATATATCAGCTTGGGTGGCTGCAGATGAGCTCACTAATTACTAGAAATGCTTTTTCTCGCTTCTTCAATGTTGTTTATAGCGGCTTTAGGCCCCAGTCTCAAGTGTGACCACGATGATGTCGTACAGTCCCTGCGAACATCGTGCGTGGCCCCTGTGAGAAAGAAGTCTTATTACAGACACAGTCGCTCTCGTTGCACTTGTGCAACTGCGGCCGCCGTTGGAGCGGCCGCACATCCTGGGGGAGGCGGGCAGGGAATTGCTGGGCAGATGCTCTGCACGTGCTGGACATCGGCCACACTGGGTCGTGCTGCACCGTGCAGAAGAAGTGGGTATGTCTAGCGAGCCTCGTGTGTCCCGAGGGACTAACTTTACTGAAAGGCACCAAACCCCCGTGCGGTGTGTGTGCTGCGAGTGCCCCGGGGA
Source organism: Platalea leucorodia (assembly GCF_965183815.1). Taxonomy (NCBI): domain Eukaryota; kingdom Metazoa; phylum Chordata; class Aves; order Pelecaniformes; family Threskiornithidae; genus Platalea; species Platalea leucorodia. The sequence continues at coordinate 127,848,146 of NC_138826.1, read as the reverse complement.
GGTGAAGCGCCCTCTGACCTGAGCCGACCGCTCACTGGCAGCCACAGTCAACTGGCTGTGGTGCTCCCTGAACCCCCTGCCGCAAGCTGCTGCAATGGTGCTCTGTTCTGCATGAGGATATTTCATTTAAATTTTATGTATATTTTAATGCAAATTAAGCATACTGTCCTAAAACGAGTACGCAGAACTCGTGTGTGTACTTACCATGATTGTATATAGGAATCGGGCAGCCATGTGGAGATAATCAGTTATGAATCACTTGTGTGTACGGTGTGAGGAACTAAAAATGCTTATGTGGTCTCAGGAAATGAATACATAGCTTATAGTCTTGTTTAAAAGTAATTTCTTTATTAAGACTGAGACTGCGTTCCTTACAAGCTGTGCTACATGTTGGCTTGGATGCCGAGAGGAAAAAGGGCCCTGAAGGTCAAATTGAGCATCCTTATAGGTGCTCTGATATTTTGTTACGTGCAGGAACTTGAGATTTATGCCATGCAATTAATTTGCCTGTTAAGTGATGGTTGTCTGGTCGTAGCTGATGGAGCTCCGCAGCTGGGAGTATCATTTATGTGACGAAGCGCGGATACCTGTCTGCGGAGAAGGTGAGGCTTGTCCTCCCCTGCGCGATGGCCTGGGGAGCACGAGGTGACGGGCTCTGGTGCGGTGCTCACACACACGAGCGTGAGTGCCACCGCAGCTTTGCTCTGAGTGACTGGGGTGACCTTGCTAACCACAGCAAGTGCTGAAGGATGCCTGAGCTCAGCCCTTGGTGGGTAGCCCTGTTCGCCGTGAATCCACCTTAGCTCAGACCTTCGTCTGTCTGCTCCGTGTTATATCCCGCCTTGGGAGGTGGGTAGTGAAAGGGCTTGATGTGGCAAGGTCTGCTTTGCTCAGAGACTGCTGCTCTCCGGGGAGCTTTGCTCTGGGGATTGAGGATAGTCCCATCTGACTGCTCTCCAATTTAATGTAAAAATACTTATTTCCAGGGAAGGGCTTCTTGCAGGAAACTGCTGCCTCCTCTTTGAGATGAGCTGAACTTCTGGAATCAAGAGATGGAGAAGGGGCAGTCTTTTTGCTTTGGGCATTTGCGGGACATGAGGTGGTGTAGCAGGTGGTGGAGGGAGGCAAATGGCCCCTGCTCTGATTTTGCTCGTGTCCTTCAGAGTCCTACTGGGTCTTAATGAGGAAAAAACAGTGTTTGTCTTTTCCTTTTTGAAGTAGTGCGACTAATTTGAAGTTTCTGTTCCAGAGGATGAAAACTGTGCTTGGTAATCCAATCAGTTTGTTTATTGGCAAATCCAAACCAGAATTTGATATTAGTGTGATGTGCTCCCTTCAGTTCCCAGCTTTCAGAGAAACTCTCCAACTCCCTGCTTGGATTGCTTGCTCGAGATGTCAGCATGTCATTAAGTCACTGTCCACTGCAACGTCTGGCACTTTCTCCTGTGTCGTCTTTGCATGGCCATGGTAATGGGGTGCTAACTTTCTACGATGGAGTTTCAGCACAGCAGAGGAAAGCTGAGCCTGTACGAGGGAGCGTGTGCTACCCCGCAGTTCTGTGGCTGCTGGGAGCTCATGTAAATACCTCTGCTGCTGCATGGCTATTTAGTCAGTTTACTGCACATACCTCCTGTTAATTTGATTGCTACTGTTAATCAGATAGCTTGGTGTCAGTGGCCCGAGATGACTCGAGATAGCAGTGAGTAATTTAGAGGGTTTAGAAGTTGTAATCTGCTTGGTTGTCTTCCCTAAGGCAAATCAGCATGCTCACTGCCTGGGGTGGCATGCCACCTCTCGCCGTATTGAGTTCCCTGCTGCGAAGGGGCCTGACTGCCACTTGTGGGGTGCAGTGCACGGCCCGTGTGGCGGGGCAGGAGTGCGGGGAGCAGTCTCGCCTCTTTGTGGCTGGTAGCAGGCTTCAGGGAGGAGTGCAAGAGCAGGGTGGGTTTAGCATGAGAGTTTTCGCAGAGTTTCTTCCCAGCTTCTGGCAATCTGCATCTCTCTGTTTTCCTGAGCTGGGTTTGTACCTACATCTGTCTTCAATTGCTCTTAGCTGGCTTTTCATCCATAAATTGTCTAAGAGAGTCCCCTGTGCAGCTGCAGTCCTTCCCAAAGCTCCCCTGCCTCATCTAAATACATTCTTCTCACAGAAGGATGGAGACATCATTTTTCAGGTAGGTTATTGCATACTCAGAATGCACTGGATGAAAAGAAAGCTTTTTTTTTTTCCCCCTTCCTTCCAGCTGCTTTAGCAGTATCATTGATCAGAAACAAAGTGCTGCCAAAGCACTAGTTGTCTCTCAGACCTTCAGACCTCCCGTGTGCCTTGAGGTGCTCGCTGACTGGACTTGGGATGTTGGCCACTGGAGCATGCCGTGGGTCGGGAGCCTGCAACGGGAAGGCTGGGCACTCAAGCTGGGACTGTGAAAACCAGCAGTTGCTGTTGTTGATGTGGTGAACCCACCATCTTATCTAAACAACAGAAAGGTACCCAGTACCCTGAAATCCTGTATTCATAAGTTGAAGTTCAGGATGGCAATGTCAGGCAATGTTTTGTCTTTTAGAAGGGTGAAGACTTGTCTGTAAGTCTTGCTCTTCAAGAAGTGTTGTGGTTTTTTTTTTTTTTTTTTTTATATTGTGGTAAGGTTACCCACCCTCACTACTTTAGTCTTTTTCTTGCATGGGACTATTGATAACTCAAAGTCCTCCAGGTCAGCCTGTCTACAGTTTCTTGTGGTTTTTAAAAAAGTGCTAGCTGCTGTTCAGCTGCAGTATTTTGGGTTTCTCTTTTCCCTTTCCTTAATACCAGGTTGACAGATTGTAAAAGAGAAGACCTTTCAAATTCTGTGAATGACCATGTCCCTCTCTGAGCATGCAAATCATGAGATTTGACTTGGAAATGAAATCATTTACATCTGCAAGCTGAACTTTGTCAGAATGATGATCCACACCTGGTGTTGTGGACAGCCCATGTGGAACAGCCTTCCTGTGTCACACTAGGCTTCGACATCCAGCTGATGAGAAATGGTTTGATGGGGTCTTCATTAACAAGTGTGTGAGAGGGAAGGAGATACCCTCTGCTCTTGTAAAAGTCACTGGCCTTGTGGCTCTAATCCAGCTTGCTATCTACCACGACCTCCAGAGCCTTTTCTGCTGTTCTGCTCCCCAGTCTGTGTCATTGCCAAAGCTGCTTCTTTCCCAGGCACGGGACTTTGCGTTTGTACTTTCTCAATTTCATGGGGGTCCTGCTGGCCTATTCATCCGGCCTGTCCAGGTCCCTCTGGACAGCAGCCCTGCCCTTGTGGATATTGACCATTCCCCCCAGTTTGGTGTTACCTGCAAACTTGACCTCTGATGCTCCACCTGTCACTGGCAATTGGGTAGAGAATGACCCATTAACAACCACTCTCTGAGCCTAACCACCCAACCAGTTTTTTCCCCATCTAGCTGTCCACCCATCCATACTGTAATGTCCTAATTTCTATACAGATAAAGATGAGACATGGAAAGCTCCATCTGCCTTACTTCCCTGCACCCTCTGAGGTAACTGCTGGTTTTCCTACCTCTGTATCAAATGCGTTGGGCCATCTGTGCCACTCCTGTGTCTCAGCAGTCTGCCTTGTGTGGGGCTGGAGACTTGCTGCCACGGCAGGAACCCTGCTCTCCTCCACATAGAGGTTTCCCTGTAAACAGCAGGAGAATCCTAAAATGCTGCTGTTTGGGAGCTGTACCAGTTTTTCTGCTGCCTGTGCATCTGTTTCCCCATCAGTCCCAGCTGCTCCGTGTGGGGTTCGCTCCTGCCTTAGCTGGGTTAAGTCCTTTGGTTTCTCATCTCCTGGCTAGTCTCTGCCAGTGCATCGGATCTTGCTTTCCTTTTCCTCCCTGGTTTTCAGATGTCTTAAGGACTCGGTTAAGTGTTTTCTTTCTCGGGAGCCCAGTACTCTGATGGGATTAAACCAGGTGTCACATGCTGGCAACCCTGCAGTTTGAACCTCGGTCATTTTTTCACCTTTTGTTTAATAAAAGTAGCTTTTCCAGTTGCCCTTACTCCTGCATAAAAAATAGGAAAAGTCCAGTCCTTATGGTCAGGTCATCTCCTGCCTTGCACTGTGTTTTTCAGTGGCCTGTTAGAGATGCCAGCAGTTTCCTTCTAAGAAGCATCCAAGTTTTATCTTGTTCACAATGCTAAATTCCCAGTTTTCTTTCCCAAACCTCACATCTCTAACATGGAGTCTGAACTTTGTGTTCTCAATGTCGAGATGGATCTTTCTTGTCTGGAAAGTTTTGGAGGTTCCTTAATGCTGCCCCTGGGACATCTGTGGGTCAACCATGATGGCCATATGACAGACCTTGCTGTAATTGGCTGTAGTGAAGGCTCCAGCCCTAATCAGAGGAGTGCTTTCAGTGCCCAAGTGACTTCAGAATCACTTGTTGAATATCTCCACCCTTGCTATTTCTGGTGTGGACACCTGGAGCTTGGCCCCTGCCTTCCCTAGTACTGCTTACTGCAGCACCTCAGAGCTGAAGTGGTGTTGGTGGAGCAGCTTGCAGCTGGTGCACGCAGGAGGGACTTCAGGACCCCTCTGCAGCAAGGGTGCAGCTGCCTCAGCGTTATTCGCAGTGCGCAGGTACGTGCAGGCTGGGTGAGAAGCTGCAGTTTCTCAAGCAGCCTCATCCACGCGCTGGCTTGTTGTGCAGCTGCCTTTCCCAGAGCCTGCTGAGGCACTGGCTTCTTCCTGCGGTGGAAGAGGATCTGAAATGATGATGGGCATGCGGTACCTTTTGTGCTCAGTCTTGGAAGGAGAGGGGCGATGGTGAGGAGCTTGAGCTCCTGTGGTAGTTCAAAGGGAAACGAATGCGGTATTGGGGTGTTTGTAGTTGACATCTGTGTTTACGTGGGTGTACAGTCACTGGTAAGTCATCTTTCTTTCTGCTTGTGTTCTTCCAATCCTTCTTTCCCAGCAGTGATGGAAGGTACTTTACCCCACCTTTGACGTGCCTTTTCTGGATGGAGGCTTCTCCAGGTACACACTGGAAAATTATTATAAATGTGTGAGCTTGTTATCAATGTAGCTTTTACAGCCAATAAAGATGGCTATGAGGACCTATCAAAATGTGAACTCAGCACTGGAAGTTTTAATTATGAAGAGATAATAATTCAGTGTTATTTATTTGGAAGAAAAACCAAACCAACAAACTCATAGTTTTCTTTCATATCGATCTAAAGGTTTGTTTATGTATGTGAGCAGGTGACTCTGGTACCAAGCTGAAACTAAGCATAGATCGTGATTTCTTTCCTGTTGAACTTGTATGCCAATGGAGCTATGGGATCGCTTGTGTTAGCTCATCCCAAACGTGTCTGATGTAGGTTTCAGAAGTGCAGACAAGTTTCTTAATGATCAGTAAATGTCAATTTTGTACAAATGTCTTTGTCCTCATGATACTCGTGGTTGAACTTTTCCTTTTATACATATACAGGATTATCGTATGCAGACTATAAAAATAGTAGTTGGTTCAAATTTCTTCTAATTTCACTGAAATTTAACAGTCAGAACTGCTACTTTTCTGTCAAAAAGTTGTCTGTCCTTTCGATTGCTGCATTTTTGTGTGGCGTGGGTTGTTGTCCGTGTCCCCCTCCCCCCGTCATGTTCCCCCCCCCGGGGTAAATTATTCTAAACCAGTTTATGTGGTGAGTGGGTTTTTTGGTGGTTTTGTTTTTGGGTTTTTTTTGTTTTGTTTTGGTTTTTTTTTGGTAGGTAATCATGCTATAAGTAAACAAAGTTTCTTGTTATGATTAGTACAGGCTTTGTTGATGTAGAGCTGTTCTGGCTGTGGTGCACTCAGTCACTTGTGCTAGCCTCTGTAACTGGCAAGCCTGACCTTGGCCGTGTAACTCAAGCACATGACAGAGGTTTTAGTCAGCCTTTAACTTGACTATGAGCACTTCAGACAAACGTTTGGCTTGACGTAAGGAAATAATTGCCTGAATTGGGGATGCATGTAGGGAGATCGCCTCCCTGCTGAGCCGAGGTGGTGTTTGGGGTTGGTGCCGGTCAGATACAGGGCAGAGGATGTGCTGGCAGGCGGAGGTGCCCACGGTGCCACTGGGCAGCAGCACAGGGATGGGCAGCAGCATCTCGCATGGGGAGCTGAGGTCCCCCTCTGGGCGTGGGTGCAATTCATCCCTCGAACACGTTGCAGAGCAGGATGTGTGTCTCAGTATCACAGCTTGATTTCTTTCCTGTCTCATGGGGAGTAAGGTAGCTATGATAGTTTCATATGTAAAATGAACAGCACCATAAAACTGCGGAATTGGAGAGGTGGGGAGGGGCTGCCGAGGTGTCCAGTGCCAGCCCTGTGGGGAGCAGTGCCCGTCAGCACGGGCTGCTCAGGGCTGCGGCTGGACAAATGCTGAGCACATCCAAGGCCAGAGACGCCATGGCCTCTTGAGACCCCGGTTGGTGTCAAACCTCCCTCCGGTGAAGGATTTTTCCTGCCATGGAGAGAGGACGTCCCTGGCCACAGCTTCTGCCTCTCGGCCCGTCATGGCACCTCTGAGAGGAGTCTGGCTCCGTCCTCTCTCCCCACCCCACCGGGCAGCCGCAGGCCACAGTAGGGTCTCCCCTTCACCTTCTCTCCGGGCTGAGCAAACCCCATGCTCAGCCTCTCCCCCGACCTCCTGCGCTTCAGCCCCAACTGTCCCAAGGCCCCCATGGGACCCGCCACACTCCTGCAATGTCCGTCCTGCACTGGTGAGCCCAGCCTGGCCCCAGTACCCTGACAGGTCTCACTAGCGCTGAGTGGAGGGCAGCAATCCCTGCCCTCGGACCATCACCACCCAGGAGGTGCTCGGCCTCCATTGCCCAAGGGCGCTGCCGACGCCGGGTCTGAGGGTCCCCAGGATCCCCCCGGCCTTTTTGGGGAAGCTGGTCGCCTCATCTTGTCTTGCCACATGGGACTGCTGCAGCCCACGGGCAGGACCTGGCGCTTGTCCCAGCTGAGCCCCACCAACCCCCGTCAGCCCATTTCTCCAGCCTGGGGAGGTCATGCTGACGAACAGCCCTGCCCTCCTGCCCATCAGCTGCTCCCAAGGCTGGTGACAGGGATCTCCTTCACCATTGTCCTGCTGGTCAATGAAGGTACCAAAAGGGACTGGCTCCATATCCATCCCTGAGGAATGGGCTCGTAACCAGCCACCAACCGGGTTCGTACAGCCCATTCCCACCCTTTGAGCCTGGTGGTCCAGCCACCTTGTCGTCCACCTGCCCAAGCCATCCCTGTCCTGTTTTGCAGTAAGGATGCTATGGGAGACCACACCAAACACCTCCCCAAGACCAGGGCAGACAACCTTTGCTGCGCTCCCCTGCTTCAGAGCCAGCTGCCCCACTGGAGAAGGCACTAGAAAGCGAGGACTGAGAAGGAACCTGAGAGCTGTTTTTTTGGGCTCTTCTGCCCCCATTCCAGGATCAGCTCTGTCTGAATTTTTTTTGGCAAACTGGCATTTGCCAAAGGTGCTCGCAAGCCCCCCTGTGCTGGGTGCTGGCTGCAGCCTCCCCAGGCGGTCTGCTCCTGCGCTTACAGCTGGCTGCAGTCTCAGAAAGCGTTTTCTGACATCTAACCTGAATCTTTCTTACTGAATTTTAAGCCCATTACTTTTCCATGGTTATTGAGAACAGGTTATTTTTGTCCTCACTGCAGCTGCCTTCTTTCTGTTTTTACAGTCAGATCACCCCTTCCCCACCCAGTCTTCTGTTCTCCGGGCTGAATATCCCAGAGCGCACAGGCCTTCCTGCAGAGACCTTGAAAGCATAATCCAATCATTACCATTGGTTTACTCTGGATTCTCCCCCTATCTTTTATTTAACTCTGTTCCCAAAAGTAGCCTTCCTCAGCTGAAACCCAGCCTATTCTGCACTGAGTGGAGGGGTTACATCACGTGTGTTAGAGGTGAGGCTGCTAATTGTAAATCCTGGTATGCTTTCCCCTTTCTGCCACAGTGTGACTTTGTTGACTCATTTGCAGCTTGTGATCCTGCAATCCTCAGATCTTCTTCAGCAGGGCTGCTGCCTGCTGTCTCCTAGCTCGCGTTTGTGCCTGGTGTTGCAGACTCGCTGAGCCATCTGGACTGGGGAGACGGGGGGATGCCTCTCCTCCAGCCCTCCCGCGCAGACGGGCCAGCCCCGCGCCTGCTGAGGCTGCTCAGGGCCTTTCCCGGCCAGGCCTGGAAAGCCCCCGTGCCTGGAGCACTCCCACCCTGGGGCTTGTTCCCATGCTCAGCTGTTCGCCTGGGGAAGAGCCTTTTCATTATGCCCAAAATTACCCACATTGCACCTTGTGCCCATTGACTCTTGTTGTTTATACACCTCGGAGAAGAGGCTGGCTTCATCTTCTGTAATCCCTGTACATAAACTGTCATTACATTTGTCTCTATTAACTAAGTCTTCCCCCCCCGCCTATTTCTTGAGTTTCCAACAATCACTTCAATTCTAATCCTCTAATGACTTTGCATCTCCTTCTATCTTGGTCTCATCTAGGAATTTAATAAGCATATTCTGCACTCCATCATCCAGGTTGCTAATGAAAAAATTGAATACTACTGAACCTGGGGTAGGGTCCTGTGAAATCCATTTAGCATACATTTTTAGTCTGACAGTTAGTCACGAATTAGTTTTCTGATTAGTTTTTCATCACTTGGCAGGAGTTTCAGCTAGATTTAATTTCTGTTGTTTCTGAGAATGTCACATAAGGCTGTCAAAATTTTTGCAGAAGATGGCTATATGATCTTCGGTTTCTTTGCTCTTCACAAAGCCTGGCCTGCTACCCTCTCCTAGAACTGACTTAGATCCCTTAAATTTGGTTTGCTCTTTACAAATTGCTGTTGTCGGTCATCTCTGTTTACAAACTATCTGCTTTGCCCAGCGTTTTTCTGGACAGTAAAATCAAGTTGCCTGGTCCATAGCACAACATTCCTCTCCCCGCGCTGCGTGTTTAAAGCTGGTTGTAACTTCCCTTTTTTCCCAGGTATCTGACAACCGTCACGGATGATCAGAGTTTACCACTAACGCCCGAGATTGCTCCTAGCAGGGTTTTGGCAGTGTGACTCAGCTCGTGGTCTGCAGATCTCTGGCGCTTTGTCGAAAAGTAAGGGCAATTCATAAATTGCTTGCAGAACCAGGCACAAAGACAGATAATGCCCCAAATACTGTCTGTCAGTTTTATGAGGCCCAACTGATCTGCTGATTTGGTGATATTTGCTGCATGATCGCAGCCAATTGTGGAGTAAAAAGCTCAAGCAAAAAGACAGCAAGCCCTCCGGTGTTCACGGTGCTAAAGCTTTCCTGCGCCGGTGCGCTCGGTCGGCTCTTGCTGGGAGCGCGCTGTAACGCCTTCCCGCGGCCCCGCTGTTCCTTGCACACCTTGCTGCTTGTATCCCATTTTGTACCTTGACCTTGCTCAACCTCTTTTGCATCTGTCACACATATAATTGGGCCTTGTAACACTTTGAATGGTCCTCCTTAAATCCTGAAAGATTTACGCTTTGATGTTATCTTAACATACCATTTGTATCAGCTTTTTGGTGCAATACAAACAGGTTGTTAGATGTATTTTCTTCAAAGATTTGTATCTTGTTGCTTTAAAATAGACATCATGATCTGAACTCTGCAATTTGCAGTCATGTTGCCCAGGCAACAGAATATTCTCAAATGGAGTGATTTTGTTAAAGAATATCTTCAGTTAACTGTGATTTTTTCTAATTTAAATTAAATTTTAGCTGACAGTGTTTGGATTTCTAACTTATTAATGACATCATATCTTGTGATGTCAGAAATTAATAAATTTAATTCTACTTATGTAGATTATAAGTGTTAAGTGTTAAGAATACTTGGAAGGAAATGATAAAGCTGGTCAATATTTTACAGTTTAGTTAGCTTAGCTGTACCCTCTTGCTAGCTAGCTGCCATTGTTCATCAACTTGTGTAAAACACAGAAACAACATCTGCTGTTTGACGCGTTTTAAAGACTTAGTCCTAACTAATGCCAAAAATTTTACCTGATGTGAGAATGTCTATACCATTATTTTTATTAATAAGCGCCGTATTTTTCTTGTTGTCACTACAGTGGTAACCTTGTCCTCCTCCATCTGTTCTCTCTTGTCAAACATTTGGATTGTAAGGGTTGTGGGTTTTCGTAAGCGTGTGCAGAGCCTACTGATTTTGCTTTCTAGCTCTACTGTAGTAGAAATTAAAATAACTTAGAGGTGTGGAGTTCCTGTTGGCACTTGGAGTGGTTATCCAACCTGTCATGTATTAAAAATGCAGCACATCTTCTTCAAACTTACTGCATTTGCTATATGAGTGGGAAAACTTCTTTTTTAGCATTTAAAAGTATGTTTGTTAACTTTTAACATTACAATTGTTTAAAGTTTGGGACCTCTGAGAAATCTATTACCTGTGCTTAGGCTCTTTGTCCTTAATGATCAGGTAACATAGTAACCCACCTTCTTCTAGCCTTTCTTATACTTCAGATTAATTAAAAGCTTGCTCATAATCCAGATTTTAAAAGCATAGTTTGTAACAAAAATTAACTATTAGTGATTGCAATGCCTGTTCACTCCTTTTAGAGTGACGAGGTTTTCCACAGGTGAGACTGGCACCTCTGGGTTTGGCTGTGGAGCTGAGCTGGGCTCAGCACCTTTTGGGGTGCTCAGTGACTGTTCCCACCACCTTGCTTGCTTCTCCAGATACAGAAGAGGCGTTGCCTCTGCAGTGCTCAGCTTTTCTGATGTGCCAAATATATAACAAGCCTTGCTTGTGTATGGGTGACTTCTCTCATTTTTTTTAATCGTCATGTCTCTTTAAGCCTATTGGGAATTATAGGTAAAGCAACCTCCTCCTCTTCCTCCTGAAAAGAAAAATTCATTAACCCTCTGGAGTGCAAACTTGGTCTTGATTCAGGGCTGGAAATACCAACGGGGGGTGCAGGCAAGCCTGTCCCCCGGGACTGGGACGCACGGCTGCATGGGCTCAGCGGGGCTGCCGGGTACGTGCCCCTTGCCACCTCTCTTTGTAAGCTGTTTAATTACCCTCGCTGCTAGAGATCATCTTTTACCTCAGTGTTACTCTGCCTAATTTAATCATCCCGTTACTAGCTCTTGTGTGTTGCAGTAATTGGAAAGCCTTGCAGTTGGACTTCTTCCCCATACTTTAGCACCTACGCACAGTGATCACCTCATCTCTGTTGAGAAGTAGAATAGTTTGATGTCCTCTAACATTCACGTTTTAAAGGCTTTTACAGCTACTGGATCACTTTTGCGTCCATCACATGACTCTTCCTCTGTTCCTACATTCTTCTTGACCTTCGCTCTAGGAGCGACCCGGTGCGTTAGCACAGGTCCCGCTACTGTGGCATACAGCTCATCACCGAATTCACGCATATTTCTAATTGATACTTTCAATTAGTCTTTGTGGCTACAGTTATTATTCTGAAGGTTTATGCTGAAGTTTTTCCTTGCTTTCTGAGACCGTTTCACCTCCTGCAGCAGTGATCGCAGCCTGGCTGCTCTCGGGCTCGGATTCTGCTGCAGCGGCGACGTGTCTGTCACCGCACCGGACCTTGTGCGCCTTCAGCTCTACCCTCAGCGTCTATACCTTAGGCTAGGTGGTCATGGCTTGCACACAATTGGTTTGGATCAAGAACCTGAGCAATACCATTGAGTAATGTCCTGCTTGATGATATCTCTATGTTAACAAATTTTGAGCAAGATAAATTATATGTAACGAATTATACATACACCCCCCACCCCCCACTGGATGCAATATAGATATACCGTCATGGAGAAAGGTAAATGTGTCATATTGTACGTTTCTGGGCACAAATGTCTTGAATGGAGGTCTTTTCCACTTTTTCTACCTACCCTGAGTAGGCAATCAGCCCTGGAAATGTTTGTCAAACCCTGCATTCAGTCAAAGTAGATTTTTCTCAGTGTTCCTCTGTGCTGAGAAAGTCAGAAATTTGTTCTTAGGTTTTAATCATTTTTTTTTTTTTTGGCAGAGTAAGCATATTTCTTTGTCCTTCCAACAGTGGGATAATTGATCACCAACCTTTTTGTAATACTCTTTTAAGACTTAAGGTGAGCAAACCCACTTCTGTCAGTCTTTACTCAGTGGTCAAGATTTCCAAGTGTCTCTTCCAACTTACTGCTTTCCATTTGTTTACCTCCTTCTTAAAGACCTTTGTCCCAAAACTGGCCATATCAGTCCAGATGGATCATCGCCATCTTGTTAATACCTCCTAGAATTAAATTTGCCTTTATGCAACGTCACCATTTTCTTGACTTGTGTTTAGTTTGGGGTTACTGCTGTTACCATACATTTTCTGCTTTACGATGCCCAGCCAGTTATTCTCCACCTCGTATTTATGCACTTGATTCCTTCAGTCCAAGGGTAACAGTTTGCACTAGACCTTACTGGATTTCATCTTTCCGACTTCAGACATCGCTGCTTCTGTCAGCCAGAGTCATAAACTTGTCAATCAAACTTCATGTATTATGCTTTTTTTCTTTTAACAATATTTACTTTCCCCAAACTAGGGAAATTATCAGTAAAACAAGAATAAAATCTAATTAGCATTGTATTGGGTTTGCGTGGCAAGGTTTTGGTAGCAGGGAGGGCTATAGGGGTGGCTTCTGTGAGAAGCTGCTAAAGCTTCTCCTGTGTCCAATGGAACCAATGCCAGCCGGCTCCAAGACGGACCCGCCGCTGGCCAAGGCCGAGCCCATCAGCAAGGCTGGTAGCACCTCTGTGGTAACATATTTAAGAAGGGGAAAAAGTTAGTGGGTGACAGCAGCCAGAGAGAGGAGTGAGAAAACGTGAGAGGCACAACCCTGCAGGCACCAAGGTCACTGACGGAGGAGGGGAGGAGGTGCGCCAGGCACCGGAGCAGGGATTCCCCTGCAGCCCCTGGGGAAGACCATGGTGAGGCAGGCTGACCCCCTGCAGCCCGTGGAGGTCCACGGTGGAGCAGAGGTCCACCTGCAGCCCATGGAGGACCCCACGCTGGAGCAGGGGGATGCCCGAAGGAGGCTGTGACCCCATGGGAAGCCCACGCTGGAGCAGGCTCCTGGCAGGAGCTGTGGCCCCGTGGAGAGAGGAGCCCACACTGGAGCAGGTTTGCTGGCAGGACCGGTGACCCCGCGGGGGACCCGCGCTGGAGCAGGCTGCTCCTGAAGGACTGCACCCGTGGGAGGGACCCACGCTGGAGCAGTTCATGAAGCAGCTTGTGGGAAGGACTCAGGTTGGAGAAGTTCATGGAGGACTGTCTGCCGCGGGAGGGACCCCGCGCTGGAGCAGGGAGGAGTGAGAGGAGGCCTCCCCGGAGGAGGAAGGAGCGGCAGAGACAGCGTGCGATGAACTGACCGCAACCCCCATTCCCCGTCCCCCTGCGCCGCTCAGCAGGAGAAGGCAGAGAAAGTCGGGAGTAAAGTTGAGCCTGGGAAGGAGGGAGGGGTGGGGGGAAGGTGTTCTAAGATTTAGTTTTTATTTCTCATTAACCTACTCCGATTTGATTGGTAATAAGTTACACTAATTTCCCCAAGTTGAGTCTATTTTGCCCATGATGGTAACTGGTGAGTGACCTGCCTGTCCTTATCTCGACCCACGAGCCTTTCGTTGTGTTTTCCCTCCCCTGTCCAGCTGAGGAGGGGAGCGACAGAGCGGCTTTGGTGGGCACCTGGCTTCCAGCCGGGGTCAGCCACCCACAAGAGCCTATGGCGTCAGAACTGGCGTAAGGTACGCAGGTGGAGATAATTCAGAAAAGCATTCTAAGTATGCATCAGTATTCTTAATGTACCATACGTGGCCTCTGTGACGATTTTACAAAACAAACTCAATATTGTGAGTATAGGTAATGCTTCTTATGCTACATTACTTATAAAAGAATGTGATACTTTTGAAAATGTTTCGAACAGCAAGAAGGCTAATCAGATGAGAAAAAGGTGCAGTAATGAATGAAAAAAATAGGAATATAAACCCAGATGTGGGCAAACAAAGGAATTGTGAAGCAAAGAGAAGGGAAAAGGTGTGAATAACCATAACTGAAGATATATGAAGACAAGTTCTGGCTTCTTGATAGAAAAAGAACCAGGAAAGAAATTAGAGGGAAACAGGAAGGGGAGAAAAAGGGGAGTTCAGTTCTAACAAAGTTAAAATGGCTTTTTTTTTAAAAATGAAATGAGAGCGCATGCTTTTTTCCTAGCAGTGTTTCCACTCTGTAATCTAGAATTTAGCCCTTTCTTGGATAGAATAAAATTTTTTTACTTTAAGAAATAGTTTGGTGTGCTCAGACAAAGCTGGGACATGCAGAGAAGTCCTTCAGCGTGAGCGGCTGCCATCACACAAGCCCCGGTGCCAGAAGGACGAGCCTGGAGAGGCTGACCGTGCCGCCGAGCCGCCGGCGGCCTGGGCAGGGGCAGGCGCCGGGGCCGCCAGCTCTCCGGAGGAGGGGCTGACCGCAGCGTGCAGCCGGTGGTGGAGAAACGCTCATTTTGTCTCCTGTCCCTGGCACCGATGCCAGGCAGCTCAGCCCTTGGTTTGTGAGGTCAATGCTTTTGATAATTTTAAGTGTTTAAAAGCATTGATGGTCCTCCTCCTCCCTGGAATTTGTCTAATTTTCCAAGACCCAGTATTTTAATGGGTATGGAAAGTTCCTCTACTCATTTTTTCAAGACTTTCTGTAACTTACCAGGACTTGCCTGTTTGAATATTACTTATGTTTAGCAAATGCTGTCTGCCATCTTCCTTTGTTATAGCTGGGAGATTTTCGCTCCATGTGCCCCATCGTTTGGGAAGGATGCGTTCCTCCATTCCTACTAAGCACCTGCCGCCTTGCCTACAGTTGTATCATCTGCGTCCATGATGGACCAAGGACAGACCTGTGTCTCCTCTTCTTTGTGGCAGATTTAAAATGTCTTCTCCTGGTAGATTACTGGTTCATTTAGCTTCTCTTATCAATCATAATATAGTTGAACTGTGGGCTTCCCATTGCTGGAGTGAAAGATTGCAGGCTATGAGAAGACTGTCTGGCCACGAATGATTTTCTGTCATCGTGTAACGGGCTGCAAGTTGTTCCTTCTGAGAGGCCGAGCGTGGGCACGCTCACAGAGTGAGTGCGTGTGCCAAATGGGATGCACCCCAGCCTTGCCGCCCGGCATGGGACGCGCATCGCCTCTCCCACGTGCCGCCTCTGTGGGCATCGGGAGGTACGTGCCTGTGTGCTGCTCCCCGCACAGGGCAGTCTGCTTACCAAGGAGCAGCTTTCATTTCCCTGATGAATGTGTGTATATATATATATATATATATTTTTTTTTTTTTTTTTTAATGTACCTACTCTCTCAAGGCTTTCTTCTTATCCTCATTTTATTTGATTTGTTTTCTCTCTCTTTTCATTTGAAGTTTGTCTTGTAAAAATTGATCAGGTTTCTGGCCTCCTGGCTCCCTCCCACTCCCCCTCCAGTCTTCAGTGTGAGACTGATCTAATTCTGAGTCAGATGCCATCTCAGCTTCCATTATCCAGATGATGCTGCTGACTCGAAATCTTCCCTGACCCGCAGCAGTCACACTCCAGTTACAAATGTTACACAAAGTCTCTGCTTTGCATAGGAGGCCCTGCGTTTCCCCATCCTTCAGGCTGAGTCGGGTAGCTCTGTCAGACCCACCTCTAATTCTGATGGTAAGGACTGTTCTGGGCACAGACATACCTGCTGTCCAGTCCCTTGAGAGCATCCTTCAGTGCTGACTGGACCAGGGACCAGACTGACCAACTCTTCCCCAAGAAGACCAGCCTGTCCTCTCTGTCCTGTTCTACCTGCTCTAGATAGCACCATCCATCATGACTCCATCTGAACAAGGCAGACAAGAAATATCCTCACTGATACGTCTCCCCTCTCTCCTGTGTCTGAGGTACTCTTTTCCCAGGCACTGACCACCCATGGACCTTGCATTCAGCTCCCTGTGACAAGTAACCATGACCTGATTTTTTTTAAGGCATGCTTTGTGGCACCAGGAGGTTTCTGTGTGGATGCCATCATGGCTCTGGCCAAATCTGTCACTCTTCCCTTGTAGAATCTTTTTCTGAACTTTCAGGAGATGCCACCAACCCACCTTTGGTCTCTGCAGGAAACTGAAGTTCATTTCCAGAGCCTTTCTGCAGCACAACAAATTTATGGAAATTGCGACCTCCAGGACATGGCACTTGTCAGCCTGCATGGCTGCCCAGCACACCACTGCCATGGCCTGCAAGTGTCATAGCAGGGTGTAGGGGAGGTGGCACTCCTGTGCCAAGGCTGCTGGTGGTGCTCGTACCAGTAGTTCTTGGATAACACACCACTGTTCTCCTTAGAGGCTGTACTGATGGTTATCAGCTCTGCTGGAAACGTCAGTCCCGATGGAGGTGAGATTCACTCCTCACATTTCTCCTCCTCCAGTTTGAAGGCTTCCTGAGCATAATGGCTCCAAGATGCCTTCTTAAGGTTTGTTCCTGCTTCCCAGAAGCATTCAGAGTTCACAACACCCTCTCCCCTTGATGGAGGAGATCACAGCATCGTCTGCCTCTCTTTAGGATAGTTTTGTGATGCATCTCATTAGGAGAATCATCTTGTTTTTCCAGTAGCTCCATCTGCCTCATCTGAAAATACTGAGAAAGTTCTCTGTCTCGCTTAGCCTAGAGCTGAATGGTTGCAGCTTGGGACATTTTTTGTTTCTCGTATATGTTTACAGGTACCCATTGTCTGATGCAGACCGCTTGCAGGTTGTCCTTGTAGGCTTAGCGACAGAATGTTAGTCTAGCTGCCTGGCTAAAGTGCCTCTTCTAAATCAAGGGCTCGGGGTGCGGTCCATAGGAAAAAAGATGTTCTCATTTGCTGTATAGACCATGGACTGCAAGTTGGGTGCTTGCAGGATGTATTGTATCTACTGTGCACACGTTGCAGGCACAGGGGGCATTTGAGATGCATTTGTCCCAGATGAGCCGCGTAGCTCGCGCGCAGGAGGTCTGTCTTGCTTCCAGAAAGTGTTGTGTCTACAGCGTAGTCATACAGTGCCTGACCCCAGCGACACCTCCTGAAAGCATCAGACTAGCTGCATCTGTGCAATATAATGGCAGCACACATTGCTGCGAACGGCTCTAGAGTTTCTGCTCATATGGCAGCCCAGATGGAGCTGCCATATGTGAGCAGTAGGATTGACCTAGTAGGACTGCCAGATTTCTGGAAATCTAGAACAAATATAGAACATGCTTGAAGTCTGCTTGGCCAAGTAAAGGTAGACAACTTTGGAAAAAAAGTCCAGACGTACAGCAGTGCTACCTGGTTAAATAAAGTGTGATGATTAAAAAGAATCATTCTGCTCTCTGTTATCTGGGATAACGAAGAGGTAGAAAACTATCAACAGTGGAAAGCCTCAATAATTGGAGAAGTCTTGGGTAAGGTGATACAAAAATAGTGGACAACAGAGTCTGGCATGTTTACAGATGCTTCTCAGGGTCTGAGGAGAGCTGAGTAGCTTGACTGTGTAATGACACTGATTTGGCTGCCTGCACCCCACCTAATAAGCCCTTTTACACTTCTCTTCCACAGAAGGTCTGCTCCCTTCTTGCCCAGCAGCACTGCTGATGATTGCTTCCTTCTCGCCCCATCATCTCCTAGAGCTGCTGCTGCTGCATCTCACCTGCCTCCCTCATGGCTCTGCTCCTGCCTTTGCTCCCCACAGCCATCACTGCTCCTGTGCCTTTTGCATGCGTAGGATGATAGCAGTGAAGTTCTGGACTTCTCTAATTGTTGCAGTCTGCAACTGAGAAATACCTCTGAGAGTATGGTGTGCTTTAATACGGAGCATTTGATTCAGAAAGAGTCTTTCACTTCTCAAGCTAGAGGTTCCAGTGGGTGGGTGTATGTACTTTTTCAGGTATGAAAATACATGAAAATACCAGCGTTTCAGAGCCACTCTGGCATCTACTCAGTGTTCTTCTGACCTTCATCCAGGTAACTCCCTTTTTGAAGATACCATCAAAAACATAAACTCCTGCCACTGAAGTTGATCTCTTTGCCTCCCTCTCTCCCTTTTTCTTCCCACTTCATGGAGAGCCTTATCAGCTTTTATGTCAATTGGATGCTTCCCTCAACTCAGATGCATATGGCTAGGAGTCTGTGACTCATGGCTAGTTGATGTGTTTTGCTACTCTTCTGTCTCCAATTCCCCGATCTCCTTCCCTTTGAGACCTTTACAAGGTGGTGTCTCCAGTGGTGGCAGCCTGTCTGTGAGCTTTGCGTGCCATGGGACCCGTCCCTTCCTCATCACAGGGGAATGGTGCTTTACCGTGGATATTTTTAGGGACTGAAGAGCAGGTAATGGTGGAAACCCACCTCAGACCTAGCAGTGTCCATACTTGTGAGCACAAGTTCAAGGTGATTTCTACCTGCTGTTGTACTATCATCGCACCAGAAAAGTGGCTCCATTTTTTTTGGTCTTCAGGATAGCTATTCTTCCCATTTCCCATGTAAAATTCCGTGTTGCAGGTTGGCCAGCACTCTTGTCCCTGGAGATACTCCCACCTGAGCCCTCCACAGGACCACTGAGATCCTGGCCATGGCAGCAGGATCGTCAAAAGAGATTTCATAACCCTCTGTGCTGTGGATTTTCCTTCCTCAGAAAAACTGCAGGACTGGGAACCAGAGCTCCCATTATGTCCCGTCGGACTGTTTGAGCGAGCACGCTGGCCGGGACTTGCGCAGCGCCTGTTGAGCACAGGCAGCTGCAGGGTTTGTTACCCTTGCCAGAGAGGGCTGCCCGCCCGGGCCGGGGGGAAGCCGCGGTCTCTCTTGGAGGTGGTTTCCCTGCCTTGGGCCTCTGCAGATCCACGTCTGTGGCGTGTGGAGGGGACAGGCTGGCGATAGCAGGCGCGGAGGGGCCGCGGGGCTTGGTCTGCTCTGCAGGGCTCCTTTCCCGTCTGCTGGGAGCCCGGAGGTGCCGCCTCTGTGCTCCTGCTCTCAGTGGATCAGTTTTTCATGTAATGTAAGCCGTCCTCTTCCTTGTCTGAGCACCCTACTGCTTTGAGAGCTGAAAACAATGATGTCGTCCCATGCAAAATACATCCATCCGAGATCCATCTTTGTTCTCCATCATACGTCACAACTTATTGCAAGGAGATAACAGATCCTTTAATATGAACATACAGTGGCAATTCAGAACAAGAAAAATTAAATATTATTATAAAAGTAGGCCCAGGATGAAAACCCAGTTAAGTGCCATGGTTTAAAGTTGTTTAACCAGTCTCTGTGCATCTTCGATTTACGTTTGGTGGCAAACCGGTGATTGCACACCTCTCTGAGCAACCTGTGCAAGGTGGAGCGAGGAGGCAGCAGCCCCGGCCAGCTGTGCCAATGGCCTTCACAACGTGGAGATGAGTTCCATCGGTTTCTCTTCTGTCGAGACTGGACACCCCCCGTGTGGTTTGAGGGCTGGGTTCGTGGATGGCTGGCGCGATACTGCTTCCACTGACGTGGTGTGCAGCAGCAGTTTGCAGATGGCCCCTCTGTGCTGTTGCGCCTTGGCGCGCTGTCGCTGCGTTCATGGTGAATCCCCATCGGTTCATGGTGAATCCTCATCGGTTGTTACCCGAGCTCTGTGCCGGCCTGTGTCACCAAGAGGGTAGGAGGGGCTGGGGGACCTTCTCATGGTTTCACGCAGTGTGGTGGGCTTTTTTTTGGAGGGGGGATGTTTGCACGGTACTGTCATCCGTAGAACCTGGGTTAGATCTCAAAGCTATGATTCTTACCAGGAATATTTAAATTATCTTTGTGTTTTCTGCTGTTAACTTTTAAGACCTTATAAGCACACTGACATGACGTGCTGCACAACCTGTTCAGATGTCCCTCCTTCTTCTTTCTTTTAGAAATTACTGAGTTTGCCTAAAAAGATAAAAATAGGCAAATTGCTGTTAGATTAAAAAGCATTGTCACTTTGATATCATGCTATGGAATGACTCAAGGTGCTACAGCATTTCAGAAAATAACCCTGTGCCAGAGCCATGGTACGGTTGTATGTCTAGTGCAGCCTGAACGCGGATTTTCGTTGTTCAGCCTGTGGCGTGCGGAAGGACAGAGTACATTCATGGCATCGGGGCAAGACATGATGATAAATGCCCTTTGCCCAATGTCTGCTATCCCTGTGACATCGCCAGGATAAGTAGCTTGGCTGTGATGTTAAGATGGCATTCCTATGTGGGACATCTGGCTTAGTGCTTGAAATTAGATTGTTCATCTTCTGTGAGGAAGTCAGACTATTTTTTCTGATAGTCACCAATTCCTCCCACTTTCGTGTACAAGCACTAAAACTGCTAGCTGTGAAATATTTTTTTTTTAAAAAAGATCTGTTTTCTGGAGTTTCTATCCTTGAGACTTTCCTTTCTTGTCTACCTGTCCCCAAAAAGCTATTGCTTTTAACTTAGAGGAGTTCACTGATATGGTCTATCATGCAGTCTCTTAAACTGTTTCATCAGCACAATTGCATGCAGCAAAGTGGTGCTGGGGCAGGAGCGAGCGGGCGGGCACGGGAACGCTGTCGGTGGTTTCGTAGCTGGGGAAGCCGGCGTGCCGGGAAGCACCAGCTGAGGCAGCAATGCAAGACGTGAAATCCTTTCATCTCCTTTGCTTTTTCCAAGTTGGATTGAAAAACGTAACCAGCAGGGCTCTCCTCCCTGCCTAGGGATTTATGTGAGATTATATTCTTACCAGACTTCTTATCCCGCGTGTTTCTTCTCACCTTTCCTGGAAGCCATAACGTTTCCAAGGCAGGGAGAGAGGGAGCTTCTGTTGCCTGCAGCATCAGCTGTCCCGGCGCCGAGACCTCCGGCAGGGTGGTGGGCGCAGCGGTGGGAGACCCCCGCCTGCTGCAGCCGGAGCGGGAGGGACGCCTGGGGTACGTGCAATGGCAGAAGCTGCTCCTGGTGCAGCACGTACATCCACCATATGCTTTAGGAATTATTCCCGAGACATGCATCTAATGAGACTCATAACTGTACTTTGAATTTGGATTTTTCACAGAGACAGTGGACCATACATTAGTTGTTTGTTTGAGGAACTTTGAAGTTCAAATGCTTTTTCTAAATTCTCCTTTCCAGTCTTCCATCAGTTTGGTTATTTTTGCTTTCAAATTTCCCCAAATTCAGGTCATTTGCCCTGCTGTACAAAAGCTTTCTTTGCCTGCTCAAAGACTGTGACCTTTGGGAGAGCAGACCTTATAAATTTATATAAATATAAGGAGAGACAGAAAAATCACAATTTGAAGCAAGCTTGGGGAAAAACAGAGATTCTTACTCGATTTTCTCTGCTACGGTGGCCTAATTTCCCGAACGCAGAAGGAAGGTTTCGTTTCTTCCAGCCATCACTGATCGCTCGCAGCTCTGGCTGAGGAGGTGGAGCACGAATTCTGGGCCTCAGAAAACTAAAAAAATTCACATAAACATTGTTGAGCTGAGGATAGTAAGACTATTTCTGCTGATAAAGGATCATAGTAGAGAGGTGTGCATGCTGTACTGAGTCACCAAGTTAAATATATCCCTTCGTCACAAGTTAGTGGTAAAATGCAAATGAACCTCGTATTTCTAAAAGCTGTTCTTGTAGGAGGGCAGGGAAACGTTTAACAGCTGGAGCTGCCAGTATTGCTCTTGACTTGTCAGTGTCTGGGAGGGTTTGGTTTCTACTGCCTGCCTGATCAAATATGTTCGTCTCAAATACCAACCCTAACTTAAAGAGACAAAAGGGCGCGGGGGGGATGATGGTCCCAGCCTGGACAGGCAAAACCAGCGGCTGTATCTCAGCCTGTTCTCACACGTGTTTTCACGCTCTGAGCAGCAGCACTTTGTTTTCAATTTGATCTGGCTGCTTCTTGTTCCCAAATCAGCTGTAGGTGCTGCTGAGTGAGGGCACCGTCTTAAGAGGCTCCGCAGTGACTGGGGGGACTGGGTGTGCTGGGACGGGGGGGAAGGGCAGAGGTGGCCATGGTTCACGGGGGCATCGAACGCAGGACTCGAGCAGTTCAGTCCAGAGCAGTTCTTCCAGTTTATTTTCCTGAGGACCAGTGATGGAGTTCGTGTACTCCTACCCATCTCACTGCGGTTCTTTCACATGTTAAAAGAATACTTTTGGACCTTGTTCTGAAAATATTGGACTGTTCTGCCTTACTAGCTGCGATGCGGTGCTGTTTTGTTTGTTTGTTTGTTTTCCCAAATATGTAGGAAATCAGCAAAGAGTTCCAGTGATGTCACTAGTCTATTGGCTGAAGTCTTGCTTCAGGAGAGTAGTGCTTCAGCCTCTCTCCCGCTACGCGTGTTAACCTCCCTTTGTACAGACTGCTGTTCTGCAGTTCCCCAGGACGTGAGCACCTGTAGAAGCAGTTCCTGGAGTGAGACAGACCAGTTTTGTCTGTGTGTTTTGCTGGCAGACCCACGTTCAGCTTCTCTGCTTTCCTTGTTCCTTTGAATTCTCTTCGATTCTTCCTGTGGAGAGAAACCACGGGATGGGTGGTGGGCAAAGCAATATTTAATGTTGGTCTAAAATGCAGTGGCTTTACTGGGGCAAGCTGCTGCTGCAGCTTTCTGAGTGGAAGCAGTTCCTCGGCCAGCGCAGCCTGCACCAAGCACAAGTTAGCCCGGTGGACCGTTCAGGTGAGACGTGCGGGGAGCTCGGTTGCTGGTAAGTCGCCTTTCGTCAGCTAACTAGGATTCACTGCAAAGCTTCAGGCTGGAGAACATCTTGTCAGTACCTGCAAGACCTAAAATTAATTCCTAGCTGGTGTTAGGCATATCACCACCAGGCTCTGAGGAGAGGGGAACAGCTATCTCCGAGCTATTCACCACCCTCTCGCTGCACAAGCCGTCGACATACGCTCTCCCTGCGGTACTGAGAGCGTATTGTCACCTTGGGGTTACTGACTGGGTGAGCTGAGGCAGAACGATTGTTGGCTCTGCGTCCCCCACGGAAAGCAGCTGTTACTGGTCCATATGGCGTAATCCGTGCAAGCCAGCACAGGATCGGTGCTGTTCAGAGCCACTCAACTGTCTTCCCTCCCTCTCTTTTCAGGTGGCCATCATTGCAGGAAATTTTGAATTGGCTGAAATCATCAAAACCCACAAAGAGTCCGATGTTGGTGAGTTTGATCTTTCTTCTACCCCCTTTTCTCCCTTCTTAGTCTTGCTGTAGAGCCCGGGGCTGTGTTAGTGTGGGTGTGTTAACGGGGGGTTTCCTGGTGCTGCGTGCCGTGGTCGGTGGGAGCTGCAGCTTGCAGCCAGTTTTGGGTCTTGGGAGTGGCAGGACAGAGCTGCTTTCCTCCTGGGGCCATAGGTGTCCAGTGTGTTTTTTCAGTCCAGTGTTTGCTTATGACTGCTGAGATTGCCAAGCTAAAAAATTAGCCAAGCCATTAGTCTGGAGTATCTCTGAAAAGCTCTTCTGTAAAATCCCTTACCTTTTTCTCTCTCTCTGGATCCTTGAGGCCATTTCATACTAGAGATCCTCTCCTGCTAAGGCTTAATAGCCACTGGGCTTGGTGCAAGGAGGAGACAACCTCTGTCTTAGCAGTGATAATGGTTATGGAACTGCCCCGCACTGAAGCTCCTGTAAGTAAAAGAAGTGAAGTAGCAGCCGTTCTGGTTGTACTTGCTTCTTTATGGAGGAATATTTGGGGATTTTCTGGTCAGCCTTTTTCCTTGTGGCATCTCTTCTGTCCTTCTGTGGGGTAGATATCATGCAATATATTATATGCCATGCAAAACTGAGTTTTAGGTCAGATATAAAATCAGCACTTACTGAGTTTTCTTGAATTATTCTGGGAAGTTTATTGGTCCAAAGCTCTCTAGAGCAATGGAGGAACCAGCATGAAGAGCTAATTCTCGGCGTGTGTGCCTCCACAGAAGGTACAGAGCCATCGGGTCAGCAGCTGAAAACAGACTTGTGGAGTTTGAAACAGGCAGCAAGTACTAGGCTTGGTTCTTGGAAGCGGCTGTGAATCTAGAAACCTGGGCCCCAAGACATCCTTTATCACGTCTTTTCTCAGCTAGCTGTCGCTGATGGTTATAAACAGCTGCTGAGAATTCGTAGGAAGAGTCAGAAGGGACGTGGGGAAAAGCCTGAAAATTGCTTACGGCTGTGTCAGTGAACAGTGCCCACAGGAAAGCCACCCTAGTAATTCAAGAGGAAAGTGACTGCTGTGAGAGGGGGTTTGGACTAGATGACCTCCAAAGGTCCCTTCCAGCCTAAATTCTTCTATGATTGAATCTGAATCTGTGACTGACTGCCTCAATTATTTTTATTGAAAAAGTGTAAGGAAAACGGGCATGAAAACATGTCAGGTAGAATGAATTGTTCATGTTTCAGATATGGCTGTTTGTACAAAATAGGTCAGGTAACAGTTGCAAACTAATCACACGCAAACCAGCAGGTCCAGATGGTATCCACCTGGGGTCAAGGGAACTGCCAGATGAACTTCCCAAGCAAGGAGAGATTGTTTTTTGAAGTTCATTAAGAACGGAGGAGTGTCTGACCGGAGGAGAGCAGACTGGCATTACTTGGGATGAGGAAGGGCTAGTGCTTGGTCTGGCCTTTTCTCTGATAGTTCTATCAGAACGGTTGAAGAAATACTGAAACCGAGAATCCGGTAGGAAAGGGCAGCGTAAGGCAGCGTGGTAAGTGATAGCTCTTGGAGAAATCTTCTTCTCGAGTTCCTAATATTAGGCTGCACTTGTCTGACTGTGAGACAAGAATTGGTGGCCCCCGCCGTCAGAAATATTCGGAGAGGACCTGCTGTGTTCAGGCTGTGGGAGGGAGGATGGTTAGCAGTAGCTTTCGCTCCATTCTGCAGGACAGCCCTTAGCATGTAGCTCTCTGGATCCGCAGCGCTCTTCTGAGGTGGAGCTAGCTGTCCCCACTTGCTGTGCTTTGTCTTACAATGTAGAGCAAGCCCGGAGGGTGTGAACTGAATTTCTTTCAGGTGAAAATAAGCCAGAAACTCTGTTCCAGAAAAAAACCTGATGTGCTCCATCTGCTGACAGGCATTCAGGTGTAGCCAGGGTCAGCACAGTTTGAAGTAGGATGCCCGGTGTGGACGCTGGGTGGTCAGTGATGGCTGTTGACAGCCCGCTGGGCTGCAGGACTTCTCGTGCAGGCTTTGCTTTGGTTCCCTGTGAGCAGGTCTCTGTCCCTTCAGTCGGTGCAGAGACAGAGCGCTGCGTAGTTCATCATGGCCACCAGCACTGGGGTCGAAGAAGGTCAGAGTGGAAGGCTGCACATCTGGGGAGAGAGAACATGTTCTTACAAGTAGAAAATGTTTGCGGAGACTGTGGAATTGGGCTGTTCCGTCATTTCTATTTTTTTCCTTATTCTCATGTTTTATGTATCTGCAGACAATGCCATGAATGGCAACTGCTGCGCTTTATTTTCTTTGTTGGACCTGAGCGGTTGGATCCTGAGGCTTGGTCAATGCCACCACAGGCCCTCTGTGGCATATCCTGGTGCTTGCTGGTCAGTGCAGCCTCTGCTGTTGCCCGTATGGGAACGGTTTCTGTGGAGCGGCGAGGGCAGCCGTAACCCTCTTCCTGAGCAGCGGGAGGGTCTCCTAGGGTATGGCTGCAGAGCCTTGTCTCCAACCGCTCCAGGCAGCTTTGGAGATGTTCTCAGTTAAGCGCATTTACTGGTAATGCCGTGGGGAAATACCTAGGCCACCTACTCTAGCAACCTTGAGTTGGTTTGCAGGGGCTGTAAAAGGAGAGCTTGCTCCAAGGTGGTCCTGAGCCGTGTGTCTAGTTCCCAGCACGGCCCCTGGAGATGGCAGTGGAAAAAGGCTGCGTGTTGAGCAGGAAAACTAGGAACTGGTCAACGGGAAACAATGCAAACGGGATGGTGTCTGAACCGCGGGGCCTCTCTGGAGCACTGCTGCCAGCCTCCTGGAATGTCCATTTGCTTGTCCCACTGGTGTTCAAGTCTTAAATCCACATCAACATTTATCAGTCAAATGTGTAATTGCACTCAGTAAAATTGGATGTGCACCACCTTACCTGTTTTTCATTAAAACATTTGCAGGGCTGTTAATTGCACATTGGTTTTTTATCAGTTGCATCCTGTACCAGCTGCTCAATAATTTTCATGATCCATCTTTTTGGTAAGTTTTCTTAGCCTGCAAGTTTTAAAGTATTTGTTTCAGCTAATTGGTAGCTCTCTCTGCTTTGTCATCATGATGGCACAAATGCCTCTTCTCTTAGAGTATACTTC
Organism: Platalea leucorodia; assembly: GCF_965183815.1. Lineage (NCBI taxonomy): Eukaryota > Metazoa > Chordata > Aves > Pelecaniformes > Threskiornithidae > Platalea > Platalea leucorodia. Next base: position 127,821,835 of record NC_138826.1, on the reverse strand, counting down.
TGCATCTACAAAACAACCCAAAAGCTTTTTCTGAAGTTTCCTCCATTCTACAAACCACGTGTTTTTCTTAATTGTTTTTAGCTCCCCTTATTGATTTTCAGTGTATTGTAACTTCATATTTATTTCAATTATTTTTCATAATTGCAGAATAAATATATTCTGCAGTACCAATTGATGTCTTCATTTTGCCACTCTTGTCCAAATAGGCATTTAACCATAGTTGCTTTATTTCATACTTGTGGTTTTATAACTTTTCTTTGTTTGCTACTTTTCAAAAAAACTCTTAATTTTCATTCATATTTCCTTTCCCTACATGAAAGTAGATCTGGAGGAATAATACAACATTAGTCCAATACTGAGAAATTAGCTTTACGCATTACATGTACGTAAGACTGGTTGGGGCTGTCTTTTCTTTTCTTACGCTGAATATAATCAGGTCACGATTCATGGTCACTAAGCAACCACCAACTTCAAGTCAAAGGAATTAATTCATTGTCAGTCTTAATGAGGCCAAAACCAGTTACCCCATATTACATGGAATACCTTTTTGTTGGAGAACGATGATTTGCAGCTCTGTATGAGATCACCAGCATTTGTTTGCCAAACTGAAGCGCACCATAACACTTGTTTTCCTTACGTGTACAGGCAGGGGTGGGGAGTAACTCATCCCTCAGTGACTCCGCGATGGTCCCTGCTTTTGGGATGAGTTAGTCTCCTGGCCCACCTCTGCTTGAGATCCTACAGCCCTGGCGTACCATTAGCTCTGTACGGGCAGCGCTGGTGGCAGAACCGTCCTCTCTCCTGCTACTTTGGGGTGGATTTTTTTCAAGGTGTTTAGGCATATGAAGATTGGACATAGCAAAGATCAGAAAATGACCTGGTCACCGAACTCCTCACGAGGTGTCCATTCCAGGTGGAAAGATGATAAGCAGCGCATATCCAGATGCACATGGCCCCGTTCCCTAGTCCCTTCTCTGTGTGAGCTGACATCAGGGTATTAATTTAGAGCATGACATGCTAGGAAGATTACATGGGACTTTGGGCATTGAATTGTCAGTTGTTGCTGAGAAATCTCAGCTTTATGACATTTTATAGCTCAAACCAAAGAATAAGTTATTTCTCATTAATGAGGGTGTCCTGGAGCCAACCCAAGATCAGCGTCTCCTTGTCCTTCAGGTGCCCTCCTGATCTGAGGCCTGTCCCAGGTATGTCCATGCGCTGTGAAGCTATCTATCAGAAGCTGTGGGAGCTCAGTCTGGGACTACCCAGCGTGTGAAAAATCAAACACCTTCCAGTGCTACTGATTCTTCAAATTCTCCCCTGTAAAGAGGAGAAATCCACTCCAAAGGATTTAAAAGACAGCATTTTGCTTCCTTAGGACTCTATGACTTCATATCACTTGTTGCTGAGATCCAATAACTTGTTCATAATGTTCACTGTCAGTGAAACATTTTTCCTTTTATGGGGGAAACGTGATGCCATTTCAGATCTTTGACTGTCCATGTTGTCCTGGTCTGAACCTCTTTTGGCTCTACTATGTCTTTTTTTGAGATGGGGGATTTTTACGGTAGCATAAGGATGTCTGCTTTGCTTTCTATACTTTTGTAATGGTATCCTGTGTTTGAATAGTGTTTCTAACCACTACTAAGCTCAGAGAGAACTTTTTCATGGAGCTATGCTGTAGAATGGCATAGAGCATCTCGGACAGACGTGTATGACAAGCAGAAGTAGAGGTTATGACATTTCTTCTTCCTTTCTAACCTTTCCCCTTGATCCCTTCTCAGAGAAATTTTTGGAAAGTACTAAATGAGGTAGATGTTGAAAAACTTTGTATGGAAGCCATAAATGAGTTCTTGTACAATGGAAAGCTTTATTTCTTTTTGTCTATTTGTGTCCAGTTTCCTGCAATGTGTAACAAATGTGGATGTTCTTGCAGAGCTTATTCTATCTATAAGGATAGTTGGAAATCTAAGCTGGCAGTGGCGAAGAGGTAGGATGGACAACGATAGCTTTCTATGTGCTCTTCTTTCTTGTGTGCCTTCTACAAAGACTTTTTTTGCCCACTGTTGTCAGACTGAATACTAAGCTACGTGAGGCCTTGGTCTGACCAGTCCAGCAGTTCCTAAGAAAGGGTGTGGTTCTCTGCAAAAAATGCAGTAAAATATGGTGGGACAACTGTAACAGCTCCTGGGTCCTGCCAGAAGTTGGTCTTCAATTACAGCAGGGTAGAGACAGGTTTCATACTCTCTTTGGCAGAGGAAATTCAGTGGTCTGGACTAGTGATGTTCCACAGCAGAATTCATAGGATGGTCATAGAACATATATATTCTGCAGAAAATCACTGCTGGCTGGGAAGGCTGAGCTGAGTTGTGTTTGGTGGCAGTACTTGTTTGGAAACGGAGTTAAAATCTGAGCTGGGTAACCTCAAATTTTAGAGTTGATTTGTATGTTAGGCATGTAGTCGAGAACAACAGCTCCTCAAGCTGTGGTTTCCCCTCTCTGAAGGGAAGGGACACCTGCACCTCATGGTGGTGCTCAGACATCTACATCTCACTGGGAGACTTGTTTCTTCACGGTGAAATGGTGGCAGTTGTTGATCCTTCATTTTCACCCAAGGCTGGCCAGGGGACCTGTGCGGGGTGCTGTGAGCCTGCCCCCCAGGATGCTCCTCCTGTCCTCGTCTCTTGAAAGCTCTTCGCCACCCCTTCTGCAGGGGACGCGGTCAGTCCACCAGTGACCGTAGGCCTGCGCAAGGGTGACCTCACAGGAGAAATCTACTTTTTTTTTTCAACATGAGTTTGAAAAATTCCTCAAAAAGCTACTGATGGAACAATAAATTTACAAAAACAGTGAAGCTTGCACAAGTCTATGCAAACTTTTGGATAAGAACTCTTTCCCACTATACAAATATGACTGTGACTCTGTCACCTTGGCAAACCATGAATAGCTTCTGTTTCGTTATTTTCTTAATATAGATCAGGTCGACCAGCTTCTGAACCATTGCATGGCTTTATTTTGAACACTTTCTGCTTTTTAATGTTATTTTTAGAAAAGTAGATTGAATTTAGATGCATTTTTCCATAATAACCTTATGGATGAACAGATGATGCTATCCTTTCCAGGGGCTGATATATCTGTTGGTTATGCTCGCTCTTCTGCTCGCTGCGTTGGTCTTGGAGCCTCTCCTCAGGTGGTTTGTGTGAGGACTTACAGGCTCGTGTCAGTCTCACTGCTTTTCAAGGAATGGACCTATGTTGTACAACATCCATTTGTGTTTCCCAGATGCTTCATCTTGCATCAGGCTGTGATGAAGCACGTTGATATGATCCTGTCTTAACAAATGCCCCAGATTTCATTGTGTTGATACCCTTCCTTGAATCACAGAATGGTTTGGGTTGGAAGGGACCTTTAAAGATCATCTGGACCAAGGACCCTGCCATGAACAGGGCCATCTTTCACTCGATCAGGTTGCTCAACCTTGAACACTTCCACAGCTTCTCTGGGCAACCTATTCCAGTGTCTCCCCACCTTCATTGTAAAAAATATCTTACTTATGTGCAATCTAAATCTACCCACTTTCATCAATGATATTTGGCCAATGTCATTGCACCAGTCATTGAATCACCTATACTTTTATTGCCGATGATCTTTATTTTTTTTAAGTCATTGGTAAAGACAAAAATACAAATACTGCTGTACCAAGAACTGACTTACTGGATAATATTGGAAATATTCCCACCTGTTTTTCTCCATTAACAATTCATTATTGTGTCTGTTAAAATGTGCTCTGGTAACTTGTCCAGTGGTAGCATATAATCAGAATATCATAGGGTCAACAGTTTCACCCAACCTTATGATGTCAGCAGGTATTTTTGTCAGTGAGATTTGAGCTCTTAAAGCCATCCTCACTCATATCCATTAAATTCTCATTCCTTTTTATTAATTGGTAAGTGTCCTGTTCAAGTTTTTCCAAGCTTTTCCTAGAAATGATATGAAGGTAAGCTCTTTACCGTTATCGGAATCATCCCACTGACCCTTTCAAAGCTGCCTCCCATCTCTGGAGCTTTTGAAGGAGTATTATAGATATAGGCCAGCGACTCAGTGAGCTGTAGTGCAAATTCTTTTGAACTTTGCCGCAGAAGCGTTCGACCTGCTAATTTGAATGTACATAACTGAACAAGCGTCAGTTACTGCTATCCTTGGAATTGTGGGGGAAGTTTTCAACGCTCCATTTTGGTCTTGGGTGCATTTTTTTGCCAGAGTATGTATGGGAATTATTTTCGAAGACAGATCAGAAATACTCGTTAGATTTCTCTGATTTTCTGTTATCATCATTGTTAATTTAATTGTGTGCTGCCTGTAACAGGTCTGAGCGGTTGTTAGGATCTCCTCTGGGGGGGTTTAGCAATGGCCTGATAGTCCAAGCAGGACCCTCGATGTGCTGAATGTAACAGGGTGAAACAAAGGAATGAAAAACGCACCAACCTCTTGCAAGGGAAAATTTGCAGTGTTGAGATGCATCAGGCTGACGGATTTTATCTGAAGAGAAAGGCTGAAAATCTCATATCAGAGTACTACTCACAGGTGAATTGTCAGCGCATTTGAGAATTGCTTGTAGGGGAAAACTAGCCAGTTTAATTAACATGTATTTTTAGCAGTTTCAATTTAAGTTTTACAAATGCGGAGTAAAATCTGTTTCCAGCTGTGAAGGGCTGGCCCTGAGCAGGATGAGGCGAGAGACCTGCGTTCGGGTGAAGGGGGGGTGGCTCCGAGGGGCTGGGTCCAGGGGTGCAGCATCAGCTGTGAAGATTGGTACCTGAGAGGCAAATGGAGATGGCTGGAGAAATGGTTGGAGGATGATTTTTTTTTTTTTTTTAATTAAAAAAATATGATGAGGGTATAATTCCTTTCAGTGGACTACTTCTCAGTACTGAGGTAAATTGGCAGCTCCCTCTTTGGAGCCGAGAGGTTCTGGTCTGCCTCATCATCTCGCCCTTTTCCTTTAGTTTTCATTCCTAGAAAAAAAAATACCTGGAAGGTCTCTTGGAGTAGCCTCTCCCTCCTGCATGGGAGAGAAGCCTGGGCATAATCTGCCGCGTGCAGGGAGATGCTATGCGCCTTCTCCAGTTTGCTTTGTAATTTTCCACTATTAAAATGTAAATGTGGCCTCTCAGCTTGGAACTGCGGAGACATTTGCACTCCCTGTGCTTTTGCTCTTTTACATGAATATTTAACATTGAGCCAACAAATCTAAATAACCTCCGAGTGTTGATTACACTTTGGTTCATTAGGCTGCAGCTCGGGGTTGTTTGGAGCGTGGTCCAGGTGCCGCCCAGGTGCCGGCGCAGCATCTCGGGACTGGGAACTCCTTGGGGAGCCCTGGCTGCGTCCTGCTCCCACCACACCTGAGCGGTGAGAGGCGTTTTCGAGCCGAGAGCCGTGCATTTCCCCTTCTGGAGGGCAGAAAGCAAACGCGAGAGCGTCAGATGAACCGGGCTGACTGGGGCACAGTTGTGCTGCTTCGAGCAGCGCTGTCATGGTAACTGAAGTGATTCATTTTGCTGCGAGAAACCCAGTAAACATACTTTGATTAAACTCTTGAGAAGGTATAGAAAAGAATCTTCAAAGCTGATTGTATGAACTGCACAAAGTTTTTTTCTTTATTGCTCTCACTTCCCTCCCGTCCCCACTGGGGACAGTGGATTTGGGGGATGTGGAAACCTTCGTCAGAGTTGGCTACCTGGCAGCAGCTTGAAACGATCCCCTCTCTGGCACCCGGTGGCTGGGGTTCAGGCTCAACAGTTTATTGTTGTTATTACCAGCTTCTGGCAGGCTGAGAGCAGGGAGAAGCCGGCTATTTGGCCCACGAGGCCGGCCGAATCGTGCCGCGGGACTCGTACTGTGGTGTGGGCCATCACGGCATGCCAGAGCACCTTGGAGGCCCCTGGTGAGGAGTTCACCTGCCAAACTGAGGCAAATCGGCTCTTCCTGTTATAAACTGGTGTTGTGAGTAAACTGCCCGTACAAAGCCTGAGTCTCCACGCTGAGGTTTGGCACATCAGATCCCGGCTGGGGAGCAGCTCCTCGGGTCTCATGCCAGGTCCAAGGTCTCTTCCTGCTGCCCTGTGTCTGCTCCGAGGCTGGGGGGAGAGGAGCTGTGTCCTGGCCGGGCTGCGGGGGGACAGTGGCCATGTCCCTCTGCCTGCGCTGGGCTGGCTGCCCTGGTTCTGGTTGGGGACCGCGCTCCCCGGGGGGAAACCTGCCCTCCCCGAGCCATGTTCCCAAACCTCTCGACTGCCTCTGCGAGGGGCCTGAGGGGTAGCCAGACAGGGCTGCTTCCCTGCCTGCTGTTAGCTTGTGGGGGCTTCCTCGAACACCCTGCTGTGCACGCCCTCTCTCGCTCTTTCCTTGCTGGCTCCTGCCCTGCTGGTCCCTGGCCCCGTGAGGATGGTGTGATGAAGCCGCTGCCCAGCCACTGCTGTAGCTCGGCCGGCCGGAGGCAGGAAGCCCTGGTGCTGCGGCCGGCTGCGGTTCCTCCTGCGCTTCCCTGGCACGAGGACAGGGCTGCGCTGGTCTCGGCTCCTGGCCTAAGGGGGGGTCTTGTCCAACAGTCCGCCTTGCTCCTGCATGTTTTCCTGCCCCTAGCTCTTGCATGGTGCTGGTTTTTCACTGAGCCAGAAGAAAACTACTCTTGCACAGTTACTTGTTAGTTTTATTTTGCTGCGTGTGCTTTGCAGGAGGCTGATGAGTTGAGCTGGCGGGCTGGTCTGATGCCTGGGGCTGGCACCCAGTGCAGGTGGGAGCGGACGAGGGGGTGAGGACAGGGCAGGGGACCTCTGCCTTCTGCCGTCGGGAAGCTGTTGGATGAGACATGTCTCGCGGCCTACAGCAGATCCCCAGCCTGCCGGGAGCCCTCTCCAGCCTTCCCTTTCAGCTACCTTCTTTCTGGTGAGGAGCGTGATTTCAGTCCTTCATACTGCTGTGACAGTGGCCGGCAGGGGACAGGGCACGGTCCCGTCTCAGTGACAAGCTGGGGCTCACACAGAGGATGAAGCAGGGAGAGCGGCATGAAGGAACCTTGCTCAACGTCCTTCTGAACAGAAGAGGACTAAGCGCTCTCTAAAGCTGAGAGTGACCTAATTTTTGGCTGAATGAAGCCAGTCTGCTGTGCTGGAGGAGGACAGCCCTCAGTTAGAGCCAGCGGAGCACGTGGGACCACGGCATCCTCACCGGCACGGTGCAGGAGCTGAGCACCGGCTGTCCTGCAGGACGGCGCGGGCAGAGGCAGGCGTTTTTAAGACATTAAATGGGCCTGGGACTGTTGCACCTTCTGGAGACCTGGATGTAGCTACACAAATGTAATTCAGCTGTTGTGAGCACGTGGCTGGTCTGTGCGTTGTTCTCTGTTAGGGAGCCAGGGCCTCTGAAGCACACTGCTCAAAACAAAGAGTTACGGTTAATTCAGCACTTCCAGCCCTAGTAGGAAGCTCTTGTCTTTCCCTCGTCTCCCTCAGAACAGCAGAGCGTTTCCCCAAGACTTTTGCTGTTGAACACATGGTGCTCCCCCAGGGAGAGAAGTAAACAGCAAATCACGTGTTAGGGTTTTTGGACCCTTGCTTACCTCTCCTAGGAAAGGCCAATGTAAAAACAGCAATAAGAGGATGCCTAGAGGGCTCCAGCGCTGAGCCAGGCTCTGCTGTCAGAGCAGACTGCGGTCGTCCTTTGCCCGCATCACTGCCCTGTGTCTGCGGTGGCCTCGATTTTCTGTCTGCTGCAGCCCCCGGACATGTTCCTGGTGCCTTTGCTGTCCTTATGACTGTGCCAAATGCTGATCTCCTGCCGGTCTGTCTTGTGCAAATAAGTGCATCCATCGCACCCTTCAACATCAAACTGCCTCCACCGGTTCCTCTTTTGCTTCAGGACCGGCTTTACAGATTTGCCCTAGCCCACATCCCATGCACTGTGGGTATCTCCTGTCCCTTTTGCTATCTGGCTGTGGCACAGACAATCTTCTCTTCCACATTTCTGCCATGTGCAACAGATTTTGTCTCCCTTGCTGTCTCCATCTTGTTGTGTATCATGGCCAAGAACATGGTTGTATCTCTCTGAATATATCTAATTTCTGTCCAGAAAGACCCAGGCTTGTGCTGTATCTGCATGGCAGAGCTTCCAGACTGGCTGGACGTAAGCCTGTGCTTAGATGAGGGCTTTGGAGCAGCTCTGGAGCATCTGGAGAGAGAAGTCCTATATCACTCACACAAGTGGTAGCTGTATTCCTCTGATTGCCCCCCTCCTGTGAAGCTGCCTGGATGTCTGCTCATCGGAGTTCTCAGTGAAAGCCAGGCTTTCCCAGGCACGTACTGTCATTTCTAGGTTTTTAACCTCTGTGTAGAAACACCTGGTCTTGGTCCAGTTGCCTTCCTGGCTGCACAGTGGCCCTGAAATGGGCCCCGAGGCAGTCCAAGTGCCAGAAACTAAGCACTGAAGTCAGGGCAGGTGAGGTTTCCATCATCTGCACCTCTGCTCTGGGGCTCCTGAGGGCTTTTCTGAGTCCCCCTGAGCTTTCGTCTGTGTGCCAGAGTAGGCAGCCTGGGTCCTTGGCTGCAGCTGCTTGGGTGAGGAGACATCAGAGCATGTTTGGACACCTGAGAGCCTAGGGAACTTTGCAATCTAAACGTGTATCAGCTGAAAGCCTGTGCTCCTGTGATAGTGCTGGAGAGCAGGCTTTGTCACTCATTTTTCAGACTTGTGTGACTCCCTTGCTCCTAAATCCCACTTTGGCAAATGAAGTAGGCTGGCTGAATCCCACCTCGCGTGCGGTTACTGTGCGCTGGGGGCCAAATTAAAATTACACAGATAGTGCAGGTGCACCCTGTCTTTCCGGAGACTGCCTTTGCAGCTATAGTACTGTCATCTTAATATGCTTCTGGAACTGGAAAACTTTGGCTTTACAGCCTGTTATGTGACCTGGATCCCTTCTCATTTACTCCTGTAAATGCTATGTTACGTTGTGCTTCAGGGACTCTTATACTTGATGTTATGATGAATGGATTAGTGAGTAGCAGAGCGGTCCTGGGCTGCTTTCTCCAGCCACTCTGCCCTTCCTCTCTGATGTGAATCTGAGACAGAGGTGGTGTTTTTCTTTGTTTTTAAGGTGGATGCTATAATTTTGGTGTTGGGAGGGAGCACTTTGAATATATGAGGTGATGACTGCTCTTGCGTAGAGTGTGGAAATGTGTGACCAGGTGATTCATTTGACAGGCTAAATTAAAGCACTTGCCCTGACCTGTGTCAAGAATTATAAAGTACCCTCCCTTTTACCAGTGAGTCCTTGAGCAACCTGTTTGTGTCTCATTGCCCAATAATTGTTGCTTGCTGTGAACGTCTCGCCACGAACTGTGCTGATCTTCCGCCTCCAAACCTGGCCCCGACCCTTCAACATCTCCCTGGTGTGAAGTCTGTGCGGTGGGGAGAAGCAGGAACTGGAACAGGCTTCTGCTTTTCGGTTAAGCTAAGACAACCAGGAGCAGAGGAGATCTAGCACAGACCAACAGGATCTCCTGTGTGCTGCTTTCATCCCTTGCAAGACAAATCTCTGCTTTTTTTGTTTTCTCTTTCTTTTTTCTTTTTTTCCTTTTCTTTTGTCAATGTGGTAAAAGCAGCTTGCCAATAGGATTATTTTACAGTAAGCTTGCATACGATCAGTTCAACATACAGTTATGATTTTTTCTAGGCAATTAATATCAAGAAACTAATAATTAATTTATAAAACACACTAAAGCAAGCCCAGGCCAACTGCTGCTGTCTAAAGTTTTCATCATTGCACTCTTGTTTTTCTGTTTCTTTCTCTCTTGGTTTGGTGTCAAGACCACTGATGCTGAGCCCAGTCGCGCACGGAAGAACGATGAACCAGACCAGTAACGCAGCACGGGTCTGGCTCTGGTTCTGGTGCTCTGAGTGGCCCTTTTTGCCTCCCGGTGGCAAGGGACGTGCACAGGGATCAGCGCAGCATGGGCTCTGCCTGAGCAGCTGGGGCGGAGCAGGGGTGGCACCCGTCATCTGCAAAGGGCTGACTGCTGCTCCCGCTTCTCCCAGGATGGGGGGAAGAATGGCCCAGGCAGATTTTTCTAGGTCTTCAATATTTTCTTGCTGAATATTTCCTGTTTACCAAAATTCTCATACGGTGCGGATCCAAACCTGGCATTTCTCCAGCTGTGACACTGCCTACTGGTGGAGCACTGCTGAGAACACCTCTCTGGGGCATCGCTTTTCCCCATCTTAGATGCAACAGGCTCAGATTGACTCCGTTCTGGCAGAAGGGCACTGAGCTGTGTTTGGTTGACTGACGCTGTGAGCTCATGGCCTTTCTCAGGTTACAATCCCCTGATCAAAGAATGACAGAATCATTAAGGTTGGAAAAGACCCCTAAGATCATCGAGTCCAACCATTAACCTATCACTGCCAAGTCCATCACTAAACCATGTCCTCGAGCACCCCGTCTATCCGTCCTTTAAATACCTCCAGGGATGGAGACTCAACCACTTCCCTGGGCAGCCTGTTCCAGTGCTTGCCCATCCTTTCGGTGAAGAAGTTTTTCCTAATATCCAAACTAAACTTCCCCAAAGATCACTCGGTTTCACCTGTGGTGGTGGTCCCTGGACGTATACCATCTGTGTACTCACTTGACCAGTATGTGCCTTGGCCTTTGGTTCAAAAAGGTATTCAGGTACTGACTGATGTGCTTTTATCACCAGGCAGCGTTTGGCACTTTTACTAAAAGTAATTCTGTACTTTTTTCCAAGAGCCATGCTTAAAGTTACTGACGTGGCTTGGTTTGAAAACAGCTCTTTGGGACTAGCAAGAATCTTCCTTCTGTTTCCGGTGACTATTTCCAATTTCTAATAATTTTTAGATCTGCCAGTTACTGTGACATGCATCCATTTAATGGTTGCTTCTCTGATTTTTTTAAAGTGGTTTTCTATGAGAAGTGATGTAGTACAAAATTAAATGTCTCCTGGAGATCTATCGTGTGTCTGGATGACACATGAACTTGGGTCGGCAGTCCTCGTCAACCAAACCTGTTCAGCATTGCCTGTGCCATGATTGTAGTTAGCCCTGACTGTGCCTTCCTCTCCAGCGTGTTGTGTTGGTAGGACGGGCATCAGCGTCCTGCGTGCTACAGTCCTGCAAGCTCCCAGACATTGAAGACACAGCACATTTTACCCCCGGGACTGCATCACATCCATGGCCCAGGCTTTGCTTCTTTCCCTCTGACATCCCTCCTTGTCTGTGGCCTCTGGGTGACCATTTTGACCCATTTTTCCTGTCGGGGTGGCCTGGACGTGGGGCGATGGCAGCACCGAGGCTGTGGGCAGGCAGCCGGCAGCAGAGGGCTGGGGAGCCGGGCTGAGCCGCTGCGGGGAGTATGGATGCTGCCGGCAGAAATTCCTCCACCACGTGGTTGAAACTCATCAGAGAACAAATGCATTGCGTTGCTATGGCAACAGGAAGATTTACAGGAGCCTGAAATCCTTGTACTTTGAATCTAAAATATTCCTTGGAAAAATATTCTGAGTGTGGCCGTGCAGCACAGCTGGGAAGTGCCTTCAGGGTGTTCAGTCAAGGTTGACACGGGTCTGAGGCGTCGCTCAACGTCAGGCAGCATCCTGCCCAGGCCCCTTGCTGCTCCCGTCCTCTGCAGCCCCGTGGCAGTGGCCATCGGAGCGTGTTCAGGGCTCACGCGCTTTGTGCAAGTTGCAGTGGGAGAGGCGGCCTTGGAAGGACAAAGCCAGGGGACTCTTGAATGCGGATGGGGCAGGAGGTCCCCTGTGAGCAGGATCACACTGCTGCTGAGCATGCCTTTGAGTAGGAGACCTTGCAGGAGACCTCTGCGTGCTTTACCTGTCCCCTTGCTTTTGCCACCAGGTTTGCACCAGAAATGGGCTGGATATTGTCAACTCTGGGTTCCCCGCTGGACGTTGCCACACATGTCAGACAAACTTTAAGCATGTTAAGCTCCAGGATGGAAATGTATTCATTAAACAAAATTTAGGAAAATATGTCTTTCCTGACCTGAGGTCTGCAGTGCTGTGGCTCCGCAGCAGAACCCTCTTCCCCTGTGACCAGGTCGGGTTCCCCGTTTCCACTCTTTCTTCCTCTGCAGAGCTGCAGGCAGAGGCAGGAGTTTGCATCTTCAGGTGGCTTTGTGAGGTCTGTTTCTTCCGCACACTCCCGAGGGTTAGGTAGAGCGTCAGGTAGGGCAGGGAGTAGCTGGTGTTTTATTCTCTGCGTTGTATTTTCCAGGCTTGCACTTGGCAAATGCCTGAAGCTATAGATTTAGGCCTTCCCTGCCTCTGAAACACAAGAGTAAGTGGTGGCTGGGGTTATTGCCAGCGTCAATGCCCTGTGCATGTGTCGCCACCTCCAAACCGGGGTGGCAGTTGGAGACGGGCTGGCACCCTCCCTGGGTGCCCTTGCTGGCACTGCCTTCCCCTCTGGCAGCGTTCCTAAATGCTTCCCGAGATGCCACCTCCAAATCCTCCCCACACCGGTGTGCCGCGGTCAGTCTCGCCTGCCCCGTGTGCTCCTGGGGCGGTTTCCCCAGGGTGGTGCAGGGAGAGCAGCTGGAAGCAGGCAGAGCTGTGTCCTTCTCTGCCCTGGCCATTCCTGCCCTCCCAGCCCCGCTCCGCGTGCTTTCCCAGCCCTCCTGCTTTGCCACCATCTCCCAGCCCAAGGATGGCTGGCTAACGCCAGCTTCACGCTGCGCGCCCGGTAGCTAATGCTGCTTTCCCCGACTCTTTTGCAGTGCCTTTCAGAGAAACTCCCAGCTACACGAAGCGGAGACGGATCCTCGGTGCCGGCGGCCTCTCCTCCCCGCGCATCCTGCAGCGCTCGGCCAGCGACAACAACCTGAAGGCGGAGAGCCGGGCGTCCTACTCGCCGGTGCCCTCGCTCCGCAGCCTGCCCCCGCAGCTGCTGGCACAGATGCAGGAGGCGGCAGCGGGGGCCGGGGCAGGGGATGGCAGCCTGGCAAGCTCTGGCAGCGCCCGCAGTGCCCACAGCCGCTCCCCGTCCCTGCAGCGGGTGCAGGAGGAGAAGGAGGCCGACCTGCCCACGCTCCGGAGGAGCAGCCGCAGTAAGGCCAGGTAAGAGGCTGAGGGGAGGCAGAGCGAGGCTGCCCCGTGCCATGGCTGGCACGTGTCTCGGCACCCACTGGAGCCCCCATGCCTGCATGGGGCCGGGCACCCACAAAGACCCTGGGCGGCGGGTGGGGAGCGGGAAGGCCGGTGGAGCCCCATGCCGGCGCTGTGTCTCCCTGTCCACACGCCGCAGGGAGCAGGGCTGCCCGGAGCAAGCGCCGAGGGGTTTTTTCCTCGATCTTCTCCACAGCCCTCGGTCTAATCTTGCGTCTCAGAAAAATGGTAAGTACATCAAAATGCCGCGTTGCGCTTGTCGTTGCTATGACAATGAATGCATCTTGAAAACTAATACTTCGAGGTGGCACATTGCAGATAAGCCAACACCTAATGCGTCCCAGCCGACCTGTGGTTATTGCGGTTATCGGTATTCTGCCTACGGCCCGAGTGGTGGTGTTGCTCTCCTGAACCCACTGGGGCCCAGGAATGGTTGATGGACACCCTCGCCTGACGCTCTGAGTGCCGTGGGGAGGCCTTCCTCGTGCTTCGGGTGGTTTCCATGGCTCGTAGGCGTGGGAGTGACGTGGACCTTGCGTTCTCCCACTGCTCCCCGTCACTCGCTGGCCATGTGCAATGCGAACGTTGGCTCTGCCACTGCTCACCATAGCTGGTGCTTGTCTTCAGCTGGGAGCCAGGCGTGGGCGCCCGTTCTGATCCAGGAGGATCTGCTCCCTTCAGACAGCAGAAGTGCTGCTGGAGAGCCTTCGTGGCTGAGGGTCCCTTTGGTGACCGCTGGGATCAGGCTTTGCTTTCAGAAGCCCTCGGTTAGTGGAGAGGCGAGAGCGACCGCAGCCGTGGCTGATGTAAAGCAGCATCTGCTCGGAAAGGGCTAACGAGAAACTCTGATACCATGAGGCCAGAGCAGGAGTTTGAAGAGTGGGTACCAGGCCTGGGTTATAGCTGTGTTCACTAATGACCGAGAAATGGACTTGAGTGTTGAAGGCCCAGTCTGCAGATGGCAGCTATTTACGTTAACTCCATAGCAGAAGCAGCTCTGAGGCCCTTCAAGGCAATCTGAAGAAACTGGGGAAAAAGAAACATGTTGGTGAATAAAAAATAGTGAAAATAGATATAAAATAGCTACTAGAGGGGAAAAAATTGAACCACTCGGGTACCAGCTAGGATTCTTAATTAATAGTTTAACTCAGGAGAAGTTGCAGGATGTTTTCTAAACAGCTCCATGGAGGCCTCTGCTCAATGGGCAACTTCAGTCCAAAATGCAGCAATATTAGATGACCTAACAGTGTGATGGACGATCATATGGAAAACAGTCCAATGCTTTGGTCAAAATCAACGATGGCACCTCAGAGTGCTGCATACCAGGCTGGGCACTACCGCTCAGCAAGAACAGTGCGAGTTAAAGGGTTTCGGAGAGGCAGTGAAAATGATCAGGAATGAGAAAAAAAAATCTCTGCTTTGAAGAGAGATTTAGAAGAGCGGGATTGTTACCTTAGAAACGAGATGAATAGGAGGAAATATGTTAAAAATATTGAAAATACTGAATGGCTTATCAGAGGGAAATAGGGAACCTCTGCCTGTTTCACGGCACAAGGAGAAAGGAGCATGCAATGAAATTAAGGGCAAGCATGCTCAAAGGCAGTACGAAAGGGTGGCTTTTCTCCACCCTGCAGTTAGCTCAGGAATTCACTGCCTTGGGACTTGCTGAAGCCAGAAGCACAGTATGATTATAAATGCATTAGGAGGTTGGTGTGGGTAAAAAAAATACTGTGGGCTTTTATAATCAATAAGCTTTTGAAAGTATTCTCAAAATTATCTGGAGCACCTGATGGCAAGGCAGGAGGAGGGCAGCTGGGGAAGAGCCGAGCCTTACCCAGCTGGGCAGTTCCCGGTGGGAGGAGAGCTGGGGCACGGCTGGGCTTGGAGGGGTCGGGGATTTGGGGTCTGCCGTGGGCAGCAGCGTGAGGGGGGCTTGCAAAAGCAGGTCTCTAGTGCTGCGGGAAGAGCCGGTGGCCAGCAGCTGGTGTGCTGTGCTGCCGGCTCCGACCTGCGTAGCTGCCGCCCTGTCCGGTGGCCCCACGTTGGCCTGTTTGCTCCCTGCCGAGTGTGGGAGGGGTGGGATGCTGCCGCAGGCTTGGGGCTCCTCTTCAGCTTGGTGCACAGACCTCCGAAATACCTGCTGAGTGTTCGCGCCTGGCTTGACCGGCTCTGGACTGAAGCCAGCGGGAAGGCTGCTCGCTGTGCCGTCCATTGCGGCTCTGCAAATGCCCGGAACGGGCAGAGGAAGGCAGCTGCCTCTTCATCCTGCTGCCGAGCGCTGCTGGAGGGAGTGTCTGCCCCATTTTCTTCTGTCTCCTGCTTGTGCAAACTTTTAAAGGATTGCTAGCGATTACTTAATTATTCCTGGCTATATGCATTTTATGAAATGCATATAAAAGTACATTTTACTCCATTATTTTCGTATACTCGTATATTTTTGCAGGGATAGGAGGATTATGAAATCCATTACACTGAGTTTGGGGCAAGTGAAAGTCACATGCATGCAACCTGCGTGTTCAATGGCTGGTACGCAGGAGCAAGCGCAGAGCTGTCAAGATTGTACAGAGGTGGTCTTAGTGATGTGAGAAAAACAGAGGTGATAATTCAGCACGGGGGAAAAGCAAAGGCTCTTGGTCAGGCAGCGAGGCTGGAGCCCGCTAGCCACTGTCCCGTGTCCCCTCCCGTCACCTGGGTGGTGGGCAGGGGTTGGCTGCCCCGGCTGTGAGCAGGGCAGTACAAAAGGGACGTTCCAGCGTAGGGCTGGCCGTCACCAGGCAGTGCCTGCTGGAGAGCACTGCTGCGTGGGCGGCCGGACACTCCTGGAGGAGCAGAGAGGGGCCAGAGGGCCTCCTGCCTGCCACCCCGCTGTCCTGGCCATGGGGGCTCCCAGTGGTGCCTGGGGAGGGTGTCAGCCCTTCCCGTGGCTGCCCCCGCATCGCTGCAACCCCGTGGTGGCCGGGGGGGCTGGGTGGGTGCCGCTCTCCAAGTCGCATGGGCTGATATTCTCTTAAATTACACAGATATATGCATGCACCGTTGCTGTTCAGCATGAAGCTGTGTGCTAACAAGTGCTTAGAGCAGCTAATTAATAGTGGTATTTTGTTTGACCCAGTATTTCTTTCACTTGTTGTTTGGCCTTGTTGCCCTCCCGGTCAGTTCCCAGTGTGTTTGTGTTGGTTTGACAGAGCTTTTATTTACTCCGGGGCTGGGGAAGTGTGGTGCAGTGATCCCTATCTCATCTGAATACTCAGTTCCCAGGGATGTTTTATTTTCAAACAAGAAAGCCTTCGCTTTGTGGTAAGTGACAAGGCATCCATAAACATGCGGAGTCCTCTCGCATCTTCCTTGAAAAGTCTTGCAGACAAATTTATTCTGGGTCAGATTTTTATTAGAGTAAATATCAAGAAAATTTAGTGTCTGCAATGTTTCCCCAAAATTCTTTATTCTGATTGTTTTGCAAATGTATTCAGGATGGCAAAGAGGATTTACATGAAAACTAGTTTAGCATTAGCGTTTCATTTTTTCCAGAAACAATGCGCAGAAGCACCTCGCGTGCCTGTGGGCTGGCTGGCAGTAGCCTCAGCGCTGGCGTTCGGCTGTCCTAACGGCAGGAGCAGTTGTTCGGCCGTGTTGCTCTCACGACTTCAGCCACGCCAGTGGTTCTGAGTCCTCCCGTGGTCTGCAACTCTCCGACCTCCACGGAGGCTGAGCGGCGGTTCCGGCTGGCCAGGGAGGCTGAGCGTGGGAGCGCAGGTCTGACCCTGGAGCAGGGGTGGGGGGCGTGAGCCTGGGGTCGACCATCCCCGTGGCAAGGGATGGACCATGGCCAGGAGCCTCTCTTGAGTGGGATGGGCAGGGCTGCAAGGAGCCTGGAGCAAAGGACCTGGGTGATGCCGAAGGTTAACCCACCCTAGCGTGGCTTGGGTGAGCCTCGTGTGGCATGTCCCCAAATGTCTTTTGGTGGTTGGCTGCATTTGTGCTAATAACCCGCTCCTGGGAGCGAGCCCTGGGGGAGGCTCCTGCCGATGCAGTTGGCTCTGAACCCCCCAGTTGTGCTGTGGATCATCGGGGGTCCAGGGAGGACCAGTGGGAAGGGTCTAACCCACAGAACGCCGACTGTGCTCATCCTGCCTGTTCTTGGGAAGCCCCGATGACGGACGTGCCCTGGCGTTTTCCTCACTCCTGCCTACCTCCCTCCTCACCACTAGGAAGTTTCCTAATGTCTGATATGAATATTTCTTCCACTAGTTTGTTATGCCATGTTTACTCTGAACAGGCATGGTGACGAGCTCGCTCGCTTCCCCCTCACAGCAGTCTTGCGCACGCTGAAGACTGCTTGCCGTCTTTTCCTCGGTGTCATCTCTTCTGTTGGCGGTTAGCCCCCATTGCCTTGCCCTTCCCAAAGGTCTTTTTTTCTCCGAGCTCCTGCCGTGGCTCTTCTCCAGGCTCCCGCTGTCCCCCTCCTTCCCGGCAGAGCGGTGCCCGGAGCAGGCACACAGCAGCAGAGCAGTGTGGCAGCAGAATAGCGTTGCCTGTTTTTCAGGCTGTAGTTTTGATAGCTCATCATATTGCGTTTTATGAAATGGTGTGATGTGTGACTCACATTCAGCGTGTGATAGCCTCCACGTTTTTCCCCCCTCAAAACCCACTACATAAGCAGTGTTTCCCTATCTGAATCCTTGTGCAGTTGATGATTCCTGCGTAGATTTAGTACCTTCAGTTTATCAGGATCCCTTTAAACCCTAATCCTGTTCTTTGGAGTATTTTGCAGCCCCTTTATACTGCCTGTAGATTTGGCAGGGATCTTCTCCAGTCCTTCGTTCGTTTTGCTGAAGGAGACGCTGACCCAGGCCAGCCCCTGGGCACCTCCGCCCTTTGACGGGAGGCACTGGGGGGCCGTTCTCCCGCCCTGCCGTCGGGCGCTCGCGGGGCCGCCGTGAGGAGCCCAGCGAAGGCCAAGGTATGCGGCTGCTGCTCGGCAGCCAGCTCCTCTCGCGGTCTGTCCTTGACAAATCCCTTCTGACTGTTACCGCGTTGCTTCCTTCTAGGCAAGCACAAACACTTTGGCTTGTTATTTGTTCCAATGGTTTTTTCCAAGAAGTGAAGTGACAGTATTTCTTTAGATTTTCTTTTTCCCCCTTTTTGGCCATTTGCTATTTTCCACTCTTTCGGACACACTCTGTATAACATGAGCCTTCAAAGATGACCTTAGGTGTTCTTAGATTGCTTCAATCTGTTCTTAAACTTCCTACCACATGTGTAGTCAGGCACATCCAAATGTTCTTAATTAATTCCTGCTTTTGGTTTCCAGGTAGGATCTTAACTCTCTGCCTCTGAAATCTCATGGTTGATCTCTGATGTAAAGACAAACAAATATTAAGCACATTGGTCTTTTTAGTTTCATCCATTGAAAGCTTTTCCTCTCTGCAGTTAGCCAAAGGAGCACCGACAGTTGCCAGCAATTCCTGGGATCTCTTTCTTGCTGTCAATGTATTTACAGAATGAATACCTGCTTCTCGCCATGCTTGTGCTGTCCAGACGTTTGCTTCTGTTGGCTTGTGCTTTTCCTTTACATCTGTCCGTAGCAATCACTCCTGTTTTCCAGTTTGTGTAGTGTGTTTGAAGTCAATGATTGTCTTAGGATTTAGCTGGTTTCTTACTTCACTGCTTATGCATCCTCCATGTTGGGATAGGTCTGAAGTCTGTTTTCCTTCACCTTCCCTATCATGGGATCATGTAATAGTTTGGGTTAAAAGGGACCTCTGGGGGCCATGTCCCACCCTGGGCTGACCTGTCATGAAACCTTGCCTCCGGTATTCAAGAACGTATAGAGGTTGGCCCCAAAATGCACTGCTCATATTTTGCTGGTCTTTCTCGCTTTCCTCCGAAGAAGTGCCAAACACTTATCATTTCAGGATCGTTCCTGCCAACATTACCTCTGCCTTCACGTTTTCAGCCACTTGGAATCAAAGCGCTAAAAGAGCTTCTATGGCTGTTTTCTGCACCTTCTCTATAAAAATAAATTGTCATGAATATAGTCCAAGAGCTTGCTGGACAGTCAGTGTCCTGATCCTTCCCCAGTAGATCTCTGGATAAATGCAATCTCGTATTATCCCTAGGTCCCATACGCTAGCATCAGAGGGGCATAGCCTAAGACACTGCGCTGGATCAGAATGGATACCTGCCAAGCCCGGTGTCTTGTGTGCCTACGGAGCAGGACACGTGCTGAGGAAAGCAGGGATTATCCTCCCCGCTCTCTGAAATACCTCCTCCTTTGGTCCTGTCCGTAGGCATCTCTGCAACAGGGAATGTGAACCGCTGGTGCGTGGCTGACTGGTGGCGCCCTGTTCAGACAGATACTCGCTGTAAGAACTGCACTGAGCTCAGTGCTCTTCAGCGGCAAGTAAATACAGAGCGCCTCCTTTTCTAGCACCTCCCCAGAAGATTCTTGGCACTTTGCCACCTTGAACAAACATCCTTCTTCTGAAATTGCTAAAACTGCAGCTATTGCATCAACTGGAACCTGGGGACTTTATTTCTAATATTCTTGACCTCTCCTTGGGGGGTTTAATAAAACAAATGTCTTGTCCCAATCTCTTTTTTAGTATTATTACTTTTAACAATATGAACTGATTCACTATTCCCAAGACCGACCTTTCCTCGGCAATGTGAATGAGATCTTTGCCCTAAGTACTAAGTCACTGGTTTATTTATTTATTTATTAAAAACTTTAGACAATTTGTTTTCCCTTCCTGGCTTTTGAAAGGGTTAGATCCATTTGATTTGTTCTACCTGCATCAGGGATTTGAGAAGAAATTACCACAATTTGTTTCATTCTCTCCTCTGTGCCTCGATTTTATTTGACTCCCCTCTGCGTCGCAGCTGTAGCCTGAGCCCCGCTACAGCAGCTTCTCAAAAATAAATCCCTGGGGTGTGGGGGGGACCCTGAGGGTGGGTGATGCACAGGCTGCCCGCTTCTCTGGGTGCTCCTGGGTCACCAGGCTGCTTATGGTCCTTCTGCACTGAGCAGCACAGCGATGCCAGCGCCGTGCCCAGCACTTTGGGTACGATGTTTTATTTTAGGGTGGGATAGCGAAGAGCGTACGTAGGGGATCTCTTGCTCCTAGTGTGACACCATAGTCCCAGACAGCTCCACCAGTAAGCACTTAGATGGGCAGTGCTTTGTGGACAAAGGCACAGTGAGGAGACAGAGTCCCCAGTTGTTGGACTGGAGACCTTGTGCAGGAAATACGGGGTGTTGGCAGAGGAGTTACAGACTTGTGGAGTAATTTAAGTTGGAAGGGACATCTGGAGGTCATCTGCTCCAGCCCTCCCATCTAAAAGAGAAAAGCGGGCTCCAAAAACTTGTCGGTAAAGGAGCTGTAAGGGCCTCGTCTCTGCTTCCCCTGGCTGTGCTCCTGCCCCTCACTGAGGGCTCCGGCTGCCCCAGCTGCAGCCGGGGTCAGGCTCTGGGATGGGGCCGAGTCAAGAGGGCGCGGGAAGCCTCGTCGGGGGCACCCCTTGGCTGCGGAGCTGCCTCTGAGCTCAGGTCCCGAGCTATGCCGTGGGGTGCCTATGCCTGGCAGGCTCTGGGACCCGCCTCGTGCCAAAGGGCTTGCCTGGCATTCCCAGGATCGCCATCCTGCCGGCCCATCGTCTTTGTCCTCCGGGACTGCAACCCTGTCCGTGGGGCCGGTGCCCTGCCCTCGCCCCGGGCTCCCGGCTTGCCAGCCCTTGCAGGGTGGCTGCTCCCGGCAGGGCCCCGCTGCAGACCCCGTATGCACCCCGAAGCCAGCTCCCCTCTGCCATCTGTCTGCTGCAGGAGAGAAACCTGCTTTGGCGGAACGTCGTCTCGGGACCGAGCCTCACCTTAAGCAGGCGAGTAAGCACCTGCACCACAAAACATCTCTGAGATGTGCGGCTCCCCTCAATGCTCACCAAAATGTGCCTGAAGTAAGTAGGACAAATACCTTTTAAGTTTTCATAAACCAAAAGGGAATCTGAGCAATATTCAAGTGAGATTACCTCCGTGCCAGGCGTGTTTGTCTCTGTAATAGCTTTTTCTGTTTGCCTCAAAGTTCCCGTAAGAATATATGCTGTCAATTTGGGATACCAGCGAAGCTTCAGGAATATTTATTTCAGTTGGGCAGAATTAAAATGGGACTAGATCAGACAAGCGGAGACACCCAGCAGAGCACTCTCCTCTGCCGGGGTGCAGGTACCTGCCCTGCCTCCAGGGCTGAAGGTCGCCCCTCGTCACCGTAGTCCCAGCTTTCGGCTGGGCCGTTCTTACCAAATACGTGCAAAAATCTGCAGCCGTTCAAAGAGAGCGAGTGATGCACGCAGCTCTTACAATAAATATAACTCAACATCCAAATAAATAGCAGAGCATTTGGACAGGCTTTCATGTATTCTATTGCTTAAAACATTGAAATTTTTGTCTGAAAGCTATACTGCTGGATTTCTGAAGTGTGGCAGAGTTTGCAGGACCCTCCTGGAGAGCTGTTTTGTCCCGGGTGAACTGGAGCAGCCGGCAGTGGAGGAAGGTCTTGGCACGATGGTAGAGTGAGGAGACACGACAGGCTAGCATTAAATCTGATCTGACATGTGGAAGAGGAGATGAGGTCCAGGATGGTTGGAGCAGTATTTGGGAAGGTTTGGCTGAGTCTGAGGAGTTGAAGTTCCAGTGACTGATGCAGTCCAGAGCCGCTGTGGAGACAAACCCCGAAGCCTGGGGTGCAGGAATGGGAGGGCTGCCAGAGCCCAGCGGTGGGGTGGCTCGCTGGGGGGGAAGGGCTGTGGTCGTGTGTCCCAGGCCAGGATCTCTGGGGGGGGGCTCGTGCTCTGTCGGCGATCCCCGCCGGGGACCGCTGCCTCTGGAGTGCATCGGAGGAGCGGCTGCGCTGCATTTGTCTGCACATCGCGCTGGCGCTGCCTGTGCACGGAGTTACAGGAATAGGCACCTTTCAGAAAATGTGGAATAGTGAAAGATGACAGTTTACAGGGCTCAGCATCTTGAGGAAGGAGAGACACTGAAAACACTTGCTGTGCCAGCTTCAGAAGGGGAGTTTCAGAAAGATAACAGAAATTCGTCAGAAAGGCCTGAAAAATCAAAAGCTGTAACAACATCCGTAAGGGCAGTACGGGAAGCGCTGGCGTGATCCAGGCAGAGCTGTACGAGGCAGGACCTTTGGAAGAGATCATCAATAAGGCAGCGGAGCTGGTCTGGGAGACTGTCTGAGAGTAAAGGGACCGCTGGGCATGGGAATCTGGGTTTGGGGAAGATAGCGTGAGCCGCCAAGAGCAGAATGAAGCTGTCTTCCAAAGGAGGAATTTGCATGGGCTCTGGTGGGATCTGACATCTTCAGCCAAGGTGAGGTCCCAGTGCAACAGGCAGGACAGAGTGTCCCAAAGGAGAATTCCTTTACTGTCCTCTCCCCCTGAGCTGGCAGGGAAAATCAGGGTTTGGGAAGAGAAACCATGTCACCCCGAGCAGAGCGCTGTGATGGCAAGTGCCGATGGGATTACACAACGTATTTTTGTCTAGCAGGTGGTGGCTACGTGAGGGGAAAAGGCCTTAAACTCTAATAGGAATTTTTAGCAGGGGATTTCAGTTTCACCTGTCCAAAACATTAAAACTTTACATTATAAATGTTAAAATGATGTACAAATAATGCATTAGAGTGTTTTTTCCCCCCATATAGCGTTTTGATGTTTTTGATAGTACAGGGCTGGGAACAGCAGGATGAATGATGGAGATGAGGAGCAAAGGCAAAACAGGAGACGGGAGCAGGGAAACAGAGAGAGAGAGTAAAGCAAAGCGGACCATTGACTGGAGCTAACGCTCAAGGGTTTTGAGAGCTTTCATTAGGTTTCCCCTCGTGTGAGGTTAATATGGAAACTAGGCACTTATGGGTATGATGCAGAGCAATGCCATGAACTTTATGCAGAGCAGCAGCTCTCCGTGTCTTCCAGAATCCTAATTCAGGACAGCCTGGGGCTCTGGGGCCCCTGCAAACCCTCCAGAGCTGGTCTTTGTGCCTCCCTCGCTCCGCGGCTCTGCATTGCTGGTCCCTGGCTTAGTTATTTTGTACTAGAGGAAACTGTGAGACTTCAAAGGCTGATGGAGTTTGTTGATAAATACAGGCAATGCGTACTGCAAGGAGGAAATTCAGACAGCTTCTACATTTTGCTGGATTTTAAATTAACTGCAGTCCCACAGGCTTCCTTGTCAGCGCCGCCATGAAAAATCTCTGCTTTTTTATGAGGACTCACTCATTAAAATACAGAACAAAACATCAGAATGTATAAAGTGAGATGGAAAATAATGTCAATAACATGATGATGGTATTCTGTCCGTCGGTGGGACACGGTTACCTGGCTGGAGTACAGCCCTGGTCGCCCCGGCTGGGCGGAGGGCACGGGCAGTGCCTCGGGGCGGGCAGCAGCGCTGCTGAGGAGGGGTCTGCCAGCAGAGCAGCGATGGGCCGGGGGGTGGCCGGGTTTGTCAGAGGAGGGGAAGCGTCAGTGACACCGGGAGGTGACATTTAAAGCTACCAGAAGGAAACGTGATTTCCTTCGCACCCAGCTGCACCATGCGGCTCCCATGGCTTCATTTCTCATAATTGGTACTTCATTGCGATCTATGCTTGTTGAGGTTTACTGCCTGTGATTTACACTGTCAGCTTGCTGGTGAGGAGGATGTTTTCTCAAGACCAGCTTGCCCTCGTGGGCCTCTCCGGGGTGTCCGGCCCCTCCTCGGCAGGGGGTACCCGGTAGGGTCTGAGCGGAGGTGGCTGCGTGCTGCCTGTGCCAGCCCACGGGCAGGTGAGTCCCGCGGATGTCCTGGCTGTGCCGGAGGACCACTGGCATCCTTCCCGGTGCACCACTCCCGGTCGATTGCTGGGATGTTGCTCTCCCAGACGAGCTTTTCATTCCATGGAATATTTCTGCTTGGGGATCTTTCTTTCCTCTTTTAATTTTTTAACTATTTTTTTAAGGAGTGTCTGCCTGCAGCTGCAGGCTCTCAGTATGAGTTTCTCATCCCTCCCTTGCCAGGTGCGTGTCCTGCTAACGGAGCAGCCCCTGCTCCTCTCCCCACGCCCACGGGGCGCACTTGGGCATTCCTCTGTCCCTGTGCAGATTCGGGGAGGGGATGTCCTCAAAAGACCCGGGGCGAATTTTGGCATTGCTGTGCATTCCTGGTAGGATGCAAGCGGCCGCATGGCTCAGAGCAGCGGGCCGGGAGCGAAGGCAGTGCCTGGCATGCGGACGAGCGTTGCGAGGCTCTGCAGGCAGGAGCAGCCCGCACCTCCTCGCTGCGGACCTGGAGAGCAGACAGCAATGCAAAGCGGATTGAGCAGGTGGGCGATGCTGTCCCAAGTGAAGGTTTGCCAGCAAGGAAACCGCGTTGCAGTAGATGGGTCAGATAGCATGGTTGTCTTCTCTGACGCAATGCCCTGGCGTGCGCTGGGCTGGTTCCAGTGATACATTTTCTGGATAGCGATGTGTCACGACTCTCAGCTTGTGGCTATCTCCATATTCTCTGCACATCCAGCTGCTTTTTCCCAAATATGTTAGTAAAACAATTTTTTCCTCCTTTCCAGCATCATCCAGCTGTGATCTCCGAGTGCTTCACATCGGGGAGTGAGATAATACTCTTGTCTTCAGTCCTTGAGTTGCAGGAGACAGCAGAATCGCTGTGCTTTGCTCCTGTCCCTGAGGAGCTGTAGGTGGTGTCCCTCGGCCCTGGTGCGGTAACTTCTCTCCTTCATCCTCAGCCTCCTGCTGCCTGTCTCTGTGTATTTACCTGCTGCGTTGCCCACCGCCCTTCGCGCCGTCTCTGTGCCATTTCAGCACTGTTTCTCGGTGCTTCACCTGCAAGCGCTGCCTGACGCTGTGCGAGCGCTGGGCAGGAGCCGAGATGTCATTGCAGCCCCCTCGGGGAGGCTTTGCCCGCTGTGCGGGGACTGCCAGAATTAAACAGGCAGTTTGGCAATGTAAGAGACAGCATAGTGAGTAGCAGTGAAGATATCCCGGTGCCTTCGTATCCATCAGTGGTACAGTCTAGTCTGAATATTGTGAGCGTTATTGGGCAACCTGCGTTGAACAGAGCTGTGCAGGGTGAAGGCAGAGACAAATGCTGCAAAATTAGTGGGGGCCTGGAGATGCTCTCTTGTATGCAGAGATGTGGGAAAGAATGGGATCAAACAAGGAGGATGTGATTTAATGTAACGGTTGGTTTGGAGGAGCCATAAAACTTGTAGTCTGTTCTGAGCAGGGTGGAGGCACCCATTCGTAATGATGCCCTCCCCGTAGTGATTCACTCGCGTTTCTCACAGCGTCGCTGTTTCTGTAAATGTGAGCAGGTACACGTTTATTTATAGATGATAGATGAGCAGGCAGGCAGAGCAGCGGCTGGTCAATACTGACTGCGCTCCTCAGCGGGGAGCGTGCTCTGCTCCGGAGATGCCGCAGAGCCAGGTGCCCTGGCAAGGCAGGAGGATGCTGTGGTGCAGGGAGTCGGTAGATGATTTCAGTTTTGCCAGTCCAGAGTATTTAAAATTGACATTGGCTGCAGGGCTGACTCACAGCAAAAAGAAGCAGGGACCAAGCAATGAAATGATGAACTGTAAAGGAAGTTATTACTTCCCATCAGGTGACGAACACGGGGACCTCCCTGTGCAGGTGCAGCATGTGCCCAGCACCCGGGGAGACGCAGAGGAGCGATGCTTCTGGCTAAGGCACGAGGACTGCTGCTCACAGGAGTCATGGCAGGGGTATTACAGCTCCTCTCGGGTGTTGTGGGGATTTCTAACTGGGAGTAGAAAACTACCTGTGTGGGGGCAGGTTATTCCTGCCTTGCTGCTACGGGTTTTTATACCTTCTGCCTTATGAATTAACCCTGCTTCCCACTGGTGATTGTGCAGGCTGGACTTTAATTGTGAATCCAGATTGCTATTTCTAGGGTGATACTGTTGTTTTGCTGTAAGCTGTCTCAGTTATGTAGGACGGTGCAGGGCAGAGGCTGTCGTTCCTCGCCCTGTGGCTGTGCCAGCAGCGGGGCCGGGCTGGCAGCGCTGCCCCGCAGTCCCGAGGCCTGGGAAAGCAGCCGGCCCCTCAGAGCTTTTCAGCAGGCTCAGGGCTGAGTCCTCCTACAGCTCAGTGCAGCAGCTTGAAACTTCCAGCCCTGGTGTCTGCCAGCAAACGCTGCTCTGGTCCAGTAAGAGCGTGGCCAGCTGCGGGGAGGTGACTTATGCTCCTGCAGGCAAAGATGGGTCCAGTGTGCTTAAACTCAGCTAAGCTGCGTGTACCAAAGTTCATAAAGTGTCTGCACGCTTGCCAGCGTGCTGTTGGTGCTTCGCTTCATCTGACGCTGCAGGAGTCGTACTCGCCTTCAGCACAATTCCCTGCATCTCCAAAGTCTCAGAGCAGAAAACAGATGCTGGTGCCGGGGGTTTTCCTGAGCACGGGAGGGACTGCAATACCCCCAACACCGCATACCCCGGTGTGAGCCGCCTGCACCCTGCACGCCGTGCAGGTGGGCACGAGGCCAGAAGGAGAGGAGGGAGCGGTGCCCATGGCACCTTGTTCAGTGCGGATTTTGGTTCTAGGACAGCCTTTAATTTCATCTAAAGATGGCCAATTTTGAAATACACACTAAATCTGGAAGGCTGGTTCGTAATCCCAGTTTTTACCTGCTTCTCTCAAACAAATGCCCTAATGCAAGGCCAGAATGATTAAGCACCTCCTCCTTTGTAGGCTCATTTTGGCATTACAATTCTTGTCTGCCTGCTTAGAGAGTGGCCCTGGTTTGGCAGGAGTTTGGCCCTGGTTTGGACAGTGCCATCTCTTGGATGACATGCTGTTTTGGGAGGGTCATTAGGCTACACCTCAAGGACATAAGGCTGCAGCTTCCCCGGACTGCCTGCCGCTCCAGGGCATGCGTGGCTGCCTTGCTGGGCTGGGAACGGGTGCTGGCGTTGTGCACCCATACCTCTAGGGCATCTCTGCTGCCTCCGTGGGAAATTCAGCCAGGGAGGCTCACAGGAGGGACCAGGCGCCCGAGAGTGGTGAAGAGATGCCCCAATTATGAGGCTGGGCTTCAGCCCAAAATATCTGATATTTTAAGAATTTTATGTCTTGGTTTAATGTTTATGTGGCTCATAACCAGTGTGCAGAAGTCTCCCTGTAAGACTGCCAAAGGCACTCGGGACCCCCGGAGCTTTCTGGCGTGAGCCATATGGAGTGACCCTGTGCTGAAGCAATGAACGTATCATCGTTGCCATTTCAATGATGCGGTATTTATTACACATTTTTATAAGGCTCCCTAGCTATGGTAGCTGCACCCCAAATAAGAGCATGCTTTATGGCTTGGCATGAAATTACTAATAATGCCTAGAATTCAGCATTGCTGACACTGGGTAGCAATCTCGGCTGTTGTAAAGTGGTGTTGTTTCCCATTTATGGAGCTATTACTTTACGGTGGGTAGAAGTCTCGCCAGTGGCATTTACTGAGCTAGACTGCTCGTAGAGAAGAATTTTTTTAGCCAGTTTTAATCTTTCTGTTCAAATACCTTCCAATGTGAAATTTCCCAGGTTTTTCATTGCTTCTGGCTCAGTTTCAGTCAAAATGGACCATGATTTTTTAAATGAGGCAAGGTGAAGGAAAAATGGTTGCAATATATTCTTTGAGTAGACGTGATGCTTTTAAAAAAATCCAGCATGATAGAAAGCTAATATTTTACATGGGTGTTAGCAGTGAAGCAAATAGGTGACAGTGCTTCAGAGGAAATGAATTCTGATTTTGCATGGTAGTAGGGATGAGAAAAATCAGGTTTTGTAGTTCTACATTTAGTTATAAGTGGCAGTTTACTAAATCAGGGTCCCATAAATGCTGTCGTGGTCTAGGTCATATCTCTACAGAGAGATTTACCTTGGCTTCGCTTTCCCTCTCCTGCAGTCACTTACTGATCCTTGCCCCAACAAACTGCATGGACACCTAACAGAATGTGTGGATTAGAAAGCCAAGTGCAGGTCCTTGTCTCCCAGGTGTGCCATGAGACGGTGATGGACATTCATGCCTTTGACCGCACTAAGCACTTGAGCCAGCAATGACACTTTTGCTCAGAATCCTGAAATAGACCCTAAAATTGACAGCCCGTATGAATATCTGCCTTAGAGCCGGGTGGGCAGCCCTTTCCTGCAGCACGTCACTCGCATTTCTCATAGCACCGCTGTCTGTGTCAACGTGAAGAGGATGACAGATGAGCAGCCGGGCAGCGATCGTTTGATGAGCACTGGAGAGGCCACCTCGGGCATCCCTTGCCCTGGGGCATGCCACGGAGCCAGCCCTAGCGAGGGACCAGCGCGGCTGCGACGCAGGCAGGCGGCGATGCATGCAGCTCAGCACTCTTTTCCTTGCGTGCCGGAGCTCCTTGGGATCCCCAGTGCTGGAGCAGGAGAGAGATGGCTGTGGAGCTTGCGGCCTGAGGTGCTGGCACGTGGTCTGAGGTGCGGACATGCAGCCTCATCTTCTGGTGCTTCTACAGGTGCCGGGGCAGGTTTTGTAAAAGCTGTCAACTTTAACTTGCATTCTCCTTTGAGGAGTGCCCCTTTAGGGTGTTGCCGTTGTTCGCACGTCAGTGCTCTGCACAACGGTGGGAGTGAGCACTGTGCACAGACTCCGTGTGGAGCTGAGCGTTTGGCTTGCAAATGGTAGCAGAAACCTGAAGTTGCGATGGTTTCTCGCTCCCACCTCTGTGCCGCAGAGCTCCGGTCAGGAGGGCTTCGGCTGTTGCCTGCCCCCGCCGATGAGCAGGTGAGTGCAGGCGGCCGTGGGCAGCGTTGCCTTTTGAGCTGAGGTTTGCCCAGAAGTGTGATCAGACATTTGTGCCTAACGTGTGACTCTTGTGTCCTCCTCCACGCCGCCTTCTGTGTGAGCTTTCATACCTCCTTTAATTCCAGGATCACTGGAGCAAAATGGCTCATCTTCAATCTGGAATACTCGGCACCGTGCCAGTTTTCTGTGCAAAGCCTTCCCTAACGAACACAGCAGATGCAATGGTGTCTGCCCTCCTCGTTGCAAGCCATCGCCTTCTCAGACTCCGTTTGGGGTTCCCCTAATTATAAAATTACCCCTTGTAGCTGTTGGGAAAATGTTTCTTGCGTCGTTTGTGCCTGTGGACAGTTTTGGGTCCCCCTCTGGCTGCTTTAGAGCTGGGGGTGCTATTGAAATAGGTTGTTGCCCATATCAATTTTCCCCTCTGTAGAATAAGCATGGTTGTACTTGCTGCTCTCAAAGCAATATAGTATCCTTCCCTGACTTGATAACTTCATTAAAAATATGTGCAACTGGTCCACTGCTGTCACGTGCCAGCTCATTTAGAAATCTGAGATGGGGATTATCCAGCGTCCTGTCGGCACACAACAAACGCTCCAGCGTTTGCCTGCACTTCGTACGTGTTGATTTCCATAGTCTCATCTACGTTAACCAGTCAACCTTTGCATTACGTTCTTATCAGAAACTAAGGCAAAGCATTAATTTAATTTTTATACTATCTTTATACCACTCTCACCACATAGCACCTCACCTCTTTTGTCTGTGTTCTTTTTTCTGAGTGCCTGAAGAGCTTTTCCCCGTTTGCTTTAATTTCCTTTGCAAGGTTTTCCAACTGCTGCAGTTACACAATCCTCGTCTTTTCGCTGCCTTCTCACACGGGAGCCTTTCCAGAATTTTACCTGTTTATTTCTGAACCGTCCCGCTCCCAACTTGTTGCGTGTATTGAGAGAAAGAGACCCGAACTGCCCTCCCAGCAGAGAATTAGGCACGTGGGTGCAGTAAATCGCTCAAGGTCTCAGACCGGAGTCATCCAGCAAGAAGGAGGAAGCTGCAGGTGAGTATATCCATAGATTTAGGAAGGGATTTGAAATGCCCTCTTTAAGCACAGACCAGCTTCTGTCTATGTGAAGTTGGATGAAACTTCCCTGATCCACCTGATGTTTTGTTCTGTTTTCCTGGAAGAAGCTGATACCAGTCACTACCAGGATTCGAAGGACTGCTAAGCTGGTGGGGACTGGGAGCTTGTGCTTCCGTCTTTGAACATCGGAGTGGGCTGTGAAATGATTTTACATACAGAATGATCCCGAGTCTTGTGCTGAGAACAAGGATGGCTCTGAACTTCTCCTTAACGAGAAAGCAAGCTCTAGGTTAAACTGCAGTGGCACATCAGACTCGATGCCTGGCTCAGCGGAGGAGCCCCTGAGCTTGCAGAGCTCAGGACTGGCAGCAACAGGCTTGGGAGAAGACTCCTCTGGCCACACAATTCAGAAAAAGGAGCCATCATCATTCACAACATTCATAGCAAAACTCAACACCAACCCTCCTGAATATGATCCAGGCCTGCAAAAGCCAAGCGTGCTTTGTAAGGGAACAGCGAGCATGAGCAGCGTGGTTTCTGCGCAGAGCGCTGGTTGAGCATCGCTGACTTTTGTGTCCTGATGCGCTGTCCGCATTTTCAAGAGGAATTTGGAGACACATTGGAAGGGCGACACAAGAGCGACTGCTGTTCTAGTCCAGCTGTGTGGCGGGGGGCTAGCACAGGGATGACGGGGTGCCATGCTTTAGCTAGGGAGCATCATTCTGAAGGCAATTTCTGTGGTCTGTGTTAGAGGAAGGTTAGATTAGGTGACTGTAATGATCTTACCTGAAATTTTAGGAGCCATTTTTAGCCATCACCTCAGCTTAGGCGCTCTGCTTCCTCTGGCATCGGAAGCCCTCGTTACTGAAACACATGTGGGTGAGACGAGACTTCCCAGCGCGGGCCTGGGTTTTTGCTTGCCCCACGCGCTGGCATCGTGTCTTCTCTTCTAGGTCATCTCTCGCCACTGAAGCTCTCCATTCTCTTCTCAGTTTTACCAGGCTTCCCTCAGCTGCAGCCTTTGCTTGTCGTTCTCCATGGTGTCCTGACAGACCTCGTCATCCTTTCCTAACAAGGTGGCGGGTGTCCGCACTGAAAGCAGCTGAAGGGAGCGTCCTCCAGCAGGAGAGTGTGTGGGCACGGTGTTACAGGGCTTCTGCTGTTTTCTTAGTATCGTAGAAGGACAAGGTTGCCTAAGAGCATTACTCTGGGTGCAATGACAGAGCCCGGGACATCGGTGGTGGCATCCCGGCCATGCTGCCCCTCGTGCATACAAGGCCGAGGGCAGGCACGGGTCTGGCGTGTGGTCCATGGATCGTCGCGGTGCAGAGAGGGGGATTTGGGCATGGGGAGAATGGGGGAGCCTTTGGGGGTAGGAGGGACCTGGACAGGAGAGACAGAGCCAGCCTGCTGGTATGGAGAAGTGACAGGTCATGTAAACTAGCATTTACAGGAAAGCCTGAGGGAGTTTAAAAGTGAAATTGCAGAATTTCTGGCTGAGGTCTGAAACTTGTCATTGCAAACTGGCACTGTGCCAGAGGACTGGGGTTGCCAACATGATCCCCATCCACCAGAAGGGCTGCAGAGGGGATCCAAGAAGCTGTTGAAATCCTTTGTATGATGGTGGTGTCTGCAATCAGTAAAGGATAAGGTCACTGAGCATGTGGAGGACAGCCACATGCAGGAATCAGCATGGTTTTTGTGAAGGGACGCTTGCCTTGCTGACCTAATAGAGGACCTGTACAAGGTGTCAGCAGACCTCTGGATGGAGGGGATCTGGTGAAAAATATATATTTGGATTTTCAGAAAAGTTTTAGATAAGTTTTCATATCAAGGCTATTGATGAAACTAAAAATGGAAAGATTTCCTTATGACTTGAAAGCTTGTTAAAGGGTAGAAGCAAAGAATGGAACTTAAATGACACTTTTCAGGATGGCAAACAGTCAGCAGTGGGGTACCCAGGGATGGCGTTGGGACCTGTTTCCTTCTCTGTTTTCATCGGTGAGCTGGAGAAGGGAGTGTGTGTCAAAGGTCCAAGTCTGTGGATAGTAGAAAGTTTTCAGAGTAGCCAGATGATGCATCGATGCTGATGAGCTCCAGGAGGACTCCCAAACTGAGTGAGAGGGCAAAAGGTGGCAGATGGGCCACCATGTAGAGACACGCAAAGTAATGCCTCTAGGGAAGAGCCATCCGAACACGCTACGTGATGCTGAACATGGACCTGGTGGGTACAGCTCCAGATAGGTCTTGGCACCAATACTGACAGCTCTCAAAATCATGGGTTCAGTGCACAACAGCAGCCAAAAAAGCCAACAAAATACATCAGGGAAGAGATGGAAAGCAAGGTGGGCAACGTCATTTGGGGCTGTGCTGATCCTGCATATGCATGCCTTCAGTGCTGTGTGCAGGTCTGGTTCAGCATCTCCAGGAGGAAGCGGTGGAGCTAGAGAAGGGCCAGAAAAGGGCAACTAAAATGGTCAAGGGCATGGAGCAACTGCCCTATGAAGACAGACCGAGAAGGCTGGGATTCGCCAGTTTGGAGAAGCGAAGGCTCAGGGAAATGCATGGCCAAGGCCTACAAAACTCCCCAAGGCAGTGGACACAGCCAAGGCAGAGCTGCTGTTCACCAAATCCTGCAGCATGAGAAGGAGAGGGCTCTCAAGGAGACTAGGGGCAGATCAGGTAAAACCAGAGAAAAGCAAGACTTCTTTGTGCAGCAGGCAATGGTCGCCTGGAGCTGGCTGCCACGGGAGGCCGTGGAGGTGGACAGTACTGGCAGATTCAGAGGGAGATCAGACGAATTCCTGGAGAGCAGGTCCTTGCACAGATACCAGCAGGACTGAACAGGGTCATTCCTGCTAACGTCCCCAGCGCGACCACCTTGGATGCTGGAAGGCACAAGGGGAGTGGACCACCCAAAATGGCCAGGCACGTGTGCTCTCCTTAATTAGTAGTATCTTGTAACGCCACTGTCAAGGACAGGGAACTGGGCTAATGGACTTTTAATCTGGTCCTGTGGAGTATTTCATGGAGTATTTAGCTGTTGGTTAATTAGCGTAGAGTGAGACTGATACTGTTTTTGTGTTGTATTTCTCTGACCTGAAGTTTGTAGAGTGTTTCAGTTCCCACCCTAGATGTTGAAACTGTGATGGAGAGCTTTTGGCTTTTAGTATCTGCTGGAAGCTGCAAGCAGCACGCATGTCTAATTGAATTAGATGTGTCATTTGTAAGATCTGGTTAGGTTAGGTATGATTTCCATCCTCAGGCCTTATCTACCTCGGTGTTAGAGCTGCCGCAGCTTTGCTCCAGTGTTGCTGTAGTGTTTCTGCGTGTGGGAACCCTGCCTGGGGCAATGCGCCCGTTGATATTTCAGATGTGCTGGCAGACCCGCTGCTTGCTTTGCTGGGGCTAAGTCTGCAGCTTTGGTGGAGTGGAACTTCTCAAAACACATCCCTGAAATTTTCTCATCTCAGTTGTGACAGTTCAGAGGATGCCTTAAAGAGGAAGCATAGCTCTGAGCAGGCTGTCCAGGTCCTGACACGGACCTCGTTCCCGGGGCACTCGGCCACTTCTGTCACGCTGGCTCTGATTGACGTGTCGCAGTGCAAGGTCGGAATGACCCATCTGAGGCTGGCTGAGATCTGGGCCCCGAGAAGCTGCCAGTCCAGGGGTCTTTGGGCGAGCTGGAAATCGAAGCTGGCCTTAGTGAGTGTCGGTATGGTGCCGCGGCACCAGCCCTCCTGTTCTCCTGGCTCCCACCAAGTCATGTTTCTCCAGCAGCTGAAGCCTGCCAGGAGCAGAGGTTGGATCAGTGTCGGGCAGCCCTTTCCTAACCCATCTCTAACAGGCTGGAGGTGTTCTGAAGCTCAAGCGTGCTGAGGGCATGTCCCTCCATGCAAGCTTGGAGACTCACGGAGAAGGGCAGTTACCTTTCCTGGTCAGGTCCTGCATGTCTCATGGCTTGCAGCTTGTGGCAATAGTGGCAATTCAGAAGTCAGTTTGTCCTGCAGAGTTCTTGCACAAAGTTGCTCAGATTGTATCGAGGGTCTGAGAATTGCGTGTTCAATGGACGAGCCAAAGACCGTCTCTATAAACGCTGCTGTGTCCTCGCGCTCGGCCCCTGCACCAGCGCTGTCTCCAGAGTGACTCCAGCTCGGTGCAGGGGACCGCTGGAGCTCTGTGGAAATGGCTCCTTGTGTCCTCTGGCGTGTTATGGTTTCTTCCACCCCTGTGACCAGAGTCTGCTCTTGTGCTGCTCCAGTATTTCCCTAGGCGCGGCTCAGCTCAGTCCCTCTCCTAGGTGAAGCATACCTTCAGCCGTTCATGGTCATCTGGGGGTTGTTTTGGACTGCTTCACAAGGAGGAAAATGAAAAGGAAACTCCACCAGTCCCCTTTGTCTTCCCCCTAGGGTTTCATTTAAGGTATTTACATGCTCTAGAGATCCTCTGGCACACTGACTACCAGGCACATCCCACTCTTTCCATCAGCTCTTCCTCCTAATCTGATTCACATATTCAAGAACCGGTTCTAAAATTCAATCAGATCCCCTTTCCAGTTGCCTAATATACTCCAGCAGAGTTTTTATTATTGGAATATATTAAATTATGTTGTTCATTTCACATTTCTTAAAGGTGCAGTTCTAGTTTCCCTTTTTTTCCCCTGAAATGAATAACCGTATATCCTGCAAAACCATGTACGCACAACTGCAGCGAATGGAGCTCCGTGTGTTTTTTCATTCCCTGTCCCCACGGAGAGTAAGGCCTGACATGCTTTTTGGCTGAGGCAGTTCAGCGAAGTAATGTTTTGTGACATCCTTAAATCCAGTTATTTTGCTGCTGGCTAATTTGTCTGCTAGGGTGCAGGCATAATTCAGACAACATCAATTGCGCTGGCAGATAACTTGCTGGTACCTGTGGCGGTTCCAGCGCTGCTATTTAGATGCAGGCCTGGTCGGTCAGCCAGCTTCCCCGGTTTTGGGGGGGATCTTGTGGAGGGGAGAGGCCCAGAGGATGGCTGGGGCTAAAGTCATTTGTATACTCATAGTCCACGGTGTTCGGGCGAGGAAACAGCCTTGGCAGTCGCTGCTGCAGGACGATTTTATCAGCGTCAAAATCCGAAGGCTTAGCCAAAGACAAAGAATAGATACTGTGGTGACAATCTACTTGAAGAATTACCGCTACTGATAAGC
This sequence comes from Platalea leucorodia, assembly GCF_965183815.1. Taxonomy (NCBI): domain Eukaryota; kingdom Metazoa; phylum Chordata; class Aves; order Pelecaniformes; family Threskiornithidae; genus Platalea; species Platalea leucorodia. Next base: position 127,786,534 of record NC_138826.1, on the reverse strand, counting down.
AATGTCTTCCCCTCAGTTAAATTCCAGTTTGTGTATTTATAATCTGCTTATCTAAATTCCCGATGTACTTTCAATTGAATACGGCATTCTGCTTCACTTCCTATATTAAACTGATTTGTAGCATTGCTGTGCACAGCAAACCAGCTCTCACAGTTCACCCTAGATGTGGTGAAATTGCCTTGATTGGTGAAATTATTGTCCCTCAGCCTTTACCTGGGAGGCATCGTGAGCGCTTACTGTTGCAGAGGACCTAAAAGCGGTGCCTGAAGGAGTCGGTGCAAGTGCAGGTTACTGCCAGGTGCTGGACTACGGTGATTGCCGGCCCAGGAGGGCTCGCTGCGGCGGCACGGGCTGGCTGCAAGCAACGTGTGGGCTCCCCAAAGTCGTGCTGGTGACGTTGGGATGGGGATCACTGTGTTACGTCAGGGACCGCATCGCTCTGGGAGCTGTGGCTTCCCATTCCTTGACTGACGTGCCTGAGGCCTTCTGGGGTGCCACGTCTGCGCTACTGCAGCAAAGAGCTCTGCCGTGGCTGGGGGTGCCGGCAGCCGGACGGGGCGCAGGCAGTGGGGCCGCATTGTCGAGCGCCGGGGTCAGGCCAGACTGGCCCATGGCACCGTCCCAGAAGCCTTGGTTAGCCAGGCAGGCAGGTGGGCAGCTGGGAGGCGGTCCCGGGTGCCTTCTGCTACCCAGGGATGGCAAGCGTGGCAAGCAGGCTTGAGTTTTCCACGTTGCCTTTTGTCTCTGCGATTTGCAGTCGGTGGGAGAGACTGGCTGGCGTGGAGCCTTGGCAGAGATCCAGAGTAGGGGAGGTGTGTGTTGGGTGGTGGTGGAGATGGCCCTTTCATGGGAGCTGCCGTAAATACGTCATCACACAACCTCATTTTGTACAGAAATTAGCACACTCAGCCTCTGCCCTGAGCGCGTTGCAGAGCCTGTGGCTGAGGACAGTGCAGGAGATGGTGATTGGCAGTGTTTGTGTTTGAGAGGGCAATGACACATGTGAAAGGCACAGTGGTGAGGTCGTGGTTTGAGAGAAGGTGTGAAAGCTGTTAAGGAGCTCTCGAAGTGTGAAGGCACCTGGAGGGCGCTGGGAGCAGCAGGAGATGGGGGAGGAAGGCTCTTCCAGGGAGACGGCCCGTTGTGTGCAGGGACAGAGCTGGGATACGGGCACCCGTCGTGGGGTCCATCTCCTGCAGCTCGCCGAGGGCTGGGGTACCTGGGGGGCACCAGATCCGTGTTTGTCTTTGGAGAAAAACAGTAAAAATAATTAATGAAAACTGAGTTTACTGTCAAAGGAGGCAGCTCTCCTGTCCGTGCTAGCTCCAAGAGGGGGGCCAGCTGGTGGGTTTGTGGTAGCAGGGCCATTGCCTGGGGCCAGACCACGGGGACTGGGGCTGTGCCAGCACCCAGTGTGTTTCTGCTGCTGCCACAGCGTTGCGAGAGTATCACCAGGGTGGGAGGACCGCTCGGGCGTTCTGGTCGGGGCTGGAGGCCGCTGAACCCCAGGGATCCAGTCTGGCGTGGACAAGGAGGGGATGCATGCCTGTAAAAATTTCCAATCTGGAAAAAGATCTGTAGGGAAAGCTGTGGCAGTGACATGTGGATGTTGGAGGAGGGAGGTGGGGGGCCAAGGCAGCGGGGTGGGGAGGGAATGATGCCCTGCCCGACAGCAGGAGAAAACAAACTGCGGGAGAGCTGGACCTTTGGGAAGTGGCTCCGCAAAGGTTGAGGCAATGGGGGAAATTGCCGCACCCCATGGAGAAGTGTTTCTGGGACACGTGCCTGGCCAGAGTACGCGGAGGCTGAATTCATGTTCTACAGTGCTGTGAAGATGCACACGCATTTTTATATGCATATATAATGTACATAAATGATTTATTGTGGCTTGCCCTTTATCTCTACAACCCATGATTCAGGTTTTAGGGAGTGTGTGCCTCTTTTTTTGTCATCATAAAATTGAGTCCTTTTAGATTTATACTTGCTACATGTGCAGTTCCCCAACAAAGGTGAACACAGTAGATCTAATCTGTCTGGGCAACAGTGGACATTTGATATAACGCCCTGTGTGAAATGGTTTGTTCTCATGGAGAACATGGCATAGTGCAGAGGTGTAATGTAAGTAAGCAGTGATCTAAATGTGCAAGAGCAGTGGGTTGCTGAAAGGGAAGTGCTGGGGCGGAAGGAGGTTAGGAGGAAACAATCAAGCGTTGGCCTTGTGAATGGTCTTTAGTGTTTTCTCTAGTGTCCTTGACATGAGAAGCACACTCTTGAACTTCACTGATGATATAAAGTCAGTGCTTAGGAGGCCTGGAATATTAGGAAGAATTTGAAGGATGGGAAAACTAGAAATAAGATAAAACAGTAAGCAAGCTGTATGTAAAAGATAACAACAAAAATTTCTACTATGAGTTCATAGTTGCCTTATCTGTTAGAAACAATAGAGGAAAATGTTTGGGAATATTAATGAGAAGATGATGGCCAGTGTCTGTTGTGACGTGAAGGCAAGTGCTACCATAGTTGTACAACATCCCGTAAGACCTTATTTAAAGTACTGTGCACTGTTCGTTGTTACAAATGCTCAGAAAGAGATGAACAGAAGCTAGAGCAGAGGAGGGCTGCTGGTAGGGCCATGAGACACAGGGGCGACCATCCTGGGACCAGGCCTCCTTGTGCCCCGGATCCTGTCCCCAGTGACAGCGGGTAGTGCGTGCACAGGGAAAAGTCACAAAACAGAGCAAATGCCCAGGAGCGACTCCCACAACGTATTTGCCCATAACTGGTGATCAGCAGTCAGCGGGCTCCCTGAGACAAAGGCTGCCTATGGATTATCATTTTCATTAATCAGCGGTGGATTGTCCTTCATGAAGTTGCCTAATCCCTTTTTGAAGTCATCTCTGCTATTGGCATTCGTAACATCCTGCGACACTTAGTCCCGTAGCTCAGCGGAACAGCAGTTCCTTCTTGTGCTAAACTCCATGTCCCTGCCACAAGGTTAACTAATCCAAAAGCACTGGAAAATGGGCTTGTTTATCCTAAAGAACTGGAGACAGAAATGGGATTAAGCATCAAGAAAGGCCAAAATGAACAGAAGTGAGAGACAATGTTGGCATGTGAAGAAGTTGGTATGATTTTCCATACATCAGTGTGGATCTGGAAAGTAAAATATGACCCTTGGAGCTGCAAGGGGAGTTCTTCCAGTAGGAGGACCTTGAGTCAGGTGTTATCTTTTGAGTCCTCCTTGAATCAGACTTGGCATCTTTTGTACTTAATGCCTCTCAGTGGAGAGGTTTCTGCCTTGAGTTTGTTCTGTGGCTTTTTAAGCCCATGTAAACTTTCCTTTCCACAACATCAGACGGGGAGAATTTTGCAGCTTCCCTACCCATACGTGAGTAAGTGCCTCCTTTTCTCTGTTGTGGACTGACCCTCTCCCTGCGTCATCTTACACCGTCCAGTTCCTGCAGTTGGAGAGCCTGCGAACAGCAGATCCCTATTGATCTTCTCAGTCCCACCCCTGGTTTCACAGATCTCTGCCGTGTCCCCCTGGTTTTCTCCTCCCAGGCTGAGGAGGAGGATGATGCTTTGGTTTTGGAGTCGCTCCTGCTTGTGCAGAAGCCATCGTAGACCTTTTCTTGCACCAGTCACAGTTCCTTGGCCTCTTCCAGATCTGCAACAGCCTTTTGGAGGCAAGAGACCAGAACTGCAGAGATTCACAAAGACGGGTTGAGTCTTCCCAGTTTGTCCATCTGTACAGTAGTCTTCATCTTTAAATAGCCTCTCCATTTGGACGGTAGAGATAGCAGATTTAATGGTGTGCTATTTCTCCCCCAGAAACTTTTTAGAAAATTGCTGGCCCATTTGCCACGCTCCAGCACTGAAAGCAGATTTGAGGAAAAGGTTACGCACCACCGTTGGTAGTCCATCTGTTTCAAAACTTGAGCTCCTGGTGATTTCTTAGTGCCTCTTTGCTGATCTGCTTTTCTGTTGACTCCTGTCAGGGCTGGGGCAGTCTCCGATACCCTGCCGGTCAGGAAGAGAGCCAGCGTGGGGTCGTCGCCGGTCTCTGTCCAACCTCCTGAAAACAGAAATGGCAATTTTCATTTTCTTTCTCTGCTATGGCTTTATTCTCTCTGAGCTCTTCTTTTATGCCTTGGTTATCTATCGGTCTTTTAAGTCCCTGACAGGTTTTCTGGTCTCGATGTTTCTGAAAAATGACTTACTAGTTTTTAGGCTTTCTGCATGTTATTCTTCCAGCTCCATATTTACCTTTTTTCCCCCCACCCATTTAACAAAATAATGCATGATCCGTTCTGTTTTTTCGCATTTGAATACAATTTTGTCTTTTTGACTGGCATTCCTTCCTTCTTATAACCTTATGTACCCTGCTGTTCTTTAGGTCTAAGTCCTTCTTGACAGGTACTATGTGTCTGGGCATCCAATAACGTGTCTTGAAACAGTCTCCAGGACACCATCAAAGGCTTTACTTTAAATGGTACCTTTTAGCTTCCATTGCTTCGGCAAGATTATGAATGTAGCTATATTGGGGTCACCGTTAAATAATGACTCTTAATTAATAAGATTATGAGCTACAGCATGCTCACTGGTCAGTGCGAGGTCAGGAATGCATTTTCCTGTGGTCGATTCCCTGCCTGGTTGCTCCACTGGCCATGCCTAAAAATTTAATCTTGCCATCGTGCCCCGACATGGTGTTTGCTCAGTTTGTGCAGAGTTAACTCGTGTATCTTGTTCCCCGGCGTTCGCTGACCTCTCTGGTCTCTGGCAGATTACTCTCAGCATCACCATGCTGCCTGGGTGGCTGGGAGTGTGGTCTTCACCACGTACGTCTCCTGCTGGAGCATCAACCCATGGCAAGTCTATGTTCCTCGTTGGCACAGTTGATTTATTAATCTGATCTAGCTCTAAGCAGTCTTTGCGATGCCGCACCTTCTCCCCTGCCAGTGCTCGCTCTGCCTTTCCCGAGCGCTTAGTGTTACGCTTTCCTACTGTGTCTTTCTTCCACCAAGTTTCCAGTGCATTCGTTGTATCAATATTTTTATTAAAACTAGGCATTCTGGTTCTCCTGTCTCGGTTCTTAGGCTTCCAGCTCCTGTACAGAGGAACATATGCATTAGTTTGGGGTTTGTATTTTTTCATTCTGTTTGTGCAACTGCTCTTCGTGGCTTTGTACCTGACTTTTGCCAGCTTCTGTCCTCTCTCTTTATGGCTTCACCCCTACAGCATGAGTCATCCCGAAGCAGGTGCTTTTCTGCATACGCCGGCTTTCCTATCCCTTTAGCTAAAAGCTCTCCTATAACATTGTTAATGTTAAATCCCAGCGGCTTGCTTCCATTGTGGTTTAGAAGTAGTATGCCTCTCCTGCACGGGTATCCTATTTTCAGAGTTTTCCCCAGTTTCTAATCAGTACACATCCTTCTTTTTTACACTGTTTTCTCAGTCATGCAGTGGGATTTTAGCTCCCTGCTCCTCTATCTGGCTTCTGCATGGCGCTGAGGATATTTCAGAAACCTTTAACGTGCAGGTCTTGATCTTCAGCTCCCTAAAAGTTGCCTCCAGCTGCTCTCTCCCACCCCTTCCCATTTCACAGATCCAGGGACCTCAAACATGGGATCCTCCCTGGCATGTCAGACATCCCACGAGGTCTGCGATCTTACCGGGTGGGACATTAGTCACCACGAAGTCTGCTTGTGCTTCACAAACCTGGTCATCTCTGTGCTTGGTAACCAGATCGACCGCCCTGTAATTTGCCTTGTCGGGCAGCATTTCCCCCTTCTCGAGCTTTATTCTTTTCTACCATGAGACTTGCCCCCCTCTTCAGCAGCACCAAGACTGAAGTCAGAGGGGGGATGGCTCCACACAGTGGGACTTCAGCTCTTCTAACTCTGTAGCCGTGGCTGGGCCGCCACCTTAGCCAGATCTGCTTACTGATTCAGCGATTGGCCTTAACTGCTTACTCAGCATCTTAGATCTCTGCAGGGGTTCACTTTTTCAGCTGTCGTGTTGTCTTTGCTTTTGCAAACTTGCATGCTCATATCCTGTGCCTTTCACACCTCCGTGCAAAGCTATAAATCATGTGCACAGCTTGTTGGCAGTCATCCTTATGGCATAAGTTTTAGGGTTAGACTTTCTGGACTCAGAGATATTAAGAGCAGTTGTACAGCGCTCCATAATAAACTCACCCTGTGTGATTTCAACAGCTCTAACCAAGCAGCTTGTCTGCAAGACGAAGTTAGTGCTAAACAAGCTGAGGAGTGGCTTTGCAGCACAGAAGCCGGTTTGCACCCGGTGCGGATGCTCCTCGGGAGCTGCGCAGGGCTCCTGACACCCCGTCTGCGCAGCGGGCGAGTGCTCACGGCCCGGGGCACCGCAGTGCATGTTTACACTTACTGTAATTCTACGTGGATAAAACCCTTGCAGTGCTCTTTGGTTGTTGCTGAGTTGGAAACAGCTACAATTATTTTAGTAAATAAAGCAGGGTCAGAGCACAGTCTAACTGGCGTGGCTGTGGTCGCGTTCCCAGGCAGGGCCGGCATCGTGTGGGGTGGTGGGGCTGGGGACCAGCTGCACCCGGTCACTCCGTGGTGAGGGGAGACGTGTGGATGTGAGCCAGCATCAGCCGCTTGGCTGCAGGGCCAGGGAACAGCTCTTGCCTGGTTTATAAGTACTGTGGGTCCAGCCGGTGGTGGTTGTGCTCGGGGAGCACCATCTCTCCTCCCTCAAATGTGAATCCTCAAGGTGCAATCATTTTTATTTTGAAAAGGCAGTCTGTCCATCTGAAGCTACAGATGCCGTAAGATCCGCCTGGCCGTGGGAATCCTTGTCCTTGGCGTGCTTTGCCTGCTGTGGAGATGTTTGCCATCCACTGCTTAGGGGGTGACTCCTGAGGGTGAGGAGGTGTTGGGGGTGTCTGGTCCATGACATCTGCCTTGTAGGAAAGAACTTGGTCTCCCACCTTGGTGCTGTGTGCCGTTTCTCAAGCTGGGAGCCCAGAGTCCTCCCAGGGCAGAAATGCATCATACAGTCTTTATTCTGCCATTTAACTCTCAGCCTGTGTCTCACGTTCCAGCACCTTCTCCAAGCGGGACCTTGTGCCTTGGCTTCTTAAAGCATCCCATCCTTCTCTCCTGAGCTTGCTTGCGAGTCGTCTCAAGTGTGCTAACAGCTGTCCCGTGGAGCTTCGGGCCATTGACAAAATGTAGTAACTGCAATGCTGAAGGCTTGATTTTAGCTTGCTGGAACTCTTTTTACTGCTCTTTTAATGAATGTACAATTTATAAGTAATATATTTCCCAGGCGCTGTCAGTGGGCTCTGCCAGAAGGACAGCGAGATGTGATCTCAGCCTCACGGCACTCGGCCAGTCCAGGGGTCCCAAATGGTCCTGCTGGTGCCGGTGCTGGCCGGCACAGCCCCAAGCCGCGCGGCAGGGCTGGCAGTGGTGGCTCCTACCGCCCCTGCCCCATCCTTGGCGTTATACTGTGTGGACGTGGCTTCGGCATACCCCTGCCACTGTTTGGAGATACCTGCCTTAGTTAATCTTTAGTGGAATATTTTAAAGTTCTGGGACAAACCTGCCGGCCTGCTTAAAGAGTAGTTTCTATTCAAAGGCCCCTGTAAGGATGGTGAAATTACTTCGATGAGTAAGTGCGGTAGAGTCAGGCTCAAGCAAATGCTTTGAGTGTGCCATACCTGCTCTTCGCCGTGCAAGAGCTAAAGATAGTCATGTGCACTGCATGCTTTATGCAAAGCTGGCCTAACTTTGAGTAGAATTAAAGCATCAATAACATAAAATAAACCAGGTCTGGCTTTATTATTTCCCCAAACTGATGTACAGAGAGATTAAATATCAAGGAAAAACGTTTTCTACAAGTAGGAGAAGTTATTAGCAAAAGGATCACAATGTTCTGTAGACAGAAGGACCATCGCAGAGTGAAAAAGCTACCCCTCAGGGACTCTGTCATATAGTTTATCCTGCAGGTTTGTTGTCCTAGATCCAGGCTGTATCATTTTGTCGTGGTTTAACCCCAGCCAGCAACTAAGCATCACACAGCCGCTCGCTCACTCCCCCCCGGTGGGATGGGGGAGAGAATCGGAAGAGTAAAAGTGAGAAAACTCATGGGTTGAGATAAAGACAGTTTAATAGGTAAAGCAAAAGCCGCGCGCACAAGCAAAGCAAAGCAAGGAATTCATTCACTACTTCCCAGCGGCAGGCAGGTGTTCAGCCATCCCCAGGAAAGCAGGGCTCCATCACGCGTAACGGTTACTTGGGAAGACAAACGCCATCACTCCGAACGTCCCCCCCTTCCTTCTTCTTCCCCCAGCTTATATACTGAGCATGATGTCATATGGTATGGAATAGCCCTTTGGCCAGTCTGGGTCAGCTGTCCTAGCTATGCTCCCTCCCAGCTTCTTATGCACCTGGCAGAGCACAAGAAGCTAAAAAGTCCTTGACTAGTGTAAACTCTACTCAGCAAGAACCAAAACATCAGTGTCTTATCAACATTATTCTCATCCTAAATCCAAAACACAGCACTCTACCAGCTACTAAGAAGAAAATTAACTCTATCCCAGCTGAAACCAGGACACATTTTAAACAAAAGGGTCGTTGCTGTGTTTGCTACGTATTCCCCTGTTTTTTCTGGGGTGACACTTGCAAACTTGCGGTCCAGTCCCGAGTCATGATGCTGCATTATCCTGTGGGTGAAATGTGTTGTGCAGTCTGCGCTGACACCCCGAATACGTCTGCCGTTCAGCCCTGCGTTTGCAGAGCAGGGGCAGTAAGAAATGGGCCACACCATCCCCTGTCCTACAGGGGACCTCTTCTCGGTGGTTCCTCTTAGATGCTTCTTGTCAGTACCTTTGGTAGATCTCAGCTGGTCAGGGGTAGTGGTGGAAACCTCGGTGTTGTGTTCTGCACAGCCACTGCCGCTCTGAGCACTGAGAGGTGAGGGACAACCCAGTGGGTCCGTTTCCAGTGCTGCCGGGTCCCGTTTCCACCTGCTGCAGCTGTCTTTGTAGGCAAGCCTTGTCTTTGTGTCATTTTGCCAGAAGCTGAAGCTCCTGATCCTGAAAACGTTTGGAGCACCGGGCAAATGCCGTGGCTGGGGCTGAAGTCAGGTCCTGTGTGAAGGTCACCCCGCTGCCGCGGTGAGCTCTGGATGCCTCCTGCCTGATGCTGCCACGTCTGCAAGCACTCTGTCACTGCTTGGATCCTGAATCAGACTTGGTTTCTGGCAGCAGGGTAGACAATATGCCCCTTCCCAGGTGCCTGTCTGCGAGAGGCGTCACAACAAGCTGCTCTGCCCAGGCGGATGACTCACGCATGCTCCCTTTTTTAAGAAATACAGATGCGGAGTAAATGGGAATCAATTACACTTCCTACACAAAGAATCCCCTTGTTTTGGCATCTGACACAGACACATCCTTCCTTCCAAGGGAACAAAATTGAAAATTAATTTGAGTTCCAGGGAAATTTCAGTTATGAATGCTCTTACTCAGCAGTGACTCTCCTTGGCCGTGTCGCACAGGTGAGAGCCCTTGCAGCAGCAGCTACCGAGCATCTGCCTGTGCCAGAGGGCCCCGTCCCGAGCGGACGCCCCCCAGGGCAGCACCGGCACGGCTGTGCCGTGCTCAGGGGCCGGTCCCCGTGGATGGAGCTGCTGCTGCCGCTTCCCCTTTCCACCGCGGGGAAGGACCCGCTTCGCCCCGGCACCTTGCAGCCAGTGCGATGAAATAAGCTGCTGACCTGAGCAGCAGCCCCAATACCGTGCCTTCCCTTCACTAGTGCTTGGACGTGCCAGTCCCAAACGTTATGTACAAGAAGGCATCTATGTTTGCATGTCTGGGAATGACGAAAAAGAGCTGATTTAACTGCTGAGTACCAAGGCCCTGTGACTCAAGGGGCTGAGACATTCATCGCAACCTTCACCCTGTTGCTCTGTCTCTCGGGCAGAGGCAGTGACCGGGGATAGGGCAAGGTGCATGAGCAGTCTCCAGGACATCAGTGACAGACCGGCTCCCTGCGGTCTGAGGGTGTCTGAAAACAGATCTGTTTGGAAAACAGCATAGGGCAAAATGCCTGAACTCCTGCTTTGGGGCTCAAACAGAAAGTTGTATTCGTGTCCAGCTGAGGAGTACATCTCCCCTATGCTCTTCCTTATTTTGCTTTAGCCAAATAATATGGAAAATAAAACAAGGAAAAGTAAACAAAAAATTATTTCATATATCAAGCAGGGCCAGAGTTGTTTCCAGATCTCTCTTATCTTTCTGGAGATGCATACTGGCAGCTCCCGGCAGCCGCAGACCTGGTCTCAGTGGGGCTGGCGTGCTCATGGTGCCTCCTCATCACCTCTGCTGGCTTGGGCTGCGTCTCCAGCAGATCCCGCCCTCCTCGCTGGAGGTGCAGCATGAATTCCAGTAAGAAATTCTTCAGGACTGAGTGTCTTAGTGTTATGGAAGAGAAAACATCATTATTCCCAAACTGCCAGTCCTTTGAGAAGAAATCTCTACCTTTGTGCCACGCAGGTCAGCAGTTGTCTTTGATCAGTCTTTGGGCAATGACAGTTTTAGTGAAAGAGCAATTATAACAGAAGATCTGGATCTGAGTGACACGCAGACCATAAGGAGATGGGTGCAGCCACCCTGGAGGTCCTCTGGAGGCCGTGTCCCCGGCTGGAGCTGGTTTTCATGTCTCAAACCCAGGACGGTTTGGCCCCAGCTTTCTTGGTAAAGTGCTTTACAGTCCAAGTTTCGAAGCTGCTCTTTTCTCAACAGAGCCAATGCCTGAGCAGGGACTTTGCTGTCAGGGGCTGTGACATTCCTGGGATGTGCTCGGCGTGGTACCTCTGCGTCCTCTCTGGTGCCACAGCCCCACTCGCTGCCACAGATGCTCCCTCCGTCACCTCCTGGTCTCCCGGTGCCGCAGTAATGGCAGTAGCTCCTCTCCCAGCTGTACGAGGAGAGGACAACGAGCGCTACGGGCCAGCCGAGGGGCAGTACGCTGCACACTCTGCCAATGCAGTGGGAATTTCGTGCAAAGTTGTGGTCTTCTCTGGATCTGAGGCGTGTCCCGTGTCCTCTCGCGCCAAGGGCTGCTGCTGAAGTTTGGGTCGGGAGATGGTGCGGTTGCTGTGTGCCTGACCTTGCACGCTGCGCCGAGGGACAGCTGCCTTTCCCCCCTCCGGGGATATTCTGAACTGCGTTTTGGCAGCGTGGGGTACGCTTCTGTGCAAGTCCCTGTTCTTTGGCCTTATTTTAATCCTTTCACAGTTCCAAGCAGTTCCAGTAACTTCTGGACTCAACTGTGGCTGTCTCCCAGCCGCTGTTCCTGTGATTAAGGAACTATGTGGGCAGAATATCATTTGGTCAAATTATTTAAATTCACCGTTGAGAGACAGCTGGAAGGTAACTTAGAGCTACCGTCACAAAGACAGAAAATGACTGCTAGAGTCCGCGGGATCTGTGAGGGAAGGATCCGTTAGGAAACTCTGGATTTCCAACAGCAAGGACAAAGAGGGTAATGATCTATGGGCATTAGTCCAGGCAAGCCATGGCATCAGCCTAACAGAGCTCAGTAACGATGGTTGTGTTTGCAATAGAAATACTGGTATCTTTGTGCTGACTCTCGAAACAAACCCGCACGAGTTGGGATATTGAGCTTGACAAAGGCAGCTTCAGGATCATCTTTGCTGGTCTGTCAGAGGTGTAGTGAGCTATGCATCTCTGGCTGAAGAGCGTGCAAGAAGGGTGCCTTACGTTGGAGAATCTGGTAAATGCAGAAAGGAGAACTTAAAAGTGGGCCAAGAAGGCTGTTCTTGGGTGAGCTGGCCAAGAGGCGCCATCATTTTCCTGAGGGGGGAAAAGCTAATGTAATTCAAGGAGTTAGCTGCAGGCTTCTGATTAATAAAATAATAAAAATTGTAATGAGTTAAGCAAATAAAAAGTCCTCTGCATTGCTAAGTTGGAAATCCGTAGATCTCTGCTGGTGTGTGCACGCGGTTATCCTGGTGTTCTTGATGCATTGGGATGGGTTTGGAAGAGCTCTCTGTGTGCAGCCTGTTCATTGGGTCCATAACGTGTGGCGTATTCAAAGAGGCAGCGTTACAGAAGTCGGTAGGCGCTGCAACAACCAGCACTGTGGTACCAAATTTGAAGTGTGTGGAACAAATGGCACCTAGTTGCCCACTGAGGTGTCCAGGCTCCTGACGTGAGGTGGTTCAGAGCCTATGAAGGTGGGAGCAGAGGGCTGCACTATGCCACTGCAGGAGGGAACGTCCTAATTACTTCAGCCGCCCTGCAGCTGCCTTGCTGCAAACTGGTTCCTCCTCCCATGACCTGGCAGTCCGAGCCCTGGCCCCTTCCTGGGCTGATGGGCTGGTCCTTACTGGTGAGGAGGGTAGGAGGTTGGGGGTGCCGTGTCCCCCCCTTTTATCCAGTAGCTCAGTGGCTTTGAGGGAGAATTTGGATGGTTTAGTAAACTCTTGGTAAAAAGCACAGTGTGCGACTCCTATCCTATCTGTTGTGTTTGGTGGGAGTTGCCAGGGCTCGCGAAGGGTTTGGATGTGCTGGCAAGTCAGGGGAAGGAGCAGTAGCTGATGACACCGGAGCAGCTCGTGTGCTGTGCACACAGTCCAGGCTGAGATATCCTGAGCAGCGCTTCAGGAGTCTGGGGATGCTACTGACGACGCTGGAGAAACGCTGTAGGTGTCAGTCTCTGAAGATGTGACAATAGCTGAATAATTTTGAGGACCAGCGTTTCAGACTACAGTGTCAAAGTCTCCACTCCTTCTCCTTGTGGTTCTTGCTCCAGATGCCTGTACGATCTAAACGGTTTTCCCAAGGTAATTTTAGTGAAGGCAGAAGGTGGGTTACAGAGTCAGAAGGTGTTTACCAGTTGTGCTGGAGTAACCAGATCTATCTCAGTCTTTGTCATGGTGCTCTGTGGAGCTGCCTGGGCACCTGGGGGGGACCTTCTAGAAAAGGTCCTTCTAGACCTCTAGGTCTGCTCAGTGTCTGGCCATGTACAGGGAGGCGGTGATGTGAACGTTTGTTTATGAGGAACAGAACGTGTACCCCAAAACCAGTTGCACACAGCAGATGCTGAATGCCGTGTGTAGGGCACTGGGTTTTGACTGAGACACGCTATAAGGACTTTGCAACCAAAATGTTAAAGGTTTCATAGTCATAGGCTTTGCAAATTATTTCCTTCTTTACAAAGTAGCTCCTGCCTTCTGCATGGCATGGGTTCTTCCACCTTTAGGAGCTGCAAAGCTGCAGACCTTCTGGGATTGGAAGGTTCATGGTGCCTAAAGGAGGGAGGGACTGATTAATCATCTCCTGCCACTCCTGGGTAACACTGACCAGGAGATACTGCTGAAGCGATTCTTCTTTTTCCAAAATTTTTGAAATAGCTTGTCTTGATCAGCAGCAGCTTGTGAGGATCCACCTGGACCTTTGCCTCCATCCCCCAGTGCGGTGTGGGGTCTGGTAATCCTCTTGCAGCTCCCTTCAGTTACTATCTACCGTAAGCTTGTCGGGCACCTTTAACAGAACTAGGCTTTCTCTCACCTTTGTGAAGAGCGTCTGCTAGAGAGTGAGGTGCATGCTAATTCACGGTAGTTGCCTGTTCCTGCGTTTACTAGGCTTATCAGACAGGTTGTCCAAATTCCTAAGGACTGTGATCTTGCAGGATAGGCAGGATTAGAGGCATAATTTTCAGAAATCCGTTATCCTCTTTGTCAACTGATAAAACTATATTTTGTCTTTTCAGTAGGACTCTCTAAGATCTGATGGAGCTACCCAGTGATATAAAACACTTTCAGCTGTCAGGATGGAGAGGCACAAATCCAGCTACCACTGGGGATGTTTCACTGGCTGGGATGCACACCGAGTGCTTTAAAGAGTGAATCAATATCTGTGATTATATAAAGGGAGACAAAACCTTTTAATTAATTGTCTCTCTCGGGTTTCCAGTTCCGCTCCATCTTCTCCAGACGTGTTCGTAAGGCTGCAGCCACAGCCAGGTGGAAGCGTTTATACTTCAGGGGAGCTGGTTCAACATCCAGACTGATCATTGCAGTGGAGGAGGGTGCCTGCAGGACCTCTCCCAGCTGTTCCTTTGGCCAGCTCTCGCAGCCACTGTCAGTGTGTCCTTGGCGGCAGACTCCCAGGTTTCGGAAGCATCTTGTAGGTCACGATTGCTGGTGCTGCTTGGTTGAATGCTCCTCTTCTGAGGATTTTCACGTTTGGTCGCTGGCCGCGTGGCTGACGTCGTCCCGCGCTGCGTTTCCCTTGCGCGGTGCAGCACCGTGCTCCGTCCTCACTGCGCGGCGGCGGGAGGAGCAGCCCCGCCGAGCTCCCGGCGGAGGCCGTGGTCTGACCGAGGGCTCCGCGACTCCGGCTTTACATCATTGCTCAGGCCCCCGAGCTAATTAGCTGGAGCGCTGGTCTGGCGGCCGTCTGAGGAGGAGCAGGGAAGGGAAGTGACTCCCGTTCTCCCGTTGCCTCCCTTTTCCCAAACAGTGTGAATCTGCCACTAATTGGCTCTCGTTAGCAGGTGACTGTGCTATTCTCATTTCCTTGCGCAGAGATGATCTGAGACAAGAAGTTTCTCAGCAGACTGAACAGCAAGGTAAATGAGCCGTGCTCTAGGAACAGAAAGGAATAACGTCATTTTGTGCAAGAGCAGTGGCAGTCAGCCCCAGAATATGAGCCCAGGTCTGCTTCGTTACCCGGCTCGGAGGGTGCGTGGGGGGAGAGGGCGGGGGTCCTGCTCTGCTTCTGTGGCTGGAGGGAGCCCAGCAGTGAGGCATAAAGCTCTCGGTGTCAGAAACTGCCTCCTGAATTTTGGACAGAACCTGTGTCTTTTGGTTGTTATGTCAGGTCTGACCCAGGTGATACCCTAGGCAGAGTATCTCTGAAGATTTCTTCCATTTCTGAATTCAAGATTCCTCCCAAAATATCTAATTGACAGCCAAGGGAAATTCCCATTGACCCCACATATATGCTGGGGGGGCACCCAGCTGGAAAACAGCTTTGCAGAAAAGGCCCTGGGGGTGCTGGCTGACACCAAGTTGAACACAAGCCAGCAACATGCCCTTGCCGCACAGATGGTGAATGGCATCCGGGGCTGCGTTAGGCAAAGCATCTGCAGCAGGTTGAGGGGGGTGATCTTTCCCCTCTGCTCAGCACTGGTGAGGCCACACCTGGAGTGCTGGGTCCAGTGCTGGGCTCCCCAGGACAAGAGAGAGATGGGCATACTGGAGAGAGTCCAGTGAAGGGCCATAAAGATGATGAAAGGACTGGAGCATCTCTCCCGTGAGGAAAGGCTGAGAGAGCTGGGGCTGTTGAGCCTGGAGAAAAGACTCAGGGGGATCTCATCAATGTGTATAAATACCTGCAGGGAGGGTGCCGAGAGAGGACGGAGCCAGGCTCTTCTCAGTGGTGCCCAGTGACAGGGCCAGAGGCCGTGGGCACAAACTGAAACACAGGAGGTTCCCTCTGAACATCAGGAAACGCTTTTTCTGCTGTGAGATTGGCTGAGCACCGGCACAGGCTGCCCAGAGAGGCTGTGGAGGCTCCCTCCTTGGAGATGTTCAGAAATCATCTGGACATGGTCCTGGGCAACTGTAGGTGTCCCTGCTTGAGCAGGGGGTTGGTCGGGAGGTCCCTGCCAGCCTCAACCATTCTGTTCGATTCTGTGAATCTGGGAAAGTTTTAGAAGTGACGAAGCTGCTATTTTCTTGCTGGAGCTGAAACCATTTCCATCAAACCCAGTCTATTTCTGTATCTGTCAGCCACGCTTGTAGTAACAATTTGAAACTCCAGAACAGCAAAAGCATTTCTTCCGAAGAACGCATAGTAAGAGCCATAATCGAGAAGCAGTGTTTGGTTGTCAGTCAAATTCTGTCTAAGGGTACCAGGTTATAAGGAGCTGGTGGACTTCATAATGCTGCTTGGGTGATGGCAGAATCTCTTACCTGAACACTGCGAGTGCAACTCACAAAGGAGATCGCTGCCGCTCTCACCGCTGGACAAAGCTGGAAGACCCGTGGCAGGGCATGCGTTGTGTGCTTCTTCCCACCCAGCTTTGGGTACAGATGTCTCCAGAAGGGCTCCTACAGAGAAATCATCGCCAGGTACTCCGTGGGTGCAGAGCATGTGTGAGAGCACGTAAATGTTCTCAGGGTGAGAGGAGTAGCTTACAAATCCTTCCTTCCCTGGCTGAAGGGAAAGGCAGCTCCAGCACCACAGACAACTCATTTAAAAAGCAAAAAAGAAAAAGCATGCTCTTGGGGTCGGTGCCTTGTGGCCAAGAACAATTTAAGAGCCATACAGTTCCTAGGAAAGGCTAACTGGTCACCTGCAAAGCTGCCAAATACATTTCATTCCTGAAGTGTTCAGTTTATAGCACATTTTGAAACAGTAGGAAGTTCCCCCATGCAAAAACTTTTCTGTATCCTAAAGCAACAAAAAATCTGATATTCAGCTCTCAAGGGGGAAAAAAAATCAGGATCTGTAATAGATACTTCCGTGATAATGTGCAAAGCACCTGAGTATGTTCACTGCCTCCCAGAGATATGGAGAGATGTGGCAAGACAAAGCCTGAGTGATTCCGACAGCTCCGGCACAGCCGCGTTGGCTTGAATCTGCCACATCCCTGGCCCTACCTTCACGGCCCGCGCTGTGGCAGCAAACGCTGCAGCGCCCATGGATCATCGGCCGTGCTCTCCGAAAACCGGCGTGCCTGCACCTCGTGCCGCAGGGGCTCCGCCAGGACGGTGGTGGGCGGGAATGGCCCAAAGAAGGGAGGAGGAGGAGGGTTGTTTAAACCTAAAATGAGAATCCTTCAGCCAGAACTCACCTGACAAAAAGTGATTCTCTTCTGATCAGCCCCTTGAGAGCACATAAAAATTAAAGCAACCGTCCTGGGTATTTGGGACTGCTTGATGTGTTTGAAGTAATTGTGGGGACTATTACGGTCCGTTAATTCCCTTGCGGTGATTTGAACCTACCACCAGCCTGTGGAAGGGAAGTCTGTCTTCCCTCAGAAGTGACTGTGGCTTGTTGAGGTGATTATTGTGAGTGTCCGCTCTCGTGAGGAAGCTCTTCTGTACCGGGACCCAACACTGTTTCTGAGGGAGGCACCCTGTCAGATGCTCAGGTCTCCATCACCGCCTCCAGGCACTATTGAGTCTGGATGCTTCCGGGGGCTAAAATGCCTGTAAGAAGCATGAGACGCGGAGTCACACATCAAATCCGTCTCAAATAGTTATTTTCAACAGGCAGAGCAAGCGTGAGACCTCAGAAATTTTATACAAAGGCACGCTATCAGCTTTTCATACTGATGCATAGGCTTACAACAGTGTTTCTTGAGCGCTCGTTTATCTGCAGGAGAACCAAACCCGGGCGCCTGGCCCGCGAGCAGCCCCTCCGCAGGACCCGACCTGGGGAACGCCGCGTGCAGGCTGCTCCGCTCCTCCTGGCTCCGGGCGGGGCACCCAAAGAAATCTGATTTCAGCTCGCCGGCTTCCAGAGCAGGTTGCTGGTTGAAGAGGCAGCAGGTGACATTAGGAGGACGAGCCCTCCATCTGCTATTGAGGCTCATTCAAACCAGACGTGTCCCTCTTGCCGGCACGCTTTCGTTGAACGACACCTACTGCTGGGCTGATATACCCAACGTCGTTCTCCAGTTGCTGCGGTGAAACCAGATGCCCAGTTCGAACGGACGAGTTTCAGGTGAAGGGCCACCGCCATAAAGAGAAAAGCCCTGTGATCACCAAGGGCAGGATCTCTGTGCAGAAAAAGAAAGGGCTGCTGCTCTTCCGCAGTGACTGCGTTTTATTTGAGCTGCCCCCGGTTCGCACCCCCGTGGGGAGCAGTCTCCTCTGGCGCCCGGGCATCTCGGCCACGGCATCCTGCGTCTCGGGGAGGAGGGTAAGGGCATCGCGCGCGGCGAAATCACGATTATACACTGGGGACGTTAAGAAGCTCCTTAGCTACTTAATAAACGCTGCCGCGGTAGTGTTTGTTTTATTCATAATATACAAGGCGTCCTGGCTGCTGTTCAGAAATAAGTTATGGATCCAGCAGCGATTAGCTACAGCTTAACTCGGCGGTACAAAGGATGAAACCCGCTCCTGCAGGCCTCAAGGTGCCTTATGGCGCAGGGTGATAAAGTAGGTGAAGAAACACAGTGTCAGTTCATGTGGAAAGACGCCAAGGGATACTCTGCTCTTGACTGATGGAAAACATAAAACCCATTCCAGGTAGTTTTTCTCACCATTTTCCGGTTAGGAATATAGGTAGCAATGTTCCCAGAGCAGAGCCTGAACCTGGAGCAGCTGCACGACTGACACAGGTCTCTATCAAGCAGGCATTAACATGAAATATGATTAAACTAATTAACATCCTTTAATTGAAATTGAGCCTGCCAAAATAACCCAAACAAAAATGGTGGTATTCTTTGAAATTATTACAAAACTTGTTATAAATGTACCTCTGATATATAATAGATGTAGGCTTCTGAGACATTTTGACTTAATAACTCTTTAACGATTAAAAAATGAGCGTGCTACAAAATCAATATGGCAGATACGAACTGGATTGCAAGGCACATAATTAATGCTTCCCCAGTGCAACTGCTAAAGAGGAGCCATGGAGACTTCATAGCGTCACAGGATGGTTTGGGTTGGGAGGGACCTTAAAGACCGTCTGGTTCCAACCCCCTGCCGTGGGCAGGGACGCCTTCTGCTAGGCCAGGTTGCTCAGAGCCCCGTCAAACCTTGACACTCCCAGGGACGGGGCAAGAAAGAGAATTTGGGCTGTTGGTTTGATCTTCATGTCACTTGTGCAAGGACCGGCTCTTGGTCCAGCAGCTGTATTTTCCAAAATGACGTGAAAGACGATGCAAGGTTGTTGCTGAGAAAACGCATGGGCGATGGTGCATAGAACTGCCGCAGTCCTGCTGGAGGGTGCCAGGGTGCAGGATCAGCAGCGGAGCTGCGGGTTCCTCGGTAGCTGGGGTAGCTGCACGTCGGCAGCACAGTTGTTTGAGAACAGCATCGGGGCCCCTGCAAGGGGAGGGTAGACTTGTAGTCAGTAGCTTGGGGAAGCGAAGTGGCTGGAGCGGGATCCTGCTTGCTGACACGAAGGTCTGCGCGGGCACCCCTTGCAGCCAGCAGGGCTGGAGGGGGCTCACGGCCCCAGCGCTGCAGCGATCCCACCCTGCGCCAGCAGCCTGGCCGCCCCGCTCGCCTGCCCCCATCGGCGCGCCCAGCCCGAAGCGCCAGCGCCCGGCCCCGTGGGCTGAGCGTCCCCAGGCCGGCGCGAGCACGCAGCAGGGCGCAGAGCTGCAGTGTCGGCGAGGCGCGCTGCACTGAGCAGATATTTCTGTGAGCTGCCTGCAATACCTACGTTTTCTGCATGCTTCTCGTGACTGTTTCTAAAAACATGAAGGGGCCTTTTAGAGATCTGAGCTGGTCTTTAATATCTCTGCATTGACTAAAAATGATACTGGAGTGACATTTAGAAGTATTATAAGGAAAGGGTAGCTATTTATTTCTTATTAAGTGTTTTTCCCCTTGAGGGACTATAACTTAGCGCAGTACTGAAGCAGCAGGCTTCTGAGCTGAGGCTGGCAGGTTACCGGGCGCACATCCCCGGTGTGACAGTGCCTTCTACTGAAGCCTTGTGCCTGCGGATGGGAAGTTGGACGAGAGGGTTTGGGCAGCCTGCTGATGCCAAGAAGCTGTGCCTCTTGTGCCGGCCTGTGTGTTTCAGTGTTGGGTTGCCGTTCCTGGCTTTCTGCTGGTTTCCGTGCGGCGGGTGTCCGCCAGCAGAACTGCTCCGTGATGGCGGTGGTGCTCCCGGGGGAAGCTCAGACTGTCCCAGGCTGACGGACGCCGTCCTTTCTCCGGGCTGCATCCCGCTCTCCGAGGAGCGGTGCACCCGTTTGGGTTACGGCCATTTCTGGGGGGCCACTTCTGGGGGTGCGTGTACGGGACAGCTTTTCCTGCCGCAGCGTGTGTTCCCCTCTATTTGCACCATCACCAGGCAGCGTCTCCGGCAGCAGGAGGGTCTGCGGAGGAGCCCCCGCTGCACCGCCGTGCCCCTGCCCCTCCCGAGGGCCCGGGGGGCAGCGGGAGGGTGGCTGGGGGCAGCCCCACAGGGGCTGTGGATGCACGGCCCCACAGAGCTGGGGACGTGGGGGCTGCGGGTGAGGATGTACGCACCCAACAGGGGCTGCGAGTGCAGATGGGGGGGCTGCAGCTGCGGGGCGAGGGGGCTGCGAGCAGGGAGCCGGGGGGCTGCGAGCGGGGCGCTGCAGGGGCAGCAAGAGGGACCAGCCCTGTGCGGGGGGCTGCGGTGCGCGGCGGCGGCCGGCCGGGGGCAGGGGGAGCCCCCGGCACCGCCCCCCTGCGGGAGGCACCGCTGTCACCCCCCGGGCGCTGCCCCCGGCCCCGGGAGCGGGCGCTGGGCACCCCGACCCATCCCCCCGCCCCGAACCGCTGCCCCCCCCGCACTGCCTCGCCGCGCATCGCCCCCAACCTCTCCCCGCCCCCCGGGCCCCGCTCCCCCGGGCCCCCCCAACCCGCCCCCGCAGCCGCCCCCGGCACGGCCCCCCCCGGCGCCGGCCCCCGCTCCCCCGGCCCGGGGCAGCGCGGCGGCGGTGGCCGCCAGGGGGCGGCTCGGTGCGCGGCCCCGGCCCCGGCCCCGGCCCCGCGGCGGCGGCGGCGGCGGCGGCGGCGGCGGCGGCGGCGCGGCGCGGCGGGGGCGGCGGCCGGGGGCGGGAGGCGGCTGGGCCGGCGCCGTCCCCGCCCGCAGGGGGAGGAGCCGCCGGCGGCGGCACCTGCCCCGGGCCATGGTGAGCGCGGCGGCGGCGCGGCGCCGGAGGGAGCGGAGCGCCGCGCGGGGCGGGCGGCGCCGCGCCATGGAGCCGGCGGCGGGCGGCGGCCCCCCAGCCGCAGCCGGTGCCCGCGCCCGGGCGGCGCCGCGGCGGCCGGGGCTGCGCTGAGCCCCGCCGGCCCCGCCATGGCGCAGCCCGCGGGCCGCGGCGGGCCGAGCCGCGAGCTGCCGGGCATCAGCACCGTAACCTACGTCTTCGTTTACAGCCCCGGCGGCCCGGCGGGGCCCCCCGGGCCCGGCCCCGGCGCCGAGCCCGCGCCGCACGCCGCGCCCGCCCCGCTGCGCGGGCCCAAGCGGAAGCTGTACAGCGCCGTGCCCGGCCGCAAGTTCATCGTGGTGAAGAGCTACGCGCCGCAGGGCGAGGGCGAGATCCAGCTCAACCGGGGCGAAGCCGTCAAGGGTGAGTGCGGGCGGGCGGCGGCGGGCGGGGCCGGGGCGCGGGGTCGGGCGGGTGGGGGCCGGGGATGGCGCCCACCGGGCGCGGGCTGCGGCCCGGGGGTCCCGCTCCGGCCCGGGGGTCCCGCTCTGGCCGGGGGCTGGGGGCCAGCAGCAGTGGTTGCCCCGTCCGTGGCCGTGCGGTCCCGAGCTGGCCGGGGGCTGCGGGGCCCTGGCCCAGCTGTGGGGCAGCGGAGCTGTGGGGACCCTGTTGGCTCCGGCCCTGGGTCCCTCGGGCAGGCCCTGGGGTGCTGGGCAGGCCCTGGGGCTGCGCAGTCAGGCCCCAGATGTGGGGCCGCGGCTCCTCAGCGTGGCTCTGGGGCTCTGGTCCTGCAGCCGGGCCCTGGGTCGTCGGTCCCGCCCTGCGACCCAGAGCTGTGGGTGCCATGCTCTGCTGGGACCCCCGGAGAAGCGGGCATCTCTCTGAACCCTCTTCTCCCCAGCCCGGCACTGACTGCATGCCCTGAGAGCCGCTCCTGCCTCGTGCCGTGGGCCGTCTGCAGGGCTCCCAGTTGCCAGCCCACCTCTTGCTGGGCGCTGGCGGCGCGGGCTGAGAGCGGCGAGGGGGAGGTGGGCAAGGAAGCGCTTACTAAACAAAACTCCCAACCATACACGCTGAGGAGCCACGGCAGTGCAGAGCTCACGGGGAGATGAGAGGCTTAGAGGGATAATGGCATTGCCCATTATGTTGGGCAGACTTCTTGAAAGGCGTGTAAACCCTGCGGTAGGTCCTAAGTCAGCTTCCAGCAGACAGGGATAAGAAAAGGCTTCCTCTGCAAGCGGGCTAATTCCATAGCTTTCCACTGAAAGTTTAAGGATCTTCGTTTCATCTTCCTGCCTCCACTTTTTTTGCTGATGCCTCTTACAGCACGGGCTGGAGCCGTTGCTAATCTGACTAGTTGCATTAGCTGTAATGTGGATCTGAGCTCGGGAGTGGGCGACGGGGCTTGCTGTTCCATGCTCTGAATTGCTGCTTGAAAAGCACATCAGACCTCCGAGTCCTGCGCTGTGGGTGCCGAAAGCCTCCCCTTGGAGGTGGCAGTCCGAGCAGACTTGCTCTTGCCCCCGCTGACGTGTGTTTGTCCCCTGAGTGGAGGAGGAGACAGACACGAAGTGCCTGTGGCTCGGCTGAAGTGCCAGATGGTGAGGCTTCTGCAGCGGGGTGGCTGGAGTTAGCGGCTGTTTGGTGTGTGGAGCTACACGTTGTGGGGTCGCGGGTAAAGGTGTTTGCTTCCAGGAGGCTGGAAGGAATCAACAGATGGACAGGGCTTTTGGGTCAGAAGTGCTTTTCCCATCTCTGGTCTTCACCCACTTACCCAGTGTTTTCTGTCACACCCTTCTCCATCTCCTCGTGCATTTGCATTAAGTAGGTGGCCCTGATGCCATTCCTTAGTAATTGCAACAGAATCCTTAATTCACGTATTCACCTGTAATTGTTTGCCTATCTTCTTCATGTGATCTCCAGAGGAAAGCAAGTTGTGGGAAGTACCGTGGGGAGGAAGAGCGGACCCTGATGGGCAATGGCTCCTCGGAGCTGGAGGCACTCTCAGCTGCCTCTCTTAATGTGTGGCTGAGAAGGCTTAATAAGAGTTAAAAGAGAATCACTTCAGGGACTCGCTTATGAAGGATCTCCAGGCAGTGTAGATGGGCAGCGCTCAGTTATTTACTGCTTTGGAGATGCTGATTAATTTTCGCGAGGATAGGGATATTGGCAGTTACTGGATAGGGTGCCCTGGCGTTGCAGGCAGGTAGAGTGATGGGGATAAACGGGACCCAGCAGTCTGAGCGGAACTGCTGCGGCTGGTGCTTTGTCATGTTTGGTGGACTCGTGACTCCTTTTGGAAACGGGGTGATCTTCAGTTGGTGGGAAGAACTCTCTCACACCTGGCTTGTGGGAAATAGAAGTTGGTATAAGTGAAGGTCCCTGGCTGAGGTGGTGCTGGGCTTCTGCTTCGAGCTAACGGGGGAGCCAGGGTGTCCGTAAACGGGCAGCAGCGGTGAGAGGCGTTGGGAGAATGCGGTTTGAGAGGGTGCCTTGCCATGGGCAGCTGGGAGGACTTCAGATCAGGGTCCTGAAAAGGATGTACCAGCCGAGTGGGGACTAACTAAGCTGCTCAGAAACCAGCGTTGGGGTGTTGGGGGTGGAGGGTCCTGGAGGGAGAAGGTGGCAGTTGGAGGAAGTGTTGAAGTGCAGTGGGTATGAGCAGAAGAGCTGTTTGGGGAGGGGTGGGAGCAGATGTGGGGAGTGTTGTCAAAGAACTGCTGGAGGCAATTGCCTGATGAGATTAGCTGCGTTTGGGGAGATGTGCAAGGGTGAGAGCCCTGCGTGGAGGGAGCTCTCTGAGAGTGTGATGCTGGGGGAGAAACCTGTCCGAAGATGCACGCCTGAGTGAAGAGCTGTCTACAGGCACGAGCGTGCTGTGGGAAGGGACCTCCACGGGGAGGGCAGTGCCGAGCAGGCGGAGGCTGGGGACGGGAGATCGCTGGCGTGGAAGCTGCGATAGGGCCAGTGTCTCATCTTAAGATGTGTTAGTGCGGGGACTTGACAGCCATCCCTTCGATGCGATGATGCTCATTGATTTCAGATGGCTGAGGCTGCAAGCAGTTACTGTCAGAGAGGAGAATGGCAAAACACGCAAGGGTTTGCATGTGGCCCTGTTTGAAGCGGGACTGTGTTGTGAAGCAAATGCTGCTTGTTGGTGTGCTGTCTTGAGAGAAAGCTGAGGATCCTTGAACGTTCACCCAGGCTTACATTTGGAGGTTGCGTTCCTTGTTGAACGCTGGGCTCCTGCAAAGGTTCTGCTGAACGCTGATGTTAAGCATGGGTCTTACGTACTGGATTTGGTGGAGCGAGAGATGCGCTGAACCTTGTGTTGTGTGACAGATTTCCTCGAGGTGTTTCAGTAGGAGTTGGTTTGGTTTCAAGAGCACGGTGAAAGTTAGGGTGTCTGACTTGACTGTGTACTGTAACTGTCCCGGTAGCTGTTGGATGACACAAGGCAATAATCAATACAGTTATTGCGTTTGTGAGGTAGCTAAAGAATTCAAGCAGAGGAGAGTCTGTCCTTGATCTGCTTGCTACTGATAATGAGAAATGAAATGAGATGCGAGTGCCCCAAGCAAGGGAAGAACCAGTAGTCACCAGCACTGAAATCACAAGGTCACGGGGAGAAATGGTTCAGAGACAAGGCACAAAGAGGACTGAATCTCCAGCCTTCAAACTAGGGAGAAATTAGGAACGCTATGAACATGCTGGCTTTGGAGTCTGATTTCTTTGCACTTTGTGATTAGGAGGAGTTATTCTCAAGCAACTGTTACCATGTGCATCCGACAGTAGGTTTTCCTCTCTAGCGTGGTTCCTTATTGACATTCCCTACTGCAGTATCTAAGCTAACCCTCTGTGAAGTAAATGGCAAACTGAATTTCTGTTGGCTGTGGCTATGGTTTTCTTGAATTATTATTGTAGCAGTTCTCGGTTGTGCTGGAGGTTGTTTAGATAGAGGGGATGATTTTACTTGTGAGTAAAGTTGTTATTGCACAGATAGGTTTTGTTGGTGGAAGGTTCTGCAGTTTCTGTTTGATGCGCAGCCAGCTAGTTTCCTCTGGGCTTTCTTTATCCATCCAGAAACATTTAAGAGAGGCTGCTCACGCACAGTTCACTCGGGGCTGTGGGATCCCCGCTATGCCGCAGGAAGGCAGCTGTTCTGGCAGGTAGATGCAGCAGGTTAGAGATGGAGCCATTAATAACCTGGAAGGTTAAGCCAAAGCTTTAAACGTCCCCTTCAAACTATCTGTGCCCACGGTGATCTAGAGCAAAGGGGTGACACACAGCTGCCTCCTCGCCAGACTGCCGCTCCTGCGTTATTCCCAGTGTTGGAAGAACAGAGATGGAGAAGGAGTCTCGTGGTCAGTGAGTCGAGACCTTGGCCCTGCACGGCTTTACCATCACCTGTGAACTGATCACGTTCCACATTTAAAACCACTGACGCTTTCCTCCTGCTGTTCTGGTGGGGAGGCTGCTCTAGAACCTTCCAGACTTCAGGCTTCATCTCTTCTGACTTCTGAAATAAGTGCTCATGGCTGGTTTAATCGTTTTTTGGTGTGTCTTTAGACACAACAGACTGCTGTGATCTGGCTGTGAGACATCAAAGGCACTGTGACCAGGTTCTCGTTTGGAAAAAATAGATTGATTTTTCCTTTCCTAACAAATGAAATGACTTCATCAGGAGTACTACCTGCTAGCCTTATGTTAGTGATCCACCGAGCAGGGATCCCAGGGCTCGCTGGCTCTGATGAGGGTTGGGTGCGTGAGAGCAGTATCCCACCTGATGCTGCAGAGCATCTCCTGGTGCTCGTTGTCTCCATGGTCTCTTCAGCTGGAGCCACCCTGTCCTGTGGGCGCCGACTCCAGAGCATCCTCTGCAGCTCCAGACAAAGCTGGGAGTCGTCGAGAGCCTGTTGTCCTCTGAGCTCGTGCTGCTTCACTCTCTCCGTTCTCTTGTAGCCCTTGGATGCTGACCGTTCTTGCTTTCCATCTGAGGAGCTCTTTAACTCTCCTGGGGACTGAAATGCAGTAAAAATACTGCCTTTGACCCCAGCCTCGTGAGTTTGCCGAGAACTGGACTGTGAGAGCGGATGAATGCTGTTCCAGTTCTCTGCAGCCCTAAGTTCCTCGGAAATAATTAGGCACAAGTATGGATTCTACCAGGCCTTTGGAGAACAAGAGTTGTTATCGCTCATCATGTGCTGGAGGATTGATGGCAGACAGCAGCACAGAGCTGTCCCCATCTGCTGTTGTACGTTCCCGTGCCTGTCCTGTGCCATGGCTTTACCAAAGGTGCTCTGCCGTGAGCATGGCAATCTTGGACATGCGCCCTGGAGTGACCTGAACGATACCTTGTTTGGGAACCAAGCACAAGGCACCCTAGTGGGGTGGCTGAGGTTGTTAGGTGGTGTGGGAGCCTGGGAGTTATGCTTCTGGGCTGTTTGTCTGGCAGTCAGTGTTTGGAAGTTAAAAGATTTTTCAGGAATAACAAGAGCTTCTTGAAATGTGGATAAATTATTTCCTCTTGTT
Organism: Platalea leucorodia; assembly: GCF_965183815.1. Taxonomy (NCBI): domain Eukaryota; kingdom Metazoa; phylum Chordata; class Aves; order Pelecaniformes; family Threskiornithidae; genus Platalea; species Platalea leucorodia. The sequence continues at coordinate 127,760,105 of NC_138826.1, read as the reverse complement.
GGAAACTTTGAAAAATGAGTCATGGAAGAGGAAGAAGAGAAGAATTGCTCATGAAAGACAAAAGAAAATGAACTGAATAAAACTGAAATATCTTAGGGACGTGAAAATGTGTTTGGAAGAATTGGTTTTGCTGCTTATGACGTGTGCAACTGCACGGCCAAGCCTGTGGTGGCCAGGTGACAGGGTACAATCCTGTTCCCTTTCAGGTCGGTGGGACGTACAAGTAATGCTTTTGCAACATAGGCTTGTGTAATTTCTCTCCTAAATTTAAGCAAGGTCGTGTCCCTGCATGGTGATTAGTCTCTGATTAGCTAGTGCCGGGGGCTCCTGGAAAGGGTAGGGTAGTGCACTGACCTGCAGAACTGGCCCTTGAGAGAGCCCAGTGGTGCTTGTCTGGCTCCTGCCCCCACACAGGAAGATCCATGGCCCCTACTTTTAGACTGTTCTCCTGAGGCAGTTGGCCATAAGCAATTGTTGTTTCTCTTCCCTTCTGGTAGTTTCATACTCACTTTCAAGCCACTTAAGCATTTTTCAACCAAATTTGTCCCATGTGTGGTGGTTTCAAGGCCAAGTTGCTCGAGCCATGGCAGCTGAGGGTGGGGAAAGCAGCCAGCTGATGGCTCAGCAAACCCGGTGGTCCTGGCCGCCGAGCCTGTGCAAGCTCCACGACAGCCGTGACGTGATCTGCCACGTTCTGGCCAAGCAGGAGGAAGGGGTTGGCTGGGAATGTTGCGGTGGGAGGAGGTGGTGGGGCTGTGTGGGGAGCAGGTGGTGTTGTGCTCGGGAGGGAGTGCCGCTGTGGGTGGGCAGGGAGCCGTGGACATGGGGGCGATGGGGTTGGTAGGACATGGGCTTCCCAGCTGTGGCTCAGCGGTGGGCTGCAGAGTCAGTGGACTTCGTTGTATCTTGCCTAGTGTGTCTCTGGCTGTTCTTGTGTTCTGTATAAATATCTGACCTCTTTGTGATGCCTGCTGTGCTCTTCATGGCAGTTGTGTCATAAGACAGCTAATTATGCCTGATGTAGAAAAGTATCTCATCTTGCTGGTTTATAAATTTGTTACTCTTCAGTTTAAGTGTTCTCTTGTTCAGATGCTCTGTGGAAGTTTTGGTTTTTTGAAATCCCACTCACCGTTTTATATGCCTGTTTTGTATCTGCTTAAATACGTGTTGCTTTGCCATTAATGTGCCCCATTCTTTAAATCTTCTCCTGCAATTAATTTTCTTATACCTCTGATTAACCCTTCTGCTCTTTAACCCAGTTTGGTTTCTATTACAAATAAATAGGTCTTTGTGATTGCAGTCTTGGGTGGTGTCCAGGTGGATCTTGCATCGCTTTGGATTAGTGATTTAAGATAAAGAGAACATAGAATTTATATGTCCTATTTTACTTTTTTAAAGCAAATAACTTTACAAAGTTTAGGAATATTAAGCTTAAGCTGTGAACCATACCTTCCTTTCCTCTCCATTTGCGTATTTATTCACTTGTTAAATGTCTACAACAGCCCATGTAAGTCACAAATAAAGGCGACTGTACTTTATTTGGTGTTTCTTCAGGGGTGTTGCAACTTGGATTGCAGTTTATACACTTGTTCCAAGACTATCCTATGACTGTACCCTCCCATTTATTGCGGAGGGGGCTGATGAGCTGGGTTACGCTGGGGAGTCACGGCATCGCGCACCCCGGTGCTCGCCGTCACCGAGCCACGTAGCGCCAGCAGCTCCAGGGACTGCGTTGGCTTTCTCCAGGATTGCGCAGGAGGCCAGTTCTTGGTAGCTAGTGTTGAGCTGGGCCCTGGCACCTGAAATGTCACTTGCTGGTCATTTGGTGGTTGGAACAGACCTGGACCACAGGGAGCAATGTGTTTTTTGGAGGGAAGTGCTATTTAGTAGGCAGTCTCTTCCATTCAGAGCTGGCTGCAGGTTTGTGGTGATTTTGATTTATACCCACCACAGCAGCATAACCTAGAAAGAAAGGAAGAGACCAGAAGCCTGGGTAGGAGTGCAAGGGTTTCAGCTCTGAGGACCCTGCCTTCCTGATGAATGCAGGTGATCGGAAGCCTGCTGGATATGTGCATCCACCTGGACAGCCCCTAGCACCAGGGATATGTCTGGATGTTGGGGCTCTGAGCGTTTGCAAGAAGCAGCCATCAGATCCCATGAGTCCATGAGGTCCGTTAGGACACTGGGGAGGAGAGGAAAGAAGCTTGTTAGTCTTGCAAGCTTTCTGGAATGCTGTTTATGGTCTACTATCAATTAAGGATTAAGAAGGTCGGGTGGGATCTGATGAGCACAGTGCAATGGGAAGAAGTGTCAAAATCTACTTCAGTGCATAGAAGAGATGGAGATTCCCTGAGGACACACAGAACAAGTAATCCCTCTATGATTATTAAAGCTGCCACCAGTTGGCATTATAAACTCTATTTTTAGTATTCCTAAACTATGGCTAGAAAAATTGGTCTGGCCTAAAATTTTCTCACTCTGATTAAAGTTTAATTTTTGCCACAGATCAGACTATGCACATTCAGGCTTCTTAGTGTCATCTGAAGAGATAAGCACACTTGCTTGCTGAGGGGAGTGCTTCTGTGCCTTGTGCTCGTGCCCTGTGGCTCGAGAGCACTGAACTGACCTGGGACAGGCAATCCCAGCCCCTTGCCTGAACAAAGCAGATAACGTGCACACGCAAATATAGATAAACCGCATCCTAGCATCGGGGGTGAATCTCCAGAGTTGTTGTATTTGAAGACAGGGTCGGCCCCCAGCACCTCTATCACTGCTGAGGGCTCTTTGGGTGGTTGGTTGGCTCAGGCTCCGCTGGCTGGATGTGGCGTGTAGAAGACCGTCTCTCGGCACGTGCTTAAGCTGAGTGGTTTTTATGATTGCTAGCAACAAAAGTTAACAAAACCCCCTTGATCCTGTGTTTCCCTTTCTAGCTTTGTTTCCATGAATGAATTTATTACAGAGTGTCTCTGTGTCTACTTCAGGGCTGGGAGGGACTCGGAATTACTGGTGAAGCTTTTCCTTCATACCGGGGTCAGGAAACTCTCCCTCTGTTCCTTCTTGTTTTGTCTGCTGGGAAGGTCACTTTGAAAGAGATGGGAAGAAGCCAAGATGCAGCTAGTTGCTGTAGCCTGGTATGAGAATTATACAACCTCTTGGGACTGCTGTCTGTCATAAGTCCTGCTTTCTGCTGTGCTAAATTTCTTTACTTGAGGTTAGGACAGGATTTTTCCACTGAGATCTTACATGTTGCAGGTCAATAGCATGGTTTCTGGATTGTTGGAGCTACTAAACTGAAAATGTCATGCTAAGGCCAAATAACCCTTCCAGAAATCAAGGTGTCATTGATAAGAAATTCTCTGCTTAAGAATTTGGAGAGAAAAAAAAAAAAAAAAAATCACAAAACGTAGGGAGGATTTAGAGACTATGTCAGGCAGAACAGAGTCAGGATCTCGGTTTCTCTGCTGCACGCAGGAAGGACAAAACTGGCCTGAACTGTTGTGGTCCACTTGCCTCCAACTTTGCTTTCCATTCAGGTACACAAGTGAAGAGATTTTGCTCGCTTACGATAAAACAAATCTCAAACTTTTTTGTGCTTTCTTTTTTCTTCAGCCTAAATTCCTCTGCTAGGGAATATTAGTCTTCAAAACTTATGGGAACTTTCTTCAGATGTCAGCTTTTTTAGTACCAGCTTTCTACGAAGACGCTCATTATACGTGTAACGCCATACTGGTGAGATAATTAGGTGCTGGAAGAACCACTGTATAAGATAACAGAGTTTGTATTAATGGCTATCGTGCAGGTATGCAGTGTCCTATTGTGCCCGTTTCCCACGCAGGACTCGGCTCTGCTGCCTATGAGTATTCACACTGAAGCTTTAAAGTGTTTGAAAGCCTTTAGGTCAAGATGACTATTTTCTGCGATGTTCTGTATTTCTCATTCTTTCTTCGCCTCCGTGTTCTTAATGGAATTTCTTCTCTCCTTTTCTTAAGAGAAGGGTAATAAGTATTTCCTATGTCAACAACTTTGTGTTTGCATATTCAGCAATGAGTAACGTTGCCGCAGTGTCTCTCTGAAATACACCAAAATGAGATTCTTTAGTATGTGGATCAAATACCAGTTGAAAGTCATACAGGTACCCAGTGTGAGGTCAGATTATTGCATATTGCCATAAAAATGATAGCATTTGTACTTGGCGTCTGCGACGATAATGTTGAGAATTCTTATCAGCTTGTCATTGTAGGAGAGGAAACCTTGTTGACAAGTCAAAAGAAAGAGATACCATCAAAACTCTTACTTCCATAGCAGAAATCCTCTGTCTCCTGCTTTCTTCTCGTCAGGTACCCAGTATCTCTGGCTGCGTCCTGAGCCCAGCTGCACAGCGGGAAAACAGAAGTTTCCCAGCAGACTTTATTGGGGTGGTTGTGCTTGGCTTGTGTGCATCACTTCAGTAGCTTGACCCAAGTACAGAGAAAACATGTGCTTGAGATTGACTAGCACAGAAATTGTCCTTTCTTTTCAGTCTTATTTCCAGCAGGTTGTTGGTGAATGGAGTCAAATCCAGTTGGCGGCCGGAGTGGTGTTACCCAGGGCTCAGTGTTGGGGCCGGTCCTGTTCAATATCTTCACTGATGATCTGGATGAGGGGGTTGAATGCACCCTCAGTAAGTTTGCAGATGACACCAAGTTGGGTGGAAGTGTCGATCTGCTGGAGGGCAGAAGGCCCTACAGAGGGATGTGGAGAGGCTGGATGGCTGGGCCAAGGCCAACTGTATGAGATTCAACAAGGCTCAGGGGCCGGGTCCTGCACTTGGGTCACAACAGCCCCAGGCACTGCTGCAGGCGTGGGGAGGAGCGGCTGGGAGCTGCCCGGCGGGAAAGGGCCTGGGGGTGCTGGTCGACAGCCGCTGAACATGAGCCAGCAGGGTGCCCAGGTGGCCAAGAGGGCCAATGGCATCCTGGCTTGTGTCAGGAACGGTGTGGCCAGCAGGAGCAGGGAGGTGATGGTGCCCCTGTGCTGGGCACTGGTGAGGCCGCCCCTCGAATGCTGTGCTCAGCGCTGGGCCCCGCACCCCAAGGCGGCCATGGAGGGGCTGGAGCGTGGCCAGAGCAGGGCAGCGAGGCTGGGGCAGGGGCTGGAGCACAAGGCTGGGGAGGAGCGGCTGGGGGAGCTGGGGGGGCTCAGCCTGGAGAAGAGGAGGCTGAGGGGAGCCCTCATCGCTCTCTGCAAGGGCCTGAAAGGAGGCTGGAGCCGGGGGGGTCGGTCTCTGCTCCCCAGGAACAAGCGATGGGACGAGAGGGAACGGCCTCAAGCTGCGCCAGGGCAGGGTTGGGTTGGGTATGGGGAAAAACTTCTTCCCAGAGAGAGTGGTCAGGCCCTGGCCCAGGCTGCCCAGGGCAGGGGCTGAGTCCCCATCCCTGGAGGGATTTAAAAGACAGGTAGACGGGGTGCTCGAGGACATGGTTTAGTGGTGGACTTGGCAGTGATAGGTTAACGGTTGGACTCAATGATCTTAAGGGTCTTTTCCAACCTTAATAATTCTATGATTCTGTGAATGCCTCTGTTCTTCTTGCATCTTGCTTTTGGATGGACTTTTTCCCTTGAAGAAAGGAAAGAAGATACCCCTCTTTTAATTTTTTTTTTTTTTTTTTTTTTTTTTACCCCAACCTATGATCCAATTTGTTCTTCATCCGCTGGATGCTCTTCTAGCACTGCAGTGCTTAGAGATGCAAGTTCTTGGGGAAAAATGTAAAATCAATCATCTTAATTTAACATTGAGAGTGTTTTTCAGAAGGTGTGTTTGGGGAGGGCGGATTTATGCTCCTGAACTCTTTCTGAAGGTCTTTCTCCATTTCTTATACTTTGCCTATATCTGAATTCTCTAGCAGGGAGAATTTTGTCTCTAAATTGTGCACTGCTAAACAGTGTGTTTGAAAGCATAAAGAGTTTAAAAAGTATCCTCATGAGTGGCTGCTGAACCAAGTCCTTGCCAAAATAATAGCCAAGGTTATTCCCTCCTCAGGTTTCTTTTAGCAAGGTAGAATTCTCCTTAACGCGATGACATTTTCTGCTTGTTGACACAGGAAGAGCAGGACAAATACAAATGTCTCATCTCGTCTACCACATGCTCCTCTACTTCCCACATCTGTCAGATGTGCTTTCAGGACAATCGGGTACTGACAGCTAGCATTGCCTCTCTGTCTTAAATCAAATTACAGCAAGGTTTGTTTTAGCTGCTGAATGTGTTCAGTCAAATTCCTGGCAGATGCGTTGGGTGCTACCAAGCCATCTTCTTACGAGCACAGCCCATCCCATTCCCGGACCACGGCTGATCAATTAAACAGCTCTTCCTTCAGTTCCCTTCAGTTCAGTCCCGTCGTCAGCCCGTACCAGTTGTGAACCCGACGCCGGCTCCGCTGCCTTAACCACGCCGCATGCCCCTGGTAATCCCTGTCCTGCTGCCACTCCGTACCAGAGTAGGCCTGCTCGTTTCTGCTATAACTTGCTTGTGGCTGCTTTTTTTTTTATTTTAAACATTGAATAGCTTGACATTTGTATTAGGTTATAACAGAAAAATTGCCTGTTAATCTTAGAATTTTATTTATTTATAGATGTGTGCATGTCTCTTTCTCCCTCTAATTTCACATAATCCCACAGTCCCTTTCTGACATCCCATAATAAGTTTCACACAGTCCTACAAGCCCCCTGCATACCCCAAAATGTTCCTGCTTGCCACGTTTCCCCGTTCTCGTTGGTGACGGGGCGCGGGTCGCCCCCTCCAGCGCGGCGCCTGCCCGGTGCCCGCGCTGCCCGTCAGCGCAGACCCACGGCCTTTTGGTCCTTGCTCTTGTCTCCAGTGCGACCTGCTGCGAATGCTCGTGTGTCTGCGTTTGATGTGTGGCTTCCTCTGATACTTGTGATTTCTGTTACACTTGAGCAGTTCTTAACCAGACACCATACTGAATCGGGCGCTTTCCCGTTCCACGTACCCTCGCAGCGAAAGCTGGCTGTCTCGGATGGATGGGTAGTCTCCAGGATCTCTCTTTGCACAGCAGTTTTCTACTATGAAGCGATTATTTTTTTCCTTCCTAGCTCTGAAGTTTTTCTTGTGAGGTTTCTTGTCCGTTGCACTTGAGCTGTTTCTGTAAAGGGCAGAAAGTCTGATATTCCCTCCCTGTCAGCTTTATGTAGGGTTTCTCTGGCTGATCTGGCGGCCTTAGAAAGGAGAGGCTTAGGTGGAAGATGCATTCTCCTGAAGTCTGGGGTCTTTAAAAGCTCCTCCTGAGGCAGTCATGGCTTCCTCAGGGCAAAGGCACCTCTGGCCGAGCGTGTCCTTGGGGGCAGGAGGCAGCGAGCACAAACCAAAGCAATTGGGGTGGCTGTTGCTGGAGAGCCTCCGCCGAGGCCCTTGGCTGCAGCGGCCCTTGTGCAGACTCACTGTGGGGTTAGGGTCACCCCGTTACTGGCAGAGCTGCCATCGTGTTGGAAGACCAGCGTGAGCCTCCTCCCTGGTCCAGAGGGAAGTTTAAAGGCTGTCGGAGAGGAGAGGGGGTGATGCATCTGTCTGTGTGTGGCTGGCTGATGTACACAGCTACACCTGAGGTAGTTGTCTGGACTCCTGTAGTCAGTGGTAAGAAATAGCTCTTCCACAGTGCCATTTATCTCATCCCAAGTTAGACATTTAAAATAAGTCTGATGAATCACGCTCTGAAATAGCCTATTTCTCTGTTGACTAGCTCAGATATAGATAGCCTTTTAGCTGTTTCTTTCATCTGACTTGGCCATTAGCAGTGGCTCTTGCAAGCCATAGCAAGGGTTTGTTTGACTTTAGCATCTACTTTCTGTCCAGAAAGTGTGCTCTGCTGTTGTCTTTAACATCCTGCTATGGAAGTAAATGAAAAGAGCAGTCATCAATCTGACACTCCTCACCTATCCCAAGTGGGTATTAACCAAAGTTATGGGTCTTCTCTTGGAACCAGCAAAACGTTCCCTAATGAATCATCATGCCTTCCCAGCGTAAAGGCTGCTTTTCATGTCGCCGAAGCATCGCTTTGCAAAGGGAGTGACAGAAGGATGTTCGTGGCTGCCTCGGCGTACGCGGCTTCATTTAAATAGTGAATTTGTATCTTTAATCTTTTAAGGGTGAAGTTAATTAATGACTGAACAAACCTACCGGTGGGTATCTTTTGCTTAAAGATCAGATGTGTTTCTATTCAAGGCTTTCCAGCGCAGGAGAGGCGAGACTGGCGCTTTAGCAGTTTGCTCCCAAGGTGGAACTCTGTTGTTTGACTGTCTGGGACTCTGCTGGCACAGAGGCTTGCTAGATAATCTGAATCTTCAGCTTTGGGAAGAAGCATGCCAGCAGAAATCTCTGTGCCTGACAGTAACAGCTTGCTTCGAATCCAGCCACATGTTTGTGGATTAAATATGGACCTTGGGTCTAACACCTGTAAGACGCAGCAGGGGCTGCCTCTCTTGGGCTCTCCAAACGATGCGTCACAGTCTCTTAAAACGAGAGGCATTGCTGTCACGCCGGCTGGGAATAGCTGGTGGGCACGAGGGGTCGTCCTTGGTGTGTTTGTTTCTTGTCTTGATTAAGAATTAGTAGTGATCCACGTGCTCTGCTCCTCGTTTAAAGCTTGCTGTCAAATCATAGCTGTGTATTACCGTTTTCCTTTGATCCCCTGCTGCCTGTCAGAAGCAGCGTTTCCTTCTCAGTGGGCTCATGATTGATATAGTTGAGTGAAATGTTGGGACAGTTGTTAATATAGTCTGCCTACAGACCGGGCAAGAGATGCTGCTGCCTCCGTGTGCCCGAGTGCCAGCACAGCGGTTGCTAACTCATGGGGAGCCTTCGGGGAGGAAGGCTTGAGTCTGAACTGAGTGTTGGGAAGAGCTCAGCTCTGATGTAATGTAAAAGCTAAACCCGAGATGCAGAGCTTGAATCCCATCCGTGGGAGGCACGGAGGGATGTCCCAGCAGATTTTTAGGAGGTTGATGAGGAGAAGCTATGTTATCTATTTCTGAAATAGAAGTAATGATAAGAATGATTTTCCATAATTTCTGTGCATTATCTCTAAATACTGTTTGGTTAACTTTTAATTGTGAGAATAAATACAGTTTCTTAGGAGCGCAAGGGTTACAGTTCAAGGCAGTTGCTTTAGGCTGCTATAGCCGGTAACTGGAGAGATGCCCTGGGCTCCGTACGAGTTCGTACGCCCGAAGGAGGGGGACCCCCTCCACTGAACGCGGGGGATCGTCGGGGGCCGAGTGTGCGCCAGGAAGAGGCCTCTTCGGAGCAGCTTTTGGCCAGCGTACCGCGGCTCTGCGGGGAGAGGCTTTAGCTTGGCATGGATCCACGAGGCACGCACCTAGCCAGATAAAGATTTTGGTATGTGGCTTGTGGCTGTCAGCCCAGTGTCCGGCCCTGTCCCGATCTGCCCAGGGTTACTGCTTCAGTGCAGAAGCTGCTGGGTGAGGCTGGGGGCTGGCAGAGGTCGGGCGGGCTGTAGCTGGCCGCCTGGCCTCACCCAGAGCGCTGCTGGCCTTTCGCTCCACGAGCGTTTCCTTTGCACTTCTGCTCGTCCCTGTTCTGTGGCCCTGACACCTGGATCTGCTGCTGGGTTTTGGTGGCTTGCTTAGCTAAAACTTTTGATCATCATCACTTTTGAACCCAGGGATTTCTAGTTAATTGGCTGTCTGTAGTGAGCATCAGCACGGGCAGTACTGAGTGGTGAATGTCCGCTTATCAACAGCGTGGTCCTTTGAGATTTCTGTTTGTTAGATCCCACAATCCATTTTTTCCGTTATGGCTTGGCTAGGTAGGGTAGCCAAAAGAGCTGATCCATGCAGCCCTTTGTAATAGACCAGTTTACCCACTTAAAGCAGTTGTGGCCTCTGACTTGGAACTAAAATAGTTCATTTGGTTTAGTTTAATTCACTCCCAAAGCTATAATTATGATAAAAGAAATTATATTCACTTTAATTCCGCATAAGAGCATGCACTTATAAATACGATCTGCTGTGACTAATACATTTCCGTTCAGATCCCTGATATAAATTAACTGATCTTTTGGCACATCAGAGCCTCGACATTGTAATAGGTTCTTTAATGGTGACAGGTAAAGGGGATGCACCTGGTGGTGTAACCTTGCTGCTCTGTACAAAGTGGTAAGGATGCGCACACATCTCCCACCCGAGCTGCTATTTACAAACTTTTGGACACACAAATAGTAAACGTAGTAGTAGCAAACTTACCGTAGTTTTAAAAAATAAACAAACCTCCCCCTCTTTCTTTTAAGGTTTAATTATTTCTACATTTCCTGGCACTTACTTCTTCCTGCATGTATAATCCATCGTTTGGTCCCCGAGCATTGCTTTTCTCTGTCCGCTGGGACAAAGTTTCCTTGTACTCTCCCTTCCTCACTGAGATTTCTGTGGGCTATAAATCGGTTATTAGTCAGACTTACGGGGCATTCCTACAAATGCACGTGAACAAGATAGGACCTGTGTTCTCCTTGGTCGTGGAACGCTCTCTGGGTTTTGGGGTGGTTTTGGTAATCGCTGGCTAGACCGTCCCAGGAGTGCAAGAGAGGCTCGCCTCTTGCCTTGGCTGCAGGCAGAGCTGGTAACGTGGCAGAGGTGCGTCTTCCTGCCAGACATATCGGCAAACAAATCTGAGGCTAAATTGTGTTTTGTGGATGACCTCTAAACATGACCTGCTGGAATTTGGGGATGCCATTTTAGCAATACATGGTCTGTCTTTCCTTGGAAACTACTTAAATTAGTAATACATTCAAGTCAAATGCATTTAGGTGTGCACTGAGCTGGCAGCTGCCCCTATTTACCTTCCAGAATTAGAAAATGCTTCATTAATTCAAGTCAGCATCTTCTGTATGCCTCAGCTTGACCTTAGTAGTGTCCCAGTTTTTGACTATGGGGGCACACAGACCTATTATTAGAGGGAAGACTCAGGTGTGAGCTTGCCAGGCTTCAGCTGCTGTAGGAGTGGTGCGCACTAGGATAACTCAGCTTTCTGCTCGCTGACTGTGTTCACAGCAAGGTAGGGCTGTGCATGTGAACAACTGCAGAGTAGCTGAACCACTGACTGTATGCTTGCGTGCTTTTATGTTCTTCAAGAGCCTGCTTATGTAGTCAAGTTCTCAGACATCCGGAGAACAGCCTTGTGAACCCCTGGCATCTCTCTTTATGGGTGTATATTCTTTGTACCTGTTGATTTAATGGTAGTAACAGGTTTGAAAGGGCTGTGTAACAGTCTGACTTGGGTATTCGACCCGATCTGGGGGTCTGTGTTGAGGATGCTGACCATTTGTGTGCAGCACGGTGTTTGAGCAAATTTCAATGATGTCCTTCATTCAGCCAAGTCCAAGAGCTCAGAGCAGAACCTGGGAGCAGGCGGGCCTGAAAGCCTCTGGAGGGCAGGGGCTGCTGGGGCAGTCAGGTGTGTGCAGTCTTGGTGGACTTTGGTCTGGTGCCTTCAAATCCATGCTCGAGATGAATGCATGTTTAACATCCTCATGGTTTACCCAAGCACTGGTCTGAGGATCATATGAGTTGAGCGTATAGGACTGTTCACATCTCCTCTGCACAGCACCAAGAAGTAGCGAGGCATGCAAGGCCCTCTTCTGCCATTGTAGGGCATTTATACACACGGGTGGTTTCTTCAGGCCCTTTGTTTCAAGAAGCTGCTAGAAAACACACCAACTCCATTCCTCTTGCTTACTTCTGTGCTTCCAGAGTGATGTTCCCTGATCGCTTTTTGCAGCATTACGGTAGCATGTTTCCCTGTAGGTGCAGTGGGAACCATCTCTGACAGCACCATAAGCCCAAGACCCAGAAAATCCCCAGAGGGCAGGGAGAGGCAGATGAAGTGTGGATGCTTTACGTTAGGATGCTCTGACCTGCAGCACCAGGCATCTTCTCCTTTGTACAGCGTGGAACAGGCGCCCTGCCGCTGAGCTGGAGGGGACTGTGCCCTCCCCACGCAGCTCCTCACCGCGTCCCGGCTTGGGCGGTGCAGGAACTGGCACTCTAGCACGAAGTGGGAGAGGTTTCTGCCTGTTGTAAAGGCATAAGGTTGGTCTTGATTTAACAGTGCCTGAGGGTTCAGCATCTTTTGGGAGGTGTTGCTGACTCTCTTGAGGGACAAGATGCCTTGCAGAGGGATCTAGATAGATTGGAGCATTGGGCAATCATCAATAGCATGAAATTTAACCCAGATGTGTCCCGATGACTGAGCTGGAGACAGCTCCTGTGCTTCATTTCTGTGTTTTTCTGCTTTGCTCTCAGCTAGTGCATGTGTCCCATGATTTTTCTCTTTCATTTTCATTCATGCTTCGCAGTAGACGAGCAGCTTCGTGAACTAGGTAACTATGATTTTTTTTTTTCTTTTTTCCTCCACTCCACTGCATCCTTTTCCACTTTTCTCCTTTCCGTGTCCTCCGTGTGTGGGAGTTAACAAGGGCTTTTGGAGACCAGTCTTTCCTCTTCTTTCCTTGATTCTTGATGTCTATCCTGGATGGGGTTGGGGAGGCAGAGTACAAGAGATCTTCCTTTCCCATCCTGATGGTTTTCCCACAGTCGCTGAAGTTTCTCCGTTCTTGTATATCTCTTGTGACGTACACGGGAAGACCAGCTGAGGAGGTGCACGCGCCTCCTAAGAAGATACTCCTGTGGCGCCTGGTGCGAGCTGTGGAAAGGCGTGAGCTGCTGCCAGGAGAGTCTCTGCAGAAGTGCTAGCTGTCTGCCTGCTGCTCGCTGCCGAGGTGGCTCAGGACAGCAGGGAAGAGGCAGTACCAGACCCTGCTGCTTCCCCTCTTGCTTATGAACGAGGTGGCAAAGTTTGCACCCAGGTCACGTGGTCTTGGTGTATGTTGTTTGGATTTTTCAATGACAGGATGTAAGTATTTGAGCTTAGTCAAGAGGGACAGATACCATACTCCTCTTTGTGATACCAGTCCCCCCAGGCTGGAGATCCAAGCCCCTGATCCGTGAGGATGTGACTGGGGAGCATCGGGTCCAGCAGCACTGCCCCCGGGAAGTGCTGTGCACCACCAGCGTCTCCATCTGCTCCCGTTGCCCTCTTCCGTGGGGGAGCCTTGAGCTGAGTCCCGCTGAAAACGCCGTCTCGCTGCTGGGCCTGCGAAGCAAGCCCCGCTCACTCCAGATAGATGCCCTCTCACTGCCAGACAGGTCTCGCCCCTTGCTCCAGCACGGCGGGGCCAGGTAGGTTTAAACCCGGGGTCTGCCTCCTCCAGACTGCTGTTCTGATGATAAAGCCAGCCGCTAGTCGATGCGGGAAGGGTAGGGGAAACTCTGCATGAAAACAAAATTGTCTTCCTAATTCACAGTGAATAATAGTTGGCTTCTGCCTGTAAACACTGTTGTAGTTTACAATTACAGGCAGGGCTGGCAGTTGAGATTGCCATGCACCTTCTGGGCTTTCCCAGGCTGGCTTCTCCCACCCGTGTTATCGGCTGTGGCCGTGGCACGGGAGGGCAGCTATCCATGCTGAAAGCAGCAGGAGGAGGAGGCGCAGCTTCACGGGAACGCTGTGGACAGCTGGGGTCTAGCTTCAGGGTAGGATGCAGCAGAGACAGCACAGAAAAGGCGAAAGGCAGAAGGCCAGGAACAGGTTTGGAAGCGTTTTTCCTCCTTAGGATGAAAGAGGACCTCTTAGCCTGTCAGAGCCACGGGCACTACGTGTTCTCAATGGGAATAGGCTTCAGAAATTTATCTGCAGACTTGGAAAAGTGACGCCAAGCATGTGTTCAGATGTGATTTTTTCATTTTTTTTAAGCTTTAAACTGCTCCCAAATGGGGTTGGTTTTGTGTGTTGGTGGCAGTAAGCACCTTGCAGAGACCTTTTCTGCCAAATTTAAGTCCGTTGTCTGGAGTGTCCAAGTGTCATGGCTGCCTGTGCAGAATATTTGTAAGAGGTTTTTTGTTTATTTTAGACCCTGTGAAAATGTTTTCTTTCAGCTGTAGTGCTGAACCACAACTGGGCTCTAGTTCTGTTCCAGGCTCAGCTGGAGCTTGTTGTTTAAAAGGTCATTGAGGCAAATAGCTGGTATAGGAAAAGTCATACTGAACAGTTAACTTCAGGCACATTAAAGGTTGCTGAAAACAGAATGTTTTGATGAAAAAATGTGAGATGTCATAACGCACTGGCAGCTCCACCATGATGATTTACCCTCTGGTAAACCGTTGCCAGTGTTTCCCTGAAACGCTATTACATTTGCAAGTGCTGATTCTGCTCGGGAGTGTTTCCCGGGGCTCTGCTGACTCACAAGACCAGATCCGTGCAACACGCTGTCTGCGTGGCTTGCCTGGCCCCGTCGGGAGCAGGAACCTCGCTCTCCCGTGGTGCCACCCTGCACCAGGCAGACGCGGACGTGTGACGGGAGGGCGCTGACCTCGTCAGTCTGCAGCCGGGGTCTGGCAGGCTGGTGAGCGAAGCGTATCCCCCTTCTTCGGTATCCCAAACCTTGTCTTGTATGTGAAGTGCAATCGTGAATTGGAGCGTTGCTGTAAAGGGATTCGCTGTTCTTTAAGGAACAGCGGTGCTTGCCAGTTTGCCGTGAAGTGCTCTCATTGCCGAGCACAATGAAGTGCGGAATGAGGTGCTCTAGCAGAGAGTGGAAGCGCTGCTTCAAAAAGGAGAGGAAAAAAAAAGTGTTATCAATATCCGCTTCAAATGTAGGGGTATTTCTGCTGCTGCTGGGGCCCCTCTCCTGCCATTTTTACTGGAAACTTCCCACCAACGCTCCATGCTCGGTACTAATTTCTGGATCCAGTACCTTTCAGTAGCCTTTGACTCTTAATGAGGAAATGGAGTACCTCCTCTGCCTATATACTGGCTACTTGCTCTTCATCCTTGGCTTCCTTGGGCTGCTTCAGAACCGCTCCTTTAAGAACTTCCATAAAAATGGAGTATTTTTCTCTTCCTCTCTCGTAATTTTCTTTGCATTTTTCGTCCCTCCCCGTTGTTTTGTGTCAGGGATGCTGCTCTAGGTCTTACGTGAAGCATGGCTGCGAAGGACTCGGAACTCCTCCTATCTCTTTTTTTCTAGGCAGGAATTTCTCTCGCTTTCCTAGGCAGCTTCATTAATTAGCACATTTCTTTCCCCCGAAAGGTTTTCCTTCGCTTTGCAGCACTTGCAACATGGATAGCATATGTTGTCAGCCATACGCCGTACGAAGTGTTTACTGCACATACGTCTTACTGGGTCGCTAACTTCTAGTCTCTGCTAAGAACCCGTGTGACGTCGGGATCGTTGATGAGACTTTGTGCTAACACCTCTTTCTTAATATCAAAACTGACAAGCGTGTGCAGGGCAGTACCTAGGTTTCATTATTACATTTCTTCATCGTTCCGCCCTTATTTTCTCTTCTTTAAAAGTTCCCAGGATTTTCGGTCTTTTACCATAAAAAGCCCTTTCGTGGCTCTGGCCACGTCACTTGTTGGTCTGTAACTTTTCTGTAAGGTACTCTTGAAATGAAGTGGCCAGCGTTGCACTTGATGCACAGACGAGGTGGCCCACTTATTGTGTCGTGTGTTTTGTTCTCCTGATTTTTAAAATGGGGTTTTTTTTGTAGTTATGGCAGCTATCCAGAAGTCTCAGCACCTGCTTGCCATGCTTCTGGGATCTCCTTGCTCTGGGGATGTATTTAGTTTGAACGCAATAAAGTGTGAGCTTCTCGGATTTTTCTTAACATTCACTGCATGGGGCACATCATACAAACTGCGGTCCTCGGGCGTATGACACAATTACCCTCTGGGGCTATGCATTTTTCGTATTCCTTGCATAATCACCTTGCCCCAGTTTGCAGCAGTAGTTTTGTGTGATGTCGGCTCAGTGCAAGGGCATCTTCTCTTCTCCATGTTGTTGTCCTTTAATATAAGAACGTAAAAACGGTCGTGTTTGATCAGGACAAAGGACCACCCGGCTCCACTTCTTGTTGGTGAGAGTGGCCCAAAGCAGCAGTCTGTAGAAGACTTTGAAGAGAGGAGGGTGCATGGTGGTGCTTGGCTGGCGGCTGGGAGGTTACACTTGGAATGACTCAAGGCTTAATTGATAGCTCTTGGTGATTTTTTTGTTTTCCTTCATTAATTTCTCCAGTGGCATATTGAACCCGTGATAACTTCTGCTGTCAGTAATGTCCTACGGCAAAGCGTTGTTAGTAAGCATTGTATGAAGAGCTGCCTCCCCGGTTTTGTTTCAGACCTGCTGCCCGGCGTTTCGGCTGGTGCACCCCACCTCTAGCGCTGGGAGAAGCAGTGAGCGGCTGATGCGTGCCCATCTTTTCCCAGCATGTGCGATTCCACTGAGCTCCCACTCCACTGGTCTCTTACAAGCTGAAGGGTCCTGTCTATGTATTATTTCATGTGCAGATGCTATTCCAGACCCTTGCTCTCGTTGCTCTCCTGTGGAACTTCTCCCAGCTCCCTTGGTCCCTTTTGGAAGGGAGAGACTGGAGCCGTGTGTGCTCTTGAATAGGTGGGCACGCTCGGGATTACGCGGCGGCTCAGTGACGGCTTTGTCCACGCTTGGTCGTACTGAACCTGCAGCAGCGAGGGAGCAAAACGTTTAGGGCCCCTCCTAACCCGAAGAGAAAGAAATAGTGCTAGGGAATGATCTCGGGCCCAGCAAGAAGGAAGATACTGATGAAGCTGGTCTTCATCGTATAATAGTGTGCTAAAGGGTGGCTATTACCAGCTTATTCTTTTTACAGAAACTGGCTTTAAAAGGCCTTTTAACCTTGCATTAACTGTGGAAATTAAAGAAAAAATAACTTAAAAAATACAAAGCAGTTAAGACTTTCAATTTAACATTTCCTCTCCATGTCTTAGGAGGGAGCAGTATTTGAAGCCTCCATGCTTGATTTTTTTTTTTTTTTTTTTGGTACCTGCTTTTTTGGGGAGGTAAAGTGAAAGTTAGCCGTGATGATCTAGAGCAGTGGGGTGGAATCTAGACCTTTTAAGACAGGATAAAATAAACAGTTTCTGCTCCTAATGCAGCTTTGGGTATCTGCACTGAACTACCTTGTGCGGCATAAACACATCCTTATTTTCAGACCTGCTGCTTGGAAAGCATGGCAGTAGTGCAAAATGTGGTCAGCCCTTCGGAGACCTGATAAACTCGTCTCACCTCAAGGCTCTCCAAGGCTCTGTTGCTTTCAGCTGCCATTGGTCATATGTTCAAAGTGACGTTACATTCCTCGTACGCTAACCCAGGCTTTTCACAAAAAAAGAAAAGGATAAGAACTAAAGCAGTAATAGAGGGATGAAGTGGGAATGCACAGAGGAGAAGGCAGGGAAGGGAAGATGTGGGGATAAGCAGAACAAGGCAGCAGCTCGCTCCAGATGGAAGAGGTGGGAAGCCGCTGATGTCTGGCCACAGTCCCCAAGAGTTGTGGGCAAGCCCTCGGTGTTGTAGGGCTGGTTGGAAACGCCGGCACGCCGAGGTGAGTCACGAGCTTCTTTTGCTGCGCTGTCTGCAGGACTGGCTAACGCCGCGCCTGGCTTCACTCGGTGGTGCCAGGAGGATGGCTGCTGCTCAGGAGAGCCTTTCTCCCTGCCCAGGCTGGGGTCTGCGCGTCCCTCTCTGGTCTCCGCAGGAATGGGCTGCGGGGGCGGCTGCTAATCAGGAATGAATCCTTCCTTTCATCTGCTCCCTTCGTGTCTGTGTGGGTGTTTCTGTCTCAAGCAAATTGGATTGCAGGTTGATGAAGCAGCGCCTATGGGAAAAGTCGGGAGCGCAGCTCCAGCGCTCAGGCCGGCGGCTAGAGGCGGCAGCCGCGTTCGGCGAGGAGTGCCGGAGCAGCGGCAGCAGCTCGCTCCGGCTCCTGGCGCAGGCAGCGTGGCGGCCATGCGCCCGCTGACCTGCAGCGAGGCTGGCGCAAGCCCCGGGGCCCTGGTGCCCCCAAGCCAGCGAGCGGGAGGCAGTGCAGCGTGGGGACGGGCACAGCGGCCGTGCCTTGCGGAGAGCCGATGGCCTCAGGGAATCTTCCAGCATCTGGTGCCCTGCTGCTCGATCGAATCCAGCCCCTGGAGTGGCCCTGGCAAAGTTGTTCGCTTGCCTGTCCATAACGGACTTGGGAAGAGAAAATTAAATACAGTATTAATGAATTTGGGAGTTTCCACAAGGACTGAGCAGTTTTTTAGTGCCTGCTGTTTATTTCACAAGGAATTTTAATGCTGACTCTAATCGCTCTGGTGTCCACTGTGGTTTGGACTCAGCCTGTCAGCACGTGGTCCTTTCCCCCCCCCTTGCTGGCTCCAAGTAGAGAAATTCCCAGCTTCGATTCTGCCCCCCTGGCTGTAGTTATTTCCTACATGGCTGTAAGGTTTTCATGTCAACTGTGAAGTCTTTTGATTGTTCTTCGATAGGTGATGACACCAAATGTCGGCGTTAACTTGGGGAAGCACCTGGGGTGGCTCTCCCTGGCCCTTTCCCAGTATCTCGCTGGTGGTGGGGCCCCGTGGGGCTGTGCACCACCATATCCCGGTAATGTGCCAGGGCAAGTCGCCTCCTTGGTCTCTTTGTACTCTGCCATCATGGGAGACAAAAGCCAGGGCAGTATCCCTCTGGAAGCTGAAGTGATGAGCTGAGCGGCCGTAACAATGCTCTACTTCTGTGCTTTGTACGTTTGTGTCAAATTCAGTGTATTTAATATCACAGAAGATGTTTAATTTTCAAAGTGCTTCACTTCTGTTTCGAAGAAGTGCAGTGTCATGCTGCAAAGCGCCTTGGACAGGAGGAGAGGTCTGTGCTGCTAATTACAGAGCAGCGAGCTCTTGGCATTTGAAATTGCAAAGGTGTCAGTGGGCTGCTCAGAAGTATATGATCTGGTAATTTTTGTTTAAAAAAAACCAAAGCAGTAGTGAAACGGCTCCGAGTGTTAAAGGAAAAGGTGACATACTACCACTTGCAGTGCTGCAAACTGTCTGTGGAGTCAGGCAGAGAACAGCCCCCCTGGTTCCCTCTCTCCGAGCAGTCTGCAGACAGCACAGCATCCATGCCTACCAGGGCAGGTAGCTTGCAAGCTGACTGCCGACAGCTGTGGAGGGATACCATGATGCAGAGTGAGTGAGCAATAAAAAGTCTGTTGAAGTTCAGAGCTAACAAATGCATATAGTGAAGAATAGCCAAATGATGCATATGCAGCAATGGGAGTCAATTAGCTATTGGCATTCAGACAGTAGATCTTGGAGTAGCAGTTTCTCTGTAGCATTGTCAATAATAATTATAAATAAAGAGATAACCAGCAATACTCTCTGTAAAATCAGTGCAGTGCTCCAGAACTGGTCAACCCCAGCCCAACTGATGGAAAGTTGGGAATTACTAGCAAAGCTCTTAAGACCAAAGCAAAACCCATCAAGGTGCATAGAGTAAATCCCTGATGTGCCTCAGCGGACAGCTGAAGCCCCCCTCTCCCTGCGGCATACAGCTGGGTTGGCAGAGCCAGAGAGGGTGCTGAGGGGGATCCGGAGCCTTCACTGGCATCTGCGGAAGGAGATAGATACCCTTGTGCGGTTTAAGACTCATCCGTTTGGGAGATAAATGGTGTGACAGCAGTCTGTAATTTCATGAATAGTTTGAAGAAAGGCTGCTTACTAATCCTCTAATATGGGAACCTGGAGGTGCTCAAAGAAATATTGGCTCCAGCCTTAAGACAGAGAAGAGCACTTTGTTGTGCAGCGTGGTGTTAAACTGCAGAATTTATTGCTGCAGGACACTGTGGAGGCCAAGAATGTGAACGGATTTTAAAAAAGGAGTAGGTTCATTTATGGAAGACCGGTTTGTCAGCGTCTGTTAGGCAGTACAGCCGCTGCAGTCTCTGGCTCTGGAAAACCCCCCGGACTGTCTGCGGCTGGAAGGCGAGCGTGCTGTTCCTCGCAGCCCTTCTCAGGCAGCTGCCATCAGTGTGGGTGCTGGGGACAGGGTGGTGGGTGCTTAAGCCTTCGGCTGGGTTCACGAGGGCTAAGCTGGCGCTGCCCACGGCTCCTCCTTTGGACGTGGAACTGGGTTCTCTGTTTCAGGCAGCTGGCAAGCCCTTGAAAGAATTTGTCTGATCTCTATGGCTGTTGTTTTCAGTCCCAAACGGGAATATGAGAAATGAGAATGATTTTGTCCTTTGTGCCGCGCTCGATGTGCAAAGGGAGGAGGGAGAAAGCGAGCGTCGCGCAGGGCGAGGTGAGGCAGCGTGTGCTGAGCCCTCTTTGGGCCGCCTGGGCTCCGAGTGCTGAGTTTGGCTTAGCTCTGGTCTCGCAGAGAGCGTTTTGGACGGCAGCCTTCGCTCCAGGCTCTCGCAGCTGATGGATGGCTATTGACGCCTCCGCAGCGAGCCTGTGCTAGTCACTCTGCTTTCCTGCCCGCTTCTTCAGAGCGATGTGTCAGGGCGGGGATTCCTTCCCAAGAGGCCACCGAGTACTTTACAGTTGAGGCTTTCCTCTCTATATGGCTCTTGAGTGGATCTGGGGGATTCCTAATCCTCCTGTCTTTAAGGACAAGCTTTCTCAGCTGCAGCAGTAAATTAAAATCACGATTGCCAGTCCCTGCATAAGTATCTGATCCCGAAATGTTCCTCAGAGTAGGACTCATTCAGCGAGGGTTTAGAAAAATCACATCAGCCCGTAATAACCTCCAAGATGCTTTCTTGCCTTTCTTTGACAAGGCATTTTAGCTGCTTGAGTGGTGTTAATACGGCAAAGCACGTCACAGCACTTCAATGGGAAGAGGATTCAGGCAGCAGACAAAGGGATTTCCTGAACTCCGGGACTCTGACGGGACTCCTCCTCCAGGAAACCGGCTTGTCGGCGAGGCGCAGGGGGAGACGCGCAAGCAGCGTGGTGCAGCTTGGCAAGGTGGTTGCGCTTCTCCTGGATCTCTGTTCCTCCTGGCAACCCCGGCGCTAGTGCGTGGCTGCGAGTTTGTTCTGTGGGCAGCACGCTGAGCTCTGGGTGTGAGCCGGCTGAGAGAGTTCTCTGGCGGCTTTTCCGTGTTCAGGAGCTGGGGAAGCCTGTGCTGCTGCTTCCTTCACAACAGCAACGCCACTGAAGCCGCTGAAAGCCTGTGACCCCTGCAGACCGACGGCGTGCGTCCTGCTCTGCAGTGCTGACGGCCGTGCCCAGCGTGGCAAGGCATCGGTATGCGCAGCAGGACCGTGGCAGCGCTGGGCTCTGCAGTTATGTGCTCTAACGGCCCCACTCTTCTCTCTGATTGCCCGCCAGAGGGTTGGAAATGAGATGGGCAAGGGCATGTAAGATGGTAATGAGGCAAAAGAAGCAAAATGTTTTGTGCTGAGGAGAAAACTGAGACAGGCGACAGCTGGGGGTGCGGGGGATGCGGTGTCTGTGTCACCCCTTTGTGCAGAAGACAGGGGTGATGCAAAGGGCCCCCCACTCAAGGACTGCTGAGCCGTGGGCTCTGAATCCAGAAAGTCCTCCTGTAGTGGAGCTGCCAGGGCTGAACCTGCCAGCAGGGGAGCGGGGAGCGGGGCAGAGTGCCCTCCCCAGGGGCGCAGAGTGCCCTCCCCAGGGGCGTGCCCTGGTCCTAGGGGACGCGTTCCTTGGTGTAACCTGGCCAGGAAGGCAGAACATGGACAACTGAGAGTGCTCTGTGCTGGGCAGCTGCTTCTTTTCCCTCTGCTGTCCTTACTGGCGAAGGGAGAGGCTGGCTGCTGTTCTGCCTTGCTCTTCAGACCGTTGTCACCAGTGTGCCTGCTCACCTTGTGTGCTGCCTGCAGCACTAGAAATGTGCAGTTCTCCTTCCTTCCTTCCCTGTGCTGGGAAATCAAGCAAGGATTCTATGTAATTTTTAATGAATATATTACACTTGTTCAGTGCTCTGTGTATATATTGGCAATAGAGGAAAAAAAAACCAAACAAACACCAACATCCTAGGAGAAAGAAGAAAGAAAGGCTTTAGTGTTGCCTCTCCTGCAGCAAGAAATGCGCTGATGTCTAAGGAGCAGACAACGCCTTCTTTTGGGATCTTCCTCCTAGGCCTTTTGGTCCTTTCAGGTGCTCTGTGAGGAGCCAGTGCAGAAGTCGGCATGCAGGAGCCTGGCTCCCGTGTGGCTGGAGAGGCACGTGTGCTCTGGGTGGCCGGAGTCCCTGAGGCTTCGGGGGTTTGTTGTTTCTTGTATCTAGTAGTACCGTGTCTGTGAAAACAAGACCAGGCTATCGTCCTTCAGGATGATATTGAGCCTGCAGGTGCCCAGGCATCATGCAGGTGGTTTTCGTACATACTGCTCTGCAGTGCTCGAGATTGCAAGGAATCCAGGAGCCCTCTAAATTTTAACTGTGTAATTATATATTAAAAAAAACCTACAACAACACGTCTGCAAAGTCATGTCTTTCTCATAGTTAACTTCTGGCTGCTCTCTGTGAGTGTTTTGCCAAAGAGTGGGTCCTCTTGCTGCTGGTTGTGTGGGTGGACATGATGGAAGGTGGGCAGAGCTGTGTTAGGTGCACATAGCTCTTCCATTTCTGTCATCCAACCACTTCATCTCCTGGTTGCCTGCAGGTGTCACTCGGACTAGAGAGATGTGATCCTTCCAAAATCGTCACTAGAGAGATGTGATCCTTCCAAAACGTCAGGCATCTGCTCTGGCCCTAGCGTCAGTGAATTGTTGGGGCACTGAAGATGGGATGTGGTGGATTTACCATCCCCTGAAGTTAAAGATTTGGTGTTTCTTTCTAAAACACTTGTTCTAATACAGAGTAACGGCAGGACACAGATTCTGGTGGCTGGCAAAGCAAGATTAATACAGCAGTTTCCTCCATCCGCAGAAAACACGAACTCGCAAAGCCCTGTATCTTTGAGCGTGTTGGGTTTGGCTTGCTGCGTGACCTGCCTGAGCAGAGTGCCCGTGGCTGTGGGAGCTTCCTGGGGATGAGGGGAACGGACTGGATGAAACGTGGGACTCTGCCAGGCAATGGTTCTTTGTAAAGTCCCTACGGGGACCTGCAGCCTGGAGACCCAGGCCCACGTGTCCTGAAACCAGCTGTGGAGGGAGATGGGCGAAGAGACAAGCGTTTGGATTTTGCGGCTGAAACTTTTTGAGACCCCGGTGTTGAAGTCGAGGACGGTGACCTTGGTGTGCCCACCAGCTGAGAGCTGTCACTGGGAGCTTCTCTCCAACCCTCCCTGAGCGGTGGAAGCTGTGGTCAGCACGAATCCTGTCCAGCCTTGGCTCTGATTTCCTGCTGACTGGGGTTCATTTCCAGAGGCTCATCTTAATTGGGACTGAGCTTAGTGTAGATGTTGAAGTCCTTTACCTATGTTTATGCCTCCCTTCTGGGTCAGTGAGAGATTCCATAGCAGGGAGAGCAAAGGTGACCAGGATGGGATCGCTGGAGTTGTGCTGCTAGTCCCTGTTCAGAAGCTGTCAGAAACTTTCTATTTAGTGAAACCCACAGACTCGGTGTTGTTTGTCATCTGTTCATCTCACCGTGAACAGCATCAGCTGTTGAGGCTTGGTTTCTGGTTTGTGCAGACAGGATGGCTTCAAAACAGAGAGGCTCCCACAGCCCTTGTTGTCCCGCCTTTTCTGGCCTTGTTTCCCTCTGAGCGAGCAGTCAGCGGCAGCGGGTACGTGCCTGACCTCCTGGAGGCTAACTGTCCCCGTTACCAAATGCCGTGGACGGGACATCTGCCCGGTCCCTGGCAGAGCTGGCACGTGGGCTGCCCTGAGACCCTGAGCCAGCTCCTGGGCACGTGTGTCAGTGAGGACGTTCCTGCAGCTCTCTGCCCAAGACAGAAGTCACGAGCATATAAAACTTCTGCTTCAGGTACAAACCAGCTCTTCTGACAGATTTGGGAAGACACCTCCCCCCATCCCCGTCCCCAAGGCAAGTGGTTCTGTTCCAGTCTGTTAGAAGGAACCGTGCTCCTTCCCCCAAACACCTGCCTCTGTCTCCTTTCACAGGCAGGAGAGTAGGCTAGATGAAGTCCTGCTCAGGCAGCTGCATGACGCCCGTGTTCCTCCTCGCTCGCCAGCATCCTGCGCAGCGTGGTGTGGTGCTGTCGACTGCGAGCAGCGATCTCTGCTTCCGACAGCCCTGCCTCTGCAGAGAGGTTTAGCCCATGGAAGCTCTAGCTCGTGCCTGGGATGCTTCACCTGCTCCTCCCGCCTGTTCCCAGCCTGCCGGCACCACTCCCGGTGGTGCCTGTGGTTGCCCGACAGGCAGTCGAGGTGTGCCCGGGCACTGTGCAGACTTTCCATAGGTGTGGTTGATGTTCAGTGGCTGGGGCCCAGCTGCACCTCCCGTTACCGTAGGCACTGAGCTGAATTGCCTGGCTCTGACCGTGCTTCCCAAGTTGGGGGGAGCAGGGAGGTGCCGGAGCATACCATGGTGCGCGGGCTCAGCTGCCCCTTGTCTCTCTCCGTGCACCGTGCTGGCACCACGGCTCCTAGCTGAGGCTCATCACCTAGCACTTGCTCCAGAGGGTGCTTTGGTTGGGTAACCATGTTAGCCAAGATAAACGTGGGCTTTAGAGGGGCTGAGCTGGCCTTTTTGTGACTGATACGATGGGTGGACAAGTGAGAGCTTGGGCCAGCATGAACTGGAGCATACAGCATAGGGTCGAGGCTGCCCTGTGGTCCAGGTGGGGTGTGTTCACAGCAGCAGGAATTTCTGAGATTTAGGAACTGCAGATTGCCGTATTGGGTACCTAATCACCAGCAAAGGTGGAAGTAGCCTATTTTCTGGATTTTCTGTTTGCTGCTTTTAGTACCGTTTCTGACCAGGGATTATTGACTAGTTTCCACTTTATCCTTCTGAGGCAGACACTCCTGTAGCCTTCAGCTCATCCTCAGACATCATCTTTTTGATTGGTTTGTCCAGATCCGAAGACTGTCGGATATGACCGCTGCTGCGTTGTCATCTGTTGCTGGCAGATTGGAGGAAGAGGGAATGAGTGTGGGGTGTGTGCGTATTGTATATTATGCAAGATGCACAGCACTTCACACTTTTTTTTTGTGTGCTTTGTATTTACCTGGAATGCCTCTGTAGTCATTCCTTGGTAACGAAAGAAAGAAAAAGCAAGGAGAAGCATTACTAACAGCTGTCTGCACTGCTGTGTCACTCTCAGCATTGCTCTCCCCGTGCCTCTGAGGCTCGGGCAGTCCCCAGATGCTGCTTTTTATCGCGGCTGATCTCTGAGCCCACCCGCTCACAGGTACCACCGTACCTCACCTTCTGTCCAGCACATCAACAGCCAGTTGTTACGGGAGTGGATCTATTGCTATCTAATTACTAACTTTGTGTTCTAATCAGGGCTCCTTAAAATCAGCTTTTGTGCTTCGCACATGTATCGACGTCTTGGGTACAGAAGGTGCTGGGTGTGCCTGCTGCCTATACCTTTGTTTGCACACACGTGTGAACCCTCCCCCCCGCTGCTCTTGGCACGTGTTGAACAGCTCTGCGGTGCCGGAGCTGCCTGGCTGTGCTGGCTGCTGACATCTGTGCTTGCTGGCTCGGGATAGCCCAGCGGCGCCTGCAGCCTGCAGCTGGAGTTAGATGTACCTGAGGTGCCCGCCCGCTTTCCCAAAAGTCTTTCCGTGTTGTGAGGCAGATGCTGATGAGCACAGGGAAGGAAGAGATGGAGTGGAAGTGTTGCAGGCTGAACTGTGCATATTTCTGGTATGTGAAGTGAAGAGCATCGGTGGGATCGGTTTTCAGTTCAAACCAGCTTGCTTTGGGGCACTTTCAGAACCCAGAGGAATGGAGTCTGGGCTTCTCCCTGCTTTTCTCCGCCTCGATGCGGTCAGCCATGCAGGGAACGGGTGAGGAGCTGTGATGAATCTGATAGAAGTATGCAGCACCAGGAGAGCTCCCAAAGGTTTTCCCGTCAGGTCTGTTATGCCACCTTCAAATGAGAGGGGGCTGAACACATGCAAACAAGAAGCTTTAGAGCCAGGACAGGACACCAGGTGCCAGTTGCACCCAGTACAAGGGAGAAGCGTCTCTGTGGGAGTCTTAGGTCAGTCCTGGTGGGATCTCTTTGGGGGGTGAAGGAGTTTCTCTGGAGACCTAGGAAAGGGATGGATGGATGTGAGCAAGCTGGAAGGGCTGGATGTGTTGGTGCTCTGTGGAGGGAGGGAAGGAGCGAGTTGGCACTAGCTGGAGGGGAGATTGTGATGGGGGTTGCTGTGCTGGTGGTGCTTCCTCTGACCGGTTCTCTCCTACCTGCTTTTATCCAAAGTTTGCCCTTTCGGCTGGAGGCTCTGTTCTTCTGTGAGCGGGCATATCGGGGAGCCTTGGAGAAGCACAGGTGGGGGTGCGTGTTGCCTGCCTCTGCCTGTAAGGCACTGCATGCCCAGGGCTCTTCCTCCTGGGCACGCAGGGGAGAAGGGTCGCGTCATGAGCAGACTTCTCCAGCAGTGCCGTATTCTCCTCCTTTGCTGGAAACTTGGAATACTTCCTAAAAAGTCTCCTCTGGCAGGTTGCTGTTTGTGGCTTTTGGAGAGACAGCCAGCCAACAGTCGGTTTGGCCCGTGCCGGGGTCCAGCAGCAGGAACACAGCTGCCTGCAGTTCTTCCATTCACCGGCGCTCACGGTCAGCGCCTCCGGCACCGGGGCAGCACCTGCTTGAACTCGTGCGTGATGTGCTGCGGCTACAAGCCACGCAGTCACGAGGTCCACGCATTCACAAGGGACCAGAAGCTGCAGAACATCTTTCGAAGCAGCCTGTTAGTCCTTGGCATGATCCTGCCTGCTGGGAATGGGAATAGGAGCAGCCCCATCAGCCTCTCCTCAGCAGTGGCCAGCACCAGGTGCTTGGGGAAGAGAATGAGATTGGGAAGCATATGAGGCTCAGAGCTCTTCATCTGTGTTCACAGTCCCTAACAGTGCTTGTTGGGGGTTCTCTAGGGATCTCCTCTCTTTGCTCTTTTAGCCTGTACAAATTACGTGCAGCTATAGCAGCTTAACTGTGCATTGTGTGAAAAGCCATTTCTTTTGAGGCTTTTTTGGTCTGCTCTCTGCTGGTTTTGCTTGATGACCCCTAAATTTTTGGTGAAAGAAGCAGCAGGCAGGGGATCCCTGTTCATGCAGTGCTGCTCTTGACTTTGTACTCTTCTGTCTTAGCCCTTTGCTCCCAGGCCACATTCCTTGTCCGGGAGCCATTACTGCCCTGTCCTGGTCACTCTTTTCCATATCTTTCCCAGTTGTGCTCTGACCTCTCTGAGCTGGGGGAGCTGAACTGCACATGGTATTTAAGATACTCTCTGTTTCCTGATCATCCCTAACACTTGGTTGGGTTTTTGTTGCTGTCAGTCCCTGAGCTGTTCTCACACAAAGATCTAAATCAAAACCTCATTCCTGAGGGGCATCAGCTCGGAGCCCAGCATTGTACGCGCGGTATGAGTTACTTCTGCTCATAGGCAGCCAGGCACATTTGCCTGTATTTGATTTGACCTGTTGCTTCCTTGCCCCTTTGCTCGGTGTCGCACGCTGTAAGCATTAGGAGTGATGTCTGTGGTCTGGCTCTTCTCCCCTGGAGTGCTTCCAGCCGGGCACCTTCCCGGTCTCCTGGGGGGGCTGGTGAGCGCAGGTGCCTTCGGACCTTCCCGAGCAGCTGAGCCCTGGCTGGTCCCGCTGCAGGAGCGGACAGGATCCTTCCCATGTTCCCAGCCGTTGGCAGCAGCCGGCATCCTGGAAGGGGCCGCCCGCATCGCGGAGGGGTCGTGGGCCCAGCCGGGTCTTCATGATGGGTTTTTGTGAAAGCTCTTGCTTTTCCCCAGCAGCAGAGTGTTACCGTGCCGTACCAGACCCCCGTAGGGAAGCTCCAAGTGTGAGGGGGGAATTGAGGGTCCGCGGGGCTCTGCTGCACATCTCCCCGAGTGCCAGCCTGCTGCATTGGTACCCCAACTGGCGGCAGGGCTCTGTGAATATTCACGGCACGAGCGTGCATGTGGAAGGGATGTCTGGGAGAGAGCCTGCTGCGGCTCCTGTCGTCGCTGAAGACTGGATGTACTCTGTCTTCATGCTGCTCTGTTGTTCCCACGTGTGCTTTTGCAAGGCTTGAGAAGGAAGGGCATGGTCACACACATAGCCTCCGGTTTCCCTACACCATGGCTGTAGCAGGAGCTGGAACTGGGGGAACCTCCCCTTGGTCCTGGTGAGAGCGAATGGCAGGTTTTGATGTGAGCCATGCCGGTTTGCCTGGCGCAGCAGAGCCCCTTCCAGTGGCCCATGCGTGGTGGCCAGCAGAAACGTGCTCTCGGGACGGGTCTTTGGCTGCCAGTCCCATGGCCCCTGCCCTGCTGGGGCTGCCCCCTGGGAAGTTGGGATACCTCAGGGGTAAAGAGATCTCGGCTCCCTGAGACAGAAAACTGTTGTAACAGAAGTCGCTGGTGGTGCATGCGCTGGGATGCCGGCCACGGTAACTTGTGCCGTGATTCATCCGAGTTTTCCAGGGCAGACTTGGCTTTAGGGAAGACTTGACAGGCCCAGCGTCCTGAGACATCTCCCTGCAGACTGCTTGTCAGGCTGGCTGCTAATGCTGGGGGAGCTGCCGGGGCCGGGGCTCTGCAGCACCGGGCTGTCTGAAAGCCCGAGGAGTGGATGTGTGCTCCGGTTGGTCTGCGGCGGCCGTGGAAGGGGCACAAGGCCTTGGGTCCCTGGGGAATCCACTCGCAGTGTGGAAATGCTGCTGCTGTGAGCAGCCTAGGTGGGATTAATGATCCCAGGAGGAAGGGAAGGGAAAGGGGAAAAGATCAGTTGGTGCGGGAAAGGAATGGGGGTAAGCATGGAGAGTGGAAGAGAACCGCAGCAGTTGCCTTTCAGCTCTGGCCATCTGGGTCACGGCCACCCTGCTCAAGCTTCCCATATCACGTTTTGAATCTACTTACTGGGTACCAGATCCTGAAGCTCTGCTTGGGCTGAAAAGTCCTCATTAACATTTTGGGAATACGTTAATTCCCTTCCTTTCCTATTCCAACCTGCTGACTTTGATTGGCACTATTTTGTACAATAAATGCTTAATTAAAGGCATAATGACTGTATAATGATTGTATTAAAAGCAAGATGATTATAAAAATCAGCTTAGCAGCTGGAGACTGCAGGGCTGGAATAGCTCAGAGCAGAAATCAGTGCGGTGGTGCTGTGGAGGCTGTGCTCACAAGTTGATTATATGCAGCATCTCTGTTGCTGTTGCACTCACGGACCCCCAGCCCACGGCCCCCTCGTTCTGAGCGCTGTGCAGGGATTCACTGCAGAAATACCTTCTGCCTTAAGGAGTTTCAGCCTAAACCAGCAGTAGGTGGGGGAAAGGCAGATGTGCTGTTGCTGCCTGCTACCAGGATGACTGCAGATGAGGGGCAGAGCTGTGGCATGAAGGAAGCTAAAAAACGTAAGGCGTTTCTGCATCGGCACCGGCTGCAGCCTCAGCTCTCTGCTGGGCTCTGAGTCCCACAGACAGGTGAGCCAAGTTCAAGGTCTGAGTCCTTAGCTGCAGGGTGCACCGGTCCAGCACAAGGAGCCTGAAGCTCTGGGCTAAGGCTGTGACTGACCGCGTTGCTCCTCGGGCACAACGGCACTGTCCCCAGCCAGGGTGAGACATGCCAGTTTAGGGCCAGCTTGCTGAGAGCTTCTCCTGGCCTCACTGCCTCCTGCCCTGAGCACCGCCGCTCCTCGCTGGGCCACCTCTGCTAGCGTGCACACACGGTCAGTGTACGACCAAACCAGGTCCTTCTCGACCCAGTCACCAGCTCTCTCCCTGCTCATGTGGATCTCGTCCCTGAGGAGTGGTGGGCATGAAACGTGACGGTTGGGTGCATCGGCCAGCCTTTGTCATGTGTCCTTAAAGCATTGATGAGCATGACATGAAACTTGAACAGAGCAGAAATGACCCAGGAGAGGGAGCGTGACAAACCCCTGCAGGGCCTGTGGCTTGTCTTCTGTTGGACCATGTGCTGTGCTACAGGACTGTGTGGGGCCAAGGGCGGTGTGTTCTGGTCTTATTGCTTCTGTATGGGCTCCTGCCCTTCCCTTCTAATGGCACTCAGGTGGATCCCATCTGCTCCTGGAGACTTGTCAGGTCCCCAGGCCTTGAGCTTAATTGCTTTTACCTGCCTACATCTGAAGGTGCCAGGAAAGTTGCAATGTAGTCGATGACAGATGGTGGAAGCAAGGGTGGTCTGAGCTTTCTCTCTGCCGTGCCAGTTCCTTCTTTGTGCCCATTCTTCAGGTCATGTCCCCATTCATCCATAATGATCTCATTTCCTCCACTGCTATATTTGAGCTCTGTGCCACCTCAGATCTCATTTGGACCCAGCTGTGCCTCTGTTCCTCTGTGGTAGCTGGAGCCCCAAACTTAACAAGATACAGAAGAGGCAATTTAGAAAGTGCCCCTCGCCCCAGACTGTTACTTGTGCCGTGCCTGGGTCAGGGTAGTCTGCGTGAAAAGCTGAAGGTTGCACGTTTAATAAAGCATAAACACTTAATATGATGTTCAAGGGCAGTTCTAAAAAAAGTTGCAAGCTATTTAAGCGTGCACTGATGAAGCAATGGTAGGAACAGACATTGAGAGAAGTCCTTTTTGTTTCTTTTTGTCTAGAGCTGTGTGCCTCTAAAATAGGCTACATCCATCAAAGTGCAGGTATGTGTTTGTAGCAGATGTTCTAGTGGTCCTAGGTGGGAAGCACTGGGTCTGTGGCTGGAAGTGTTCAAGCACAGGTTGTGCCGGTGGGCAGGAGCTGCGAGGAGGGACTGGATGCAGTTGCTCAGTCATTGTCAGCACCACCGTGCTTCACCGCCGCACAGGGGAGGCTGCAGGTCTGAAGAGCTGCTCTGCTTGGAGAGCGTCCCTTTCGTGGCCCCCTAGACAGAGGGAGGTGCAGAGCTGCCAACGCAGACCTGTGCCTAGAATGTGCGATGTGAAAGGGAACCAGTATGTGCAGACCTCTGCCAGACCCATCAAGGCTTGTTTGGTTTGTGTTCTTCTGAACCGGGCTTAACAGCATGCTGGGGGCCTGAGCTCCTGGGAACAGCACGAGTGGTGGCTTCTGCTCCTGCGGCGCACAGCATAGTCCCCAGCAAAGGCAGCGCTTCTCTTTACATGGACAGAGCTGATCCAAGCTTGCAGAAGAAACTCTTGCAGCCAGAACCCAGCACAACCTTACTGTCCTCAGCTTCAAGCCCAGTTGCATGTACCACCAGTGCAGCTGGCTGCTGCAGCGCTACTCAGCTGATTCTTTGAGCCACTGTAAAATTGAATTCTCCCCAGGATTTCTTCAGGAACAATGAGGAAACACACCCCATCCCTCTTCTTTTATTTGTAATACAGCAATGAAAGTTTTCCTTCCTTTTCATCCTTCACTGTTTTAGAAATTGTTTAGACATAAAGTACCATGAGTGCGAAATAGTAAGGTACCAAAAAAGTCACGTCCATCATAGAATCATAGAATGGTTTGGGTTGGAAGAGACCTTAAAGACCATCTGGTTCCAACCCTCCTGCCATGGGCAGGGAGACCTTCCACTAGATCGGGTTGCTCAAAGCCCCATCCAACCTGGCCTTGAACACTTCTAGGGAGGGGGCATCTACAGCTTCTCTGGGCAGCCCGTTCCAGGGCCTCACAACCCTCAGAGTGAAGAATTTCTTCCTTATATCTAATCTAAATCTACCCTCGTTCAGTTTAAAGCCATTGCCCCTTGTCCTATCACTATGTGCCCCTGTAAGAAGTCCCTCTCCAGCTTGCTTGTAGGCCCCCTTCAGGTACTGGCAGGCTGCTGTAAGGTCTGCCTGGAGCCTTCTCTTCTCCAGGCTGAGCAACCCCAACTGTCTCAGCCTGTCCTCACAGCAGAGGTGCTCCAGCCCTCTGATCATCTTCGTGGCGTCCTCTGAACTTGCTCCAACAGGTCCATGTCCTTCTTATGTTGGGGGCCCCAGAGCTGGATGCAGTGCTCCAGGTGGGGTCTCACCAGAGCAGAGCAGAGGGGCAGAATCACCTCCCTGGACCTGCTGGTCACAGTTCTTGTTATGCAGCCCAGGATGCGGTTGGCTTTCTGGACTCCAAGCACACGTTGCTGGCTTACGTCCAATTTTTCATCCACCAGTATCCCCAAGTCCTTCTCCACAGGCTGTTGTCAATCAATTAATTCCCCAGTCTGCATTGGTACTGGGAATTGCCCCAACCCAGGTAATTTTATTACCTGGAAGTAATATAGGTAGGGGAGATAGCTGTGGTTGGAGGATGCCAAATGGCCCTTGTGGAGGAGCAGTCACACAAAGCCTGTTTGGATGGGACTGACTGGAGGCTGTTGTAGGAAGCTTTGTGTACACTTACATCCTGGTGTAACCCAGCAGTGACCCAGCTAACCAGATGCAGGTGCGCCTGGATTTGAGCTGCTGAATTGTTGGTGTGGTAAACTGCTCTGAACACCAAGTGTAGGATGCCCCGAGGGGAGGTGCAGAGGAAGAGGCTGGCTGTGGAAAGCAGGTTAGGTCAAGGGAAGACATGGGTAGAAGTTCTCGCCGCAGTGGTGTACAGCCTCTAAGGCAGGTGACTCTTCTGCAGCAGACTTGCTAGGGTTTACAGCAAGGAGAAGCATGGAATGCCTTTGTTAGGGAGAATTATGTACATAGGAAGGGCTGGGAGAGGGTCCAGCCTCAGGATATATGTAGAACTTCCCATTGGAGAGCGAAATGCTTTCCTTGAACCAAAATTGCACTGGGGTGTGCTTCTGCTCATGCGCAACATGGGAATGGATCGTTGTCCATGCATAGTTCTGTAGTGTGTTTTGAGGTCTGTGTCAGTGCAGGTGTATTCAGTGGGATGGTGGACGTGTCTTTAGAGCGGAAGACATCTACATCCATGCCTGACTGACAGGAGGACTTCATTTCCATGTTGCATGCAGGCTCTGGCTTCTCATCTGTTGTCAATAAAGGAGCAAGTGGTGTCTAATGAAGGCTTGTTCAGCGTAACCAGGATCAAAAGCCTCCCCAGGGCATTTCACTGGAAGGTTATGAGGCTGGTGGACAAACCATCTTTTCTGTTCATCTGGGAGCCCTGTATGAGTCTTTCCTATTTTCCCTAATTTCTTTAGCTGCCAACTTGTCTCTCCCTTGGTTTTTTATTAATAAACCCAAGTGAAATCTGTTGTTGCAATGAAAGGACCCTGCAACATCTGCCAGATGGATTGTACACAGTCAGTTTATTAATTTGATGGGGCATTTAAAATCAGCTTCTATAATTGCATTTTAATTTCATAACAAATAAAGCAGCTGTGCAGAGTGAAAAGTTGGGCTATTGTGACAAATACTGGGGGCTCGCTGACTCCAGAAATGCCTTGTGTTTTACAGCTTGACCCTCCAGGGGTCTGTGAACTTCCTCAGGTAATGGGGTTTGAGAGTCCCCCGGTTCTGGGAGTGAGGAGGACTGTAGCCTCGTTGTGCTGGTACTGCACCTTCCCAGGTCTAACATTCCCGAGACCTGCACAATAGGTGGGCTTCTTCTGGAAGGAGGATACTGCTACAGTTGGTTCACAAACACTCCTGGGATTTGGGTATCAAAAGTTTGAGTAACTGTGCGCTTGAGGACATGCAGCCTGCATGTGTGTAGGCTTCCTAGACTGTGTGCGTACCCTTGGGCGGTGTTGAAGTTGAGCTGGGAGTTAACAGAGCTCAGAGCAAAGGATTTAAGGCCATGTGAAACTTTACAGTGCTTGGCTTACTTCCAGTTTTGACTATGTCTCAGTATAGACACGGGCAAATTAAATGGGAAGGAGGAGAAACCTTTTCTAGTGTGGGAAAACAATAATAGGAAGAAACTCGGAGCCTGATAAGCTCTGGAACTAAGTGAAGGTCACAGCACAACGCTGCTGCTCAGATGAGGGACTTGACCAAAAAATGGGTCAGTTGCTGATGATTTTTCAGAGCTCAGCAACAGTAATTAAGAGCTGACATTGAGCAAAACTCTGCTGTTGGCGTGGTTCTGGCAACTTCCCTTTTTCTGGGTCCCCGGTACAGCAGTGGCGCAGAAGTGAGAAACGCAAAGGCGAAGAGTGTGGTTGAGAGGCCCTGTGATCTCCGTGTTGGCCTCTCAGACAGATTTGGGTGCTTTCTATAATACCCAGGTTACGTGAGAGGTTGTCCAGGGCATGGAGTTGTTGCACAAGTGTGTAGTGGTGTTGTTTCCACGATGTGATGTACATCTAGTCTTGGAGTGAGGTCAGGGTACCTGTTCAACTTTTTTCCATTTTGTAACCTTCTGGAGTTTGTCTTTGCTTGTAACACATCTTCCAGGGACCAACTCTGCTGGGGTAGGGCTGGTTATAGACTGGAACAAGATCTTAGCAATGCAGGCAAGTTTACAGGTCCCGCCACGCTTGGCAGCTGCGTATCCTAGCTAATCTGGAACTGCAGGTACTCCTGCGTGCCTGGGGATTTAGGAAGCCCTGAAGCCTTGTGGCATATGGACAGCAATAGCGCTATTAGCGCGAGGGTCCCAGATGATCATCCTAATGGATTACCGAGCACTGCAGGTATGCCACTTGGAGTCGCGTATCAGGTTTGAGAGAAACACGAGCACTGCGTCAGCCTTTCTCCCTCACCGTTGAGGGCATCTTACACGGTCAGGGTGGCTTCAGGATGTCCTTTCCATCAGAGTGGTCAGGGAAGGTCTCTGAAACCTGGGTCTGATACCCCTCTCTGGGCATCAGTGCCTGTCTGTGCTGCCTGTCGCAGAGGTGCGGTGTGAGGCCTCTGGGTTTCTGAGGTGTGCCTTATCACAAGGCTTGAACGGCTCTGGATTCAGATTCTATATCTGTCCCCCAAACGGCTTCCCGATAGTCATTTAACAGATAAAACAAGCAGAATGGCTTTGTCCCTTGTTTGTAGCTCAATACATAAGATGCGAATTATGATGTTTTCCTGCCCCTCAGGGGGCTGAAACTAAATTAGCCCGTTATCTAGCAGTTTGGCCCTGACAGCTCCCAAGGACTCAGAAAACCCACAGACACGGCAGTGGGTGAGATGCAGGTGCAGTGCCTGAGCGAGGCTGGCGGGGAGCTGCGGGGGGGCGGAATCGAAGGGGTCCTGTGTCTCACGGTCCCCGGGTCAGCGAAGGAAAGGGCAAGTCTGAACGGTGCCGGAGTGGCCTAGAGAGAGCTGGGATAAGCAGGTTTGTGTTGGAGCATTGGGGAAGGTCACAGGGAGTACCAGGACTGTCCTCAAACGCTGCCTGTGCCACTTTGCAGAGGAATGCTGGAAAAAGCAAGGCCCCTCTCAGCACTGCTGAGGAGTCAGGATTTGACATCGTTAACATCGTTAGAGCAAGTGGGAAACCTTGGCAGTGAGTAAAGCATGAGGGACCTCAGCAGAGTTCAGTGTGGGAGTCCGAAGGGAAGATGAGCAGAGCTATGGGTAAGGGCCTGTGAAAAATGAAGTTAAGGGTGTTACACACTGGGAAGCAGGGCCTGCAGAGCTCTCCTTGTTGCCCTCTAAGTTGCTCTCTATCTTCATGCATTAACTTGTCCCCAGCACAGCAGAATCTGAACTGGAAGGCACGTTTGCATGCTGCAGTAGCTGCGCTGGAATAGCTGGGGTCCTTTCAGCTTCTCCCCTCGTCAGGGACTTCGCAGCGCTGTGAGTGAGGACAGCGGTCACGTGTGTGTGGCTGTGAAATTGCTTGTTTGTTTGATTTTTCATGTCCTGGAATAGATGATGGGTGCAGTATATAATGAACCTCTGAGTCTGTCTCATTAGCTCAGGGATGACAAATGGCAAGCGCACAAATGGGACATCCCGATGCGAGAGCTGGCCGGTACCTGGAATTGGTCAGCAACTCCGTTATACACCTATCTTGCATCTTCATCTGGGAACAGAGGTAATAAATTGATGGGGGTGCTGGAGAAGACTACTGTGGCAGCGGTGTTAGAAGTGTCGAGGCCCCCAGGCTGCGCTTGTGTCTCCCACAGCTGCCACTTGACCCTGCCTGACAGGAGGAGACCTTCACGTATGGCTCATGGTGACCACGGGTAGCCCGTGGGGGGAACCTTTCTGGGGCGTGTGCCCTGCAGCACGGGTGGATCCTCGTCTTCCAGCTCTCATCTCTGCTTGTAGTAATGGCTCTAGGCAGGAACAACAACCAAAACATTTCTTAAAAGATACCGCTGACTGCAAAGGCCAAAGGGGTCTGTTGGCAGCTCAGGCTCAAGCGGAGTCCGTGCGGATGCAGGTGGCTGGGTGGTGCAGCTTCTCAAGCAAGACTTGGAATCGGAGAACTCTGCGGGCTGCGCAGGATTCACCACGGAGAAGCTAGGAGGGGGAATAGCGCGGTGCATCCCTTTTAGGGGAAAACCTCCGGTGCTGAAGAGAGATCTTGTCTTCCTCAGAGCGAGATGGGGACCATGCCTCATGAGCAAACGCTATGGGAACTGGGCCAGCAGCTGCTGCGTCCCAGCACGTGCCAGCGGGATCCCTGCACTGATGGAGCAGGAGAAGGAAATTGTCTTGCGAGGCAGAACAGAGGAGGAAGATTCTGCCTGAGCAGTGAGTGAGACGAGGGTTGGCCTGAGCCCAGCCTCGGGAGTAAATGAGCAGCTTGGGTGCTAGGAGTGGCATTTCTAACAGGGAGGAAACGCTGACAAAGCAAAGCGGGGCAAGTCGGTATCTGAGATAAGATTGCAACTTCTGGCATTACTCGGGAAAGGAGCAATCACATATCAGTGTGTAGGGGACTCAAGAAAGGGAAAACCCATGGCCACTATGGATTGGGGTTTTTCTTTTTCTTTTTTTTTTTTCTTTCTTTTCTTTTGGTCTTGGAACCTGTGGAACAAAGGAAAATGGGAGCTTCAAGAGGAACAGACTTTCCAGAGAACAAACTCAAGAGTTTTGTAGTCCCAGCCACCTGTGATGTTGCTAGCCCTTGTGAAAGGCATATCTTGGTAGCATCTAGAGTCCTGTCAGGCTGGAGACCCGTGTTGCGCTGTGCAATGGAGAAGAGGCTGGACCAGATCCTGCACCTGCAGGTTGTAGAGTCAAACAGTAGAACAGCTGGCAATGGAAACATGGGGTGCAAAGAGGTGGTATTAAAGAGCTGATGCTGCTGAGCTGGTTCTATATGTAGGCTTTCAGGGTTAAACAGGATTGAAATGAATGGAAGGAACACAGGGGAAAAATGTAGTCTTTGGTCAAGACAACTGCCGTGTCATTTGCACCTGGCTGGGGTCCATGAACATTACTTCAGTAAGGAATTTTCCACAAGAGCTGAAGGGTGCTACAGTGGATCTCAGGAGAAGTTTGCAGGTAAAGTGGAGTGTGTAGCAGGCAGCAAAAAATGGTCTGAAAGACATGTTTGGAGATGAGTAAGGGCTGTGAATGGGGTGGGGGGAAAGTAGGGTCAGGTCCATGTAGAACAGCAGTGGAGGGTGGATTTGTGCCTCAAAGGGGAAGGTAGGGATGTCTGCATTTGGTACGAGAGTGGAGAGGGAGCCAGCAAGAGAATCCTCAGGAGTCACTGAGAGAAAGCCAAGATGATTTCAGCAGCTGCTGCAGGCTTTTCCTCCAGGGTCCTGCAGCAGCAGGTTAAAGGATCTTTGCAGGCAAACCCAGCTGGAGAATGTGGCAGTCACTTGGGCTTCTTTGTTGAGGCTGCGGAGCCAACAGCAGTATAGCACGACACTGGGAAATGGCAGTGGGGCTTGGCTGGCCGGGGCCTGGGATCCAGAGTTGATTAGCTAAAGAAATTTTTTCCCAGTATGTCCTGCTTGTTAACTTCTTCAAAGCATATTTAAGCATTTTGTGTGCGCATCCCAACATGACTTGGTATATGCCTCATTACCATGTTTATAGCTATTCAAATTACCAGTGACCTTCAGAGCTAATGGTTGTGTGTATGAGTTGCCCAGCTTGCATCAATGATTTGTAGGGCTCAGTGGACCATTTATTCCTCTTCTTCTGTCAGCACCAGCTTTTTCTTGACCACTGCGGTATTGCCGGCTCGGTCCAGGGCCCCCGCAGGCGAGGAGGGCTCACAGGGAGTTCTGAGCCTGGCGCTGAAGAAGAGCCTGACTTTGCAGAAGAAAACGATGCGGGCTTTTGGAGTGACTTGTCGGGAAAGACTGCTGAGAGACTGCATCCACATGTCAAGTCAGTCCCTGCTGAAGTCCAGCTGAATCCAAGCTGCCGCTTTGAGTGCTGTCCTTTCAGTGGGCCAGGCATGAACTGCTGTAGCTTCAGAGCTTCTTGGCACCCATCTGCTCCTTTCCCTGCCAGCCCAAAGCTCATGCTCTCTGTACCTCATTTCTGAAGAAGTTGTGTGTTTATACAGCAAGAAAAGTTTGAATGAGCTGACTGAGGCAGAGGTACCTACCTTCTTCACCTCAGCCTTCACTGGTAAGACCAGGCTTCAGCAATCCCAGGTCCCAGAGACCAGTGGGATGGTCCATAGCAAGGTAGGCATACTCTCAGTGGAGGAGGATCAGGTTAGGGAACATTCAAACAAACTGGACGTACGCAAGTCCCTGGGCCTGATGAGGTGCACCAGCGAGTGCTGCGGGAGCTGGCTGATGGCATTGCCAGGCCACCCTTGATCATCTTTGAAAGGTCACGGTGGTCAGGAGAGGTTCCTGATGACTGGAAGAAAGCAAATGCCACTCCTGTCTTCAAGAAGAGCAAGGCAGAGTGTGGGGAACTCCAGGCTGGTCAGTCTCATCTTGATCCCTGGGAAGGTGATGGAGCAACTACTCCTGGAAACCATTTCCAAACACATGATGGGCAAGATGGTGGTTGGGAATAGCCAGCCTGGATTTGCGAAGGGGAAATCTTGCTTAACCAAGCTGACAGCCTTCTACAGTGAGGTGACTGGCTTGTTGGATGTTGTTTATCTTGACTTGAGCAAGGTTTTTATATTGTCTCATGTAACATCCTCAGGGACAAACTGGTGAAATATGGACAACTTTAAATTTTTCCTTTCATTAGAATAGACTCAGTTTGCTGTTACCTTAAAAATCTGTGTTCAGCTTGATGCCAGACAGGCTGAAACTTCAGTCCTTCCAATCCTCAAGAAGCAGCAAATCTTGAAAAGGAGTACTATGTGATTGAAGAGCCAAGCGTAACACCACAAGAACAGAAGGCTCTGTCTGGAGAGCTGGATGAGCTGTCCTTCATGAAGGGCTGGTTTGGAAGCTGGAAATACAAAGTACTAGAAAAGGGAAATTTTCCCTTGGGAAGTGTTAGCAGAGCTTCTAAAGCGTGGATGAGAGCAGTGGGAAATAAGGTAGAGGATTTGGGTCTATTCCAAATTGTGACAACATCATAACCTTCGGAGAGCAGGAGCATTTGCATCTCAAGAAAAGATCTAGAGAAGAGACTGAAATGAGTCTCCTGTTCGGCTTGTAAATCAGGCTTGCTTGTTTGTTTTTCCCTTGCTTCCTATAGGATTAATGCCTACAGGCGATCGTGAAGTTCCTCTTCTTCGGGGAATTTGCATTGGCTGGCATGGAGCAGCACTTAATTTATTAATAACTCTGGTGTTTGGATTTAGCTATGAGTGACACATGGGCACTATGGCGATGGGTGCAGGGGTAAATCTGATAGTGCCGTCTGTGAGGTGTTAGGAGGGAGCTGAACTGGAAAGGTAGCAGCACGTGATAGAATGTGGATGTGTCTGTGCCTTCTGCCAGTTGGGATATCAAATGCCGTAGTAATTCAGGTTTTTATTTGTTAACTAATTTAAAAAAAAAAAAAAAAAAAAAAAAAAAAAGAGTTGTCCACTCAGTTACCAGCAACAGAAATCCCAGCCCGGCTGTAGGACCGTGGTCCATGTCAGGGAAGGTGTGCTGCTGTGTCTGTAATCGCACCCTCTTTTTTTCCTGAGCTGAAAGTCCTGTAAATCTGCCAACTGGGAGTTAAGCCTTATGCTGTATTCCCACCACTGGCGCCTGTCTGCCTTACCGGGGAAGGACGGCTTTCCCTTCCAGCCCTGCGCATCGCTCGGGGTGGGCGGTGAACACCCAGGAGCAGCAGGAGTGAGTTCCCCAGAGGTGCGACAGGACAAGGGGTCATGGTTTTAAACTAAAGGAGGGGAGATTTAGACTGAAGACAAGGAAAAAATTTTTCACGACGAGGGTGGTGAAACACTGGAACGGGTTGCCCAGAGAGGTGGGAGATGCCCCATCCTTGGAAACGTTCAAGGACAGGCTGGATGGGGCTCTGAGCAACCTCATCTAGTTGAAGATGTCCCTGCCCATTGCAGGGGGTTGGACTGATGGCCTTGAAAGGTCCCTCCCATCCCGAAGCCTTCTGTGATTCTGTGCTGGCCCCAGTGGACATACGGAGAGCACAAGGACGCCTGCATGGATGGGGTTGCTGATATTTTGGATCAAGACAGGAAAAGAGAAAAGAAACCATTTTCCTCAGAGGTCTTTGACTTGGAAGGCACCACTGCACTAATACACAGTGCTTTGTGCAGAGGTTACCAGCTGGGGCAGAAAGCAGTGCAGCTAACAGGCCTGAAGCCTGAATGCTGCCGGAGGTGCAGGGAGGGACCCTGGGGGTGGTGGAGGCCAGCGAGGGGACGCAGAGGTGACAGGCAGCAGTGTGGTCATTCGAACACAGTGCTCCTGCCTCCCCCCGCCTCCCCGGGCTGCGGTGAAGCAGAGACATTCAGGAGAGAGGAGTCAAGCGTGCCAGCCCCCGCAGCCCTTTGTGGCCTTCAGGACAGATGCCTCGCTGCGTTTCAGCTGTCGGTGGAAGTGTCTTCATGGGGCGGCAATCTGAGAGCACGGCTTTTGGGGAGTCGGGGCTCACCCTTTCAAACTGGGCATTTTCGTGCGTTCTGCAGAGTGCCCAGCCCACTCTGAGGGGATAGGTAAAAAAGTGAGGAGCAATGGGATCCTGGGAATTGTGCAGAATCCTTGTACTATGGAGAAGATGAGCAGTAACCACGTTTGTGTGGCTCTGGCACCACGCACAGCCATAGGATACTTGCATACCCTTGTGGTACAAATTTTATTATTATCATCAAAGAGTTTATGTCGAGAGCTGTTCCTACTGAGGATCGAAGATCTGGTTGCTGGGGACCGTGTTGTACCAATGGTCTCATTTGCTGGGTGGTTTCTTGCATCTAGAGCTGAATCGCTGTGGATCGGCTCTGTGCGTTCTGCGCGGTGCAGTGCAGCCCTGGGACAACGAGACAGTGAGGTTTCCCCGTGCTTGCTGGTTGCCTCATCGCTGTCATCCTGTTGCCAAAGGGCTTTTTTGGTAATCAGCCACAGGAGGTTCCTCGTCTTTTAGGGGGGCCTGCCTGATGGTTGGAGGGAGCATCCAGCAGCCTCCAAGGTCGCTGCCTTTGGGCTGGGTCAGGTCCCGAGACTTGTCCACAAACCTGTGGTCTCTGCCTCGGGGAGAAGCAGCTCTCTCTTTAGCTGCCAAATTCACTTGAGTATGCTTCAGATCGTAGGCAAGCTCAAAATGAAGATGAAGTTTCTGCTATCAAAGCCACAAGGTTAAGTTATGATTACAAAGTTGGAGAAAATGCCATAGGAAAAAAGCATAAGAAAAAATGATGCAAGTTTAAGATAGACCCGGTGCCAGCCTTTTACTTCACCTGATGTCCAGGGGTTTGTGGAGGAGCTTAAGAACCCAGTTTAGTGTCCCCCCTTTGTATGAGGGGGTTTTGTAACGGCTCCTGAGGTTTCAAAGGAAGTCCCAGGAAACCCCACGTCTCTGTGCTAATCAAGGGGATCTCTTGATGTGGTGGGCTTGTTTTTACGAACTTGTTATCCAGATAATGCTGAGGGAATACTTTCGAGATCATTTAAGATTTCACTCTGACAGCAGGGACCCCAGGATGCTGACTCTTCTGTTTATTTTTTGTCTGGATGTCAAATGAACTGCCGTTGCAAATGTTTTCCAAAGGATGTATCAAAAGCTTATCACTTTCGGGTGATGTGCAGCAGTTTCTCTTGATCTACAGCATTTTATAGACTACATCTAACACGTTAATTCACAATCTGTTCCAGAGACCACTGCGTTACAAAGAGTTAGGAAAGCACTGGGAGCCACAGTAACCTGAAAGCGTATGTAAGTGCTCTCCTCCACTTTCCTGGATCAGGATGGTGCAATTAATTGGCCTTGCAAGTGCTTGAATTCAAGCGAGAGGTGCACATCAGCCATTTTCTGGATAAAATAGGGGTAATATCTGGGCACTCTGGATACAGTATATAAACGGGGAACATCCAGGAAGATTAGTAACCATTTTTCTCTCTTGCATTGTGCACGTTTTTGTTCTCTTGAGTG
The DNA here is from genome assembly GCF_965183815.1 of Platalea leucorodia. Classification (NCBI taxonomy): domain Eukaryota; kingdom Metazoa; phylum Chordata; class Aves; order Pelecaniformes; family Threskiornithidae; genus Platalea; species Platalea leucorodia. The sequence goes on along the minus strand of NC_138826.1, from coordinate 127,717,830 downwards.
CTCTGGGAATGACAATCGTTTTCTCTGTGGCCATAGGAAATGTAATGGTCACATCTGATGCATTTTTAAATGTCCCAAAACAATCCAGATCTTTCTTGCAGAGCCTGCCAGCATGAGGTGTGGGGGATCCAGTTGCAGGGAACTAGGAGATGATAGCTGACATCAAACGTACGTTTTCTGGCAATGGTTTTCATAGCAGAAACCTCAGACTGTTTTGTAACCTCGGACTGTGCTGGCTAGTCTGCTTTGGACCCCACTTCATTCTTCAGGTGTAATAAGAAATGCCGGTTTTGTCTGTGGCTCTTTGGGAGTTTGTACCCTGGCTACCTGAAAGCCATCCTTTTCAGCTGGCAGTTGGTGAGCAGTTCAAGCTGATAGTTCCCTGCTTTAATGAGGACGTTCCTGATGTGATTCCCCGTTAAAATCTCCTGGACTCTGAATTTATTTCATCTTCAGAGCACATTTCAAGACTTCCTTTCTGTTTCTCTAAGCTTTGAGCTAGTAAAAACAAGGCTTAATGGGCTGGGAGAATTCTGCTGTGACACTGAAGTGCTTTCCTGTTTGCTCTGTCGCTTGGAGTGAACCAGCTCTTGGTTTTTTGGGCACAGGCCAGTCAGGACCCCCCAGTTCTCAGGGTGACTTGTATTGTCGCCTTGGCCAATTTCTTTCCCTCTCCCCATCTCGTTTTCCTTACGGGGCTGTGATTCCTCTGTTGCTCTGAGGTGTCGGAAGTTACAGTAGGTAGCGTGTTTCCAGGGAATGGTTTTGTCAAAGCCCGTGTTATGTCTGGGTCCCCCATCCACAGTCCTCGTTACAAAGATGGATGCTACCAGTTTGCTGTTTAATTTTCACAGCACATGGCTGCATGAAGGCCATTGTCTACCCTGTCCCTCTTCTGGACATGGGTGAAAGAAGCTTTTGAAGGCTTCTTGAGGTGCTTTCTTCCTCCAGACCACTTCTGACCCCAGACCAATTTTCTGTGCTCTGCCCTTCCGTGTTTCCGCTGTGTTAACGCTATACGATGGTCCTTCTGACCTTCCCTTTTTCTGGGAGCCCTGCTCATTCTCATGTACCTGTTTCTGTCTTCCCACAGTGCTGAGTATTGGTGAAGGTGGCTTTTGGGAAGGAACCGTGAAAGGAAGGACTGGCTGGTTCCCGGCAGAATGTGTTGAGGAGGTGCAGATGCGACAGTATGATCCACGGCAAGGTAAGCTGTTTTAGATCTGAGTGTCTTTCAGCGGACACGCTGAACAGCCCTGGGAATTCAGAAGTATTCACTTTAAATTTCCAGCCGTCTCTGAGTTTGCCCATTCTTTGCAATGGGTGATGGATGCATCTGACGAATTGTATTGCTCAAGGTGTTAGTTTATGTTACTGAGTGTGTTAGCATCCAGTTGTAGACACGCTGGTCCACGGTAAGTGTGTGGTACTGTCAGGAGGAGAGCAATCGTCGGTCCTTTTGTGGAGATTACTGCAGTGGCAGGGTCTTCTGCAAGTGGGTGATGGAGCAAGAGTGTGACTGGTGATCTGAACCTCCAATCCTGCGTTGTGTTGTAGGAGACTTCAAAAGAAAGCAGTAGATGGATCCTGAGTAACTCACATGTGTTTGTTCTAGTCCAACAGAAAATATTAAAATTGGCTGTGACTCAGGCCTGGCACTCCTGACCCTCCGTCTCCAGCGCCAGCCACCACCTAACAGGTTTTTGCTGTTCCTGGAGGACAGCGGTGTCAGGAGGAGCTGCAGATTGCATGTGCCAAAGAGTCCGGTCTTCTTAGAGGTTACTGTGACTTAGTGGGTTTGTTGTGGGGCGTATCACCGCAGCTTACCCCTTGTCACTGGCAGCTGCCCGGGCAGCATTCCTCTCCCGGCCTCAGGACTGGGTGCACTTCTGGCAAGCCTGAACTTGTCCCGGTGTAAAGCAACTGAAGAGAACATCTGGATTTTTTTTTTTTCCAGTGTACTACTAAGGAGAGCAGAGAAGTGGTCCTAATTTGACAGATTCAGTGTAGGTCACTTTGCATATTAAATGAGCTTTAAAATTCAGACAGCTGGATTCTGGTAAGGGAGAGTTAAACCTTGATTGCAAAGTTGGAAACAAAGTTGTAGAAGAGAAAAGAAAATCAATAAAATACGGTTCTCCATTTTGCACAACTAGTTTTAATTAGTTTCTGGAAGCCTAAACCCACTTACAAAGTCTTTTCTTTGCTCTAATCCCAGTCCTGCCTGAGAGTTTTAAATGTATATGTTTGCACCCTCAGGCGTCTCCTTACCAGGATGCTTGGATTCCATAAGTGAGCCACTAACCCTGTGCTTGCTGTGACAAGTATGTGGCAGGTCACACGTCCTCTGGGACACTTGCATGTCAGTCCCTGTGGATAAAGTATGAGGTGCCTTTGGGACCTGGTCTGGTGGCCGTGGAGGGCGTAGTGGGAGTGGAACTCCACCGGTAGCACTATGAACCTGCACACCGCAGGGTCTAATCAGCAAAGCTTTTCTCCCTCTGCCTCTGATTTGGTTCAGCTGTTAGCTCTCCAGTCTGCAGTTCCAGCTTGTGTTCCCAATGCTCATTCGTATTCTTTCTTGAAATTATCTTTGTATGTGCTTCATCTTACTGCACTGGTCACCCCTGCCTTTGGCCTCTCCTGGCCGGAGAAGGCTCCTGTCTGAGCACAGTGTCGTGAACTCAGCTGTGCTCTGGGCCCATTAGAAGTGAAGCAGATGTGTTTCTGTTGTGCTGGTGGGAAACGCTTGATGACAGTGAAGACTTGGTTGGGATATTCCTCCTTTTTCAGGGGTGATTAGGGCTGATGCGTTGAGACTTCCACTGAGGAGGTTCCACCTTCTGCCCTCTCGTGCTGCGTTGGAGCTCTACTCCGGAGCCATCTCAGTGTGCAGGAGCTGTTTGCCCCGTCCTTTTGTGATGCTCAATCAAAGACAGTAGACTAATCGATGTGGTTTATAAGCCCTTCTTGTATCTAGGAGTTCATGTTTGCTGGGTGCTTTCTTGCAGAATGTTACGTGTTTGGGTTAAATTTAAATTGTGTAGTGAAATGTGAAAAACAGATGGTGTTTAGATACTAAAGCTGGAGCAGAGGTATGAGCATTTTCCTCCAGTTGTCCACACTGTTTAGTTGTTGGCATGTCCCCCAGCACGGTTTTGGCTTTTGCCAACTCCTACTTTTCCAGACAAAGCGTGGGCGCAGTTTTCAGGTACAGATTGTTTGCAGAAGGTAGTTTGGATAAGGCCATGATGTTTGTGCACAGAAGAAAGTTTAGCTGCACGGACATGATGTTGCTCTACCACTTGTCATCAAGATCAAAGAAAGAGAAGTGTCTGTCTTAGGAGTTTAAGTATAGCCTGGCAGCTGATTAGGCTGTGCACTGATGGAAGGGTTTTGGCCTGACTATACTTTGCTGGGGAACAAAGCCACATCAGACTTGCGGACATCTCCAACTGTGTTTATTGATTGAGGAAAGTAGCAGGGTTGCATGGCAGATACCTGACTATGCTCTTGTTGGAACAGATTGAAGATGACTGTGACAAGGATGAGAGCAGCTCAGGAAATTCATTGTGATCTTCATTGAAATTCAGAGAGCACAACTTTCAGGGTTGACATTTTGGAGATGGTATTAGGATGTTCCTTTAACCTGCATGTATTTTCATGCTTTGAGAGAAAAGGCCATGAGCTGCATATTGATCTGCCTAAATGAGCCAAGTTTTTCTCTACGGGTGCTTCTGGGTCAGCATTTCCCTCCCAGGTCCCAGTTCATAGATGCTGCAGTGCTTGTTGACTCTGAAGGAAGATGTCGCATTGCCCACCTCTGTTACAGGCTGCAAGGCAGAAACTTAAGTTTCTCTCTTCCCAGTGAGGGTCTCCTTAGGTATCTCCTGTCTCTGGAACTAAAATCCTTTGGGGCCTAAACAGAGTTTCTTTGGTAAATAGCTCAAAGTTTCTGTATGTTCTAAATGTGTTTCTTCTGGCCCTACTGAGTCAGAGATCTCTGCTTTTGCCCATCTTCCCATAGAGGTGATCCTTCTTGTATCATCCTGATACCCCGAGAGGAGATCCAAGTTCTAATTATCGATCGCATCACTTCGTTACATGCTTTTGTTCCTGTCTGCGTCTCCTCTAACACCATACCCTATATTCTACTTAAAGTGGTGTGACGTTTCAGTTGGATTCAGGGAATTAATCTTCTTGTGCCTTCCGTGTGGTTGAAACAGGCCTTGTCTTTCTGCCAATATAGGATCAAGCTCATCAGGTGGTCCTCACAGCTGTTGGTAGTCTGAGATCTGTGGGTGTAAGAACCCGCATGCAAGCATCAGCTAGTCACATCTCCCTGTCCCTGGATCCGTTATGAGGTTATGGTGTGCAGACCTGCCTTTGGGCAGTGGGAATGCCTCCCCTCAGATCTCAAGCTGCATCGTGTGATTCTGCCCGGGAATGTCTTTGTCTCCCTGAGTGGAGGCACTGGTGGAGCTTGGGTCCGGAGGAACTGCGCTCCTGCTTGTCGAGCAGCCGCTTGGAGCTTCATTCACGCTTGCAGAGGCGCTGCGGAGCATCACCAGGGGACGTGACAGGTACCACGGGTGGGCAGCACTTGTACAAGTACCTGAGAGACTGCAGATCTATATCCAAATGATGTAGGAGGATGATCTTTCATGGTGTGAATGCGTGTCGGGCTCGGACTAAAACAGAAAAAGAGGTTGGTTGTTAGTGACCATTTTTCAGCAGGCCCAGCCCATATGTACGTCTGCCTCTCATTCTCCTTCCTCTCCTCCTCAGCACGTCCCCAAGGACCACGTAGCTCAGGGTTTAGAGAGCACCAGGTCACTGAGCAGGAGTTGCCTGATGTGCGTCATCAACGAGAGAAGGAGCCACGTGCCCCTGTGGCTTGTGCTAGAGCTAAAGCCGTTTGCCTGGGGTGGTGGTGCCCCAGGCACACGCGAGTGGTGGGTCCCAGTGCCGGTGAGTCGCCTGCTGTTCAGCCACTGAAAGCATGGAGAGAAGGAGCACTCGGGGAAGGGACTCTACCTAAACGTCTGGTCCCTCAGAAATCAAAGTGGCTTTAAAGCAAGAAAGGAGGGGGGATGATTTGGATAGGCTGCTATCTGCGTTGCTCGTTTTAGTACAAGAGGAGGAACATCAGATAGAGGTTGACACATCTTTGCCTAAAGGAACACAAGAGGAGGTGAGCAGACAGGTGAAAGCAACAGCAAAGCAGGCAGACGGCTCTGAGAAGCGGCTGTCTTCTCTGCGGTGGAATTGATGGTGGCCAGTAAGATAAGGCTGAGGTATTTGGCATACAAATGCCAGCTCAGGAGTGCAGAGGGGAAGGAGCTGAGCCAAGTGATTCGGTCAGTACGACAGCTGTTACGGGCGAGAACAGGCCAGAGCAGCACGTGTGTGCTTTAAAGAAAGGCAGAGGTAATGATAAAGCTGAGGGTAGGAAGCGTGTGTGATGCGTGGACTGTGCAGGAAGAAGGATAGGGCAAAAACATCCACCTTCACATTGCTTTGGAAAATGATGGTGTAAGATCCTGGTAATAGGGGTAGAGTCTAGATTTTTGTATTTGATAAAGAAGAAAAATGTAGTGAAGTAAATGGAATTGACTGTCCTCAGTGAGTTAAAACAGAGGTGAAATTTTGAGTGAATATTTTAAGTCAAAGCTACAAAAACCTGCCCTAACATGTATTCCTGGCAAAAGAGAAATCTTGTAGGTAGGGAATCCAAATGTGATTGTTCCTAGGCCTCTAGGAATAAGCAAAGCTCTTAAAGAACAAGGACTAAGATTCATCTGCAAAAAAGTCTGTGTCAGGGGCATCTGAAATCATAAATGTAAGATGCAAGTTGCCAAAAACTCAGCTGAGCTAGACCTTGAGAATGTTCAGAGGAGCAATAGTAGATTCTTCAGCTGTACAAATAAGAGTAAGGAAAGAGGATGTAGAGCTATTAAGTAATAAGAATGAGATAAGATCAAAGCTAATGAGATAAAGGTCCAAATCTACCAGAATGGTTCCCTGTCAAAACAGGCACGATGTTGGATGGATGGTCTATGGTGGGACTGATACTGCCAGCTGGGGAGACCAATGTCAGGGCCCTGAGGGCACTAATATGTCTTAATGTCCCTGACCAGCTTCACCTGCGGTCTCCTCCCACACCACTGGTCCCAGGAATTCTATTTAAGCTCAGACTGTGGCTTTCAATCCCTGCCTGAACTATGTTGGAAGCGTCCTGGCCTCCAGCTCAGTCATAGTCAGGCCCGTGGCTGGCCATGGACCCTCTTTCTCCAGACCCTGACCGATGGACTGATTTCCCAGCTTGACCTCAGACCTGCCTCATGACTGCGGACCTGTCCAGTGATCATTAGACCTGGCCTTAACCCTGACCTGCAGATTGGCTTCCTGGCTTGTCTTGGGACCTGCCCCATTGCTGTGCTGCCGCCTTATAAGCTGGACTCCTCGTTGGACCTGGCCACCATCTCTGGCTCTGTCCTGCTGGCCTTGCTCGAGTCGTGGCCAGCGAGGCCCCCTCTGTGCCGGCTGTGGGGTCTCCTGGGTTCCTGGCCCACCTCCCTCTGGGGGCAGCTCTGCCCTTGCAGCCCCCAGCAAACAAATGACACCAGCATTCTGAAAAAATAATAGGAAAAATTACTGGCATGTTAGCAAAGATTTCGGTGAGGTGACGGTGAACCTTGTGTGTGGGAGCACTCTGGGCAACCCCATTAAGGTGCTCTGAGGTCACTGGTACAGAAGTGTTTAAAACAGATTTTGAAGAAGGAGAGAGACGGGGGAAGATGGGAAAAGCGGTAGGACAGAACGGTGTTTATCCAGGAGCGGTTTTGTGCTAAAGGAGATTGATTGACTGTGTTGGCTAAGGAAATTGCGATGTTCCAGCTTGCTTGGATTTCAGTGTCATGTGGGAAATTATTAGTAAAGTTGGAGGAAATGTGGGGGAGCACTGGAAATTTGTCATCTGTCACTCGCTGATTAACGATTTCACCTGTTAAATGCTTTTACTAATAGCTGTGGCCAAAAGAAAACTGAAATGTGCTGCTAATGTTTCCCTGTGACGTCTTATGAGGTGAGAGCATCTTACTTTCAGAGCTGGATGAGTTGGCGTAACAGAAATAGGATGAAATGCACTTAACAGAATCTTCTCGGCAGTTACAAGCTAACATTTTACTTGAAACAAGAGGAGGTATATTAGTGGTCCAGGAGATGACTGCAGCGTCATGTGTCTGTGAACAAGGCAGCCGTGAGCCTGGGATGTCTCGTACGAGGCGTTTCCAGTGCGTGGGAGGCGTTACCGCTACGGCACGGGGAGCTGTTAGCAGCTGGTCTGGAACTGGTTGTCACTCGGATCGCTGTCCGCAGGAATCTGGATTCGCATCGCTCTTGTTCTCCTCATGTACACACGCTTGCTGTTGGGGCTGCGCTGCTCTAATAAGAGAAATTCAAAATGTGGGCAGCCTCCGTGTGCTCGGCAAGGAGCAGAAGCCTCGACGGTGGGATCCCTTCTTGGACAGGAATTGAGTAACGGCTCGTAGGGCTGGGGCTCTGTACACGCTAAGCTTGCACACACAAACCTCAGTAGTATCGTTACGGAGTATTTGCAATATATGAAATTAAATACATGAAATTAAATATATGAAATTAATTTCTCAGTACCTAGTTTGTCAATTCTTGGACAGCTTTCTGCTGAAGTTGGCACTGGAATGGCTGCTCCTCTGCTTTGAACACAACTCATTCTTGCTTTGGGTTAATTACAGAGCGGTCCTGAGTCTGTGGTCCAGGGAAATATTGGGAGAAGAACCTGCAGCTTTGGTTAAAATTGCAGAGAAACATTTGATAACTGTAGTTAAGACAAAATAGCTGTTTGGGATAGGTTGCAGGCACTGTAAAATGTGCATTTACTTATTATACCTTGAAATGTGGCAGTCCTGTAGTAGTGTCAGCATCCAGTTTGGGCTCATTTCACCCTGAGCTATCGTCTCTCTCTCCCCTGACCCTCACTCCCTCGCGTTTTTCAAAATCCCTTTTGCGGCGCGTCCTGGCTGTCTCTCCCGCCTGGTTTCAGCGGTGGAACAGACCTCGCCTGCCGTGCAGAGCTCGCTGATCTCTCGGGAAGTGACACCCAGAAATTAAAGGACAAGTTTGGGTGTGTGAAGCAGAATGTGCCAAATGCTTCGGCGCATATGTGCGAGCAGCCTGTTGTCGCAGTAACTCGTCCGTGGACTGAGAGAAGGTGTGAGAACGGAGCATAAGCTCCCCCATGCACTGCAAGCCTGGAACCTGGCCTTGGTAGAAACCCAAGACTGTTGTATATCACCTTGCTACTATTTGCCTCTCTCAAGTTGTGTTTGTTTGGAGAGATGCTGTACCGTCTCCTCTGGGAAACATTCTGTGCTGTTGATCTGCTTCGACGTACAAATCTGCCTTTGTGGAGAGAAATGTAGAGGAGCTCTTTGCAAACTTAGGCTGCACCTGAACTGGTGGGCTGAAGAGCACTTGCAGACGTACGGGGTCTGGGTTTTCCTGCAGCTGCTTCCCCGCTGTTCAGGGACGTGCAGCTGTCTCCTCCTTCGGAAGCAGCTGAGACCTGGGATGCTCTGGCAGTGCCCGGGTTCAGACGGTTACGGCCCCGGGAGGTGGGCGTGCTGCAGATACGCCTGCTCTCCGGGGCAAGGGTTCCTGAAGGACGGGCAGGGCTTCGGCACTGGGAGACGCAGGGGTGCAGCCGCGCAGCCTGGGGAGGTGCCGATGCTGGCTGTGGTTGGGGCTGTGGAGAGCGTGTTGTGGGAGGCTGGGACCGACTAAGAGCTGCGGCTGATCCTGGGTGTGCAGTGGCCATGGCACGAGTATCTTCTTTATCGGATCTTTCCCTTTTTGTCTTGCATTGATTCCTGTGGAAGGATGTGTGAGTCAGTGGTGTCCAGGGAACCATCTGTTTTGCATGGCAGAGACCTCTCTCCTTACTGCTCCTTGTCTGTCCGTCTGTTTGTGGCAAGATTTCCGGTTGTTTTCCATCATCATAGCATCTAAATTACTATTACATGAAACCATGTTAACCAAGTTCCTAGTGGACTTAGTCTTTGACATTTCTTCTTTTTCTGAGAAAAGAAAAATAATTTTAAGAGTGGAATACACCCCTCTCGTATGACCGGGATGCGTTTGGTTACTTCCTCGGTACCTGTGGGTAGCAGTGGAGGTGGTGGAAGTGTTACCACTTCTTCCCGTTGTGGAAAGGCTTTTTGAAGAAAGAACTGGGAGCTTGAACGACCTTTTGATCAAGAATTGAGTCTCTTATGTTGTGAAATTGAAATGTTTTGAAACTGAAATAACAATTATTGGGTACTTCAAATTACTTGCAAGTCTCATAGTGAGAGCATCTTGCTGGCTGGGCCTGTCCCCTCACTGTCCCTCCTGGTGGCCAGCGTAGATACGGGAAGAGCGGATGGTGTAACAATGGGATGTAAAAAAAATGGTTAGTATTGTGCTTCTGAATCATCCATTCCTGTGTTGTGTAAGAGTCGGAAGTGTTTTCCAGTGTGGTACATCAGAGGCAGCGGAGCGCACCACCACTGAAGGTGAAGTGTTGGTGCACTGGCTTGGCCCCAGTGGTCTGAGCCCGGACTGTGTCGCCCAGAGCCCAGCCCGAGCCCGCCTTCCTTTGGAGAGCAGGGCTGTTTCTGTCCCGGCTGCTTGGGCTCGGGACGGGAGGTTGCAGAAGTCGTTGGCTGTTTCTTTTGGTAGAGGGCACTGTTGTTCTTCACTCGTCTCTGATGCCAACCTCAGGTGATGCAAATGCGTAGGTTGCAGAGGAGGAGGAGGATTGTGGAGGATTTTGGTGCCTTAATGAAATACAGCTCCCTAATTTCCTGCAGTGAATTGATCGTCTGCCTCCTGGAGGTCTGCACTGGGCTTTGGGGAGGTCAGCTTGTTTTGTTATGGTACCCATTTTATAACTTTAGCTCTGTGTGTCCTGCATGTGAAGGAACAAGTTGTCTCTTCCACCGTCTCTTTTGTTTTCTTGGTACATTATGGAGTCTGCCTCGACTGACGGTGATCCTCCTCTGGAGAACTTTATCCTAAAGAGAGACTGGGGTGGTATTGAACTAATGGGGGATATAGCCTCATCCACAGGGAGACTGGATGGTGTGTAGAGCGATGGCATGGAGTTGCAGTCCTGCAGCTGAGATGCTGTTGGTGTCCCCTGTGGCCATTTGTATGGGTTGGGTCTCACTGGTTGAAGGGGTTCGCACGTAGCACCCATGTACCTTGTTGTAACTTGACAATCATTGCTTTTGACAAATACCTTGCTTTTTGAAGAAAGACTACACTAGGAGGAAGTACGGACAGCAGGAAATGAAAAAAATTCAGCCAGCTAAACTTTCCAGGGCTGGAAAGGAGAAGCCCTGGCTGAGCAGCGAGCGCCGAGTCCACACGCTGCGGCTTTTCTGAGCAGGTTTTTTGAGAGTCCCTGCAGGGGGGGAAGGAGCCCCTAAGGAGGCATCTGCCTCGGAGCAGCAGGTGGGGAGTCAAAGCGGCGCAAGCCCAGCCTCAGGAGCTGGAGCACCGTCCTGAGAGCCCCTGCGGGAAGGAAGGTCCCTCTTGTATTTTTCCAGCTCTTCCACGTGGCGTTGCAGGATGATCAGTGAGAAGACGGACATGCAAACGCTCCCCTGCAGCCGCTCTGGGGAGCGGATCTGCACCTCGGCGCTGTGTGACGAGCGTGTGCGCTTGGTGACAAGCTCGGAGGCGGCTTTCTCGGAGGATACCAAGTGACAGCTCGCACGCCAGGCGCAGCCAGGGAGCAGCACAAGTGCTGCAAACTGCCCTGCTGTGACTCTGTGTTTCACCTTTTGACTTTGAGTTCAGTCCCCTCCTTCAGTCTGTACACTTAACAGTCCTGGGGAAAGACTTCAGCATGAACTGTGCTGGAGCCCTGCTTGGCCTGCTGGCCACTAAGTCACCGCATGACCCAGCCAGCGTGCACTCCGTGCTCAGACTTCGCCCAGGTAGACAGGCAACCTGAAGAAGTCTCCGAGCTTGGGACAGGAGGAGCAAGGGAAGCAGGGGAGCAAAAGCATGGAATGACCGTGCCTGGCATGCCTGATGGCCTTCTGCATTGGGATGGCTGGCTCTGTGCACAAGGAGAGGCCAGTGGTTGTTGTACACCTTGGCTTTTATCAAAGCCTTTGACGCAATCTCCTGTACTATCCTTATAGCCGTTTAGTTCCGCACGGAGTGGCGGTAAGAGTAGATCTGCAGCCTAAAGTAGCTTCCTTGTTAGCAGTCAAAGAAATGTGTCTGCTCTTACCACGGTCTCTTGGCTGGAGAGAGATGACTCTTCCCATTTGGCCACTCCTAAGGTGACAATTCCCTGACAGAATGGGATATCAGAATTTCCTCACCTGCAGCTAGAAAGCATGTGTTGAGCTTTCTGCAGCTGACTGCTGTCCCGGCTGGAGTTAGGCGTGCAGCACATGAACACGTGGGAGCATGTGCGGAAATGGCTGAAGACGTGATAACAGTAGAGCTGTAGATTATGGAGCATTGATGGACACGGCCAGCCAGCTGCCGCTGGAAGAGCGTGCAGATTAAATCCATCTTCCAAGAGCGCAGATAACCTCTCATCTCCCCCGGGCCTGGTGCACTCTCTCGCCTTCCAGGCAGAGCTGCTTTTGCCTCCAACGTGCCTCACTTGTCATGCACGAGGTGGGACCCAGTCCTCTGGCCACTTCTGTACCAGCATTTGAAAAATCCTCTTCATTTCTCTTTCACTTTTCTGACTTCTTTCCAAGCCTGATCCTGCCTCCATTACACTGCTGCTTATGTTAGGCTCCCTGGCTGGCTGTGCTGCCTTTAACCTTCATCCCCTTTGTTTCTCTGAACTTCCCTCCTGTCTTAATTAATCTGCTGCTCTGCTGGCAGCTTCCTCTTGTGGTCGAGAATAAAGGTCAATGTTATGAATATCCCAAGGTGCTGCTTAGGTTTTAAAGCTAATATCCATTAGATTTGCTGATTTTTCCCCTTCTCAAAGTGGGAACTTAAAAGTTTTGACACTAGATTCTTTCCAGATTCGCCTTCCCTTAACATTTCTGATAACAGAACACTTCGTACTGTTTTGACCACTTAGCAACAAAAACCATACGTGTATCATGAGTAGTTTAGTGGTCAGGTTTAGGTACTACAGGTGTTCTGGGCAGGTTCTGAACATCCACGTTCCTTAAAGTGACGGATATAAGAGTATTAAGGTCAAGCAGGGTGTATCAAGGAACAGCACAAAGTACCGAGCTTTCCCGTGCCAGTTATGTATGAACCTCTTATCAATGCCTTGGCACTCTTAGCCCATTTATCTCCCTTGCGCTATGTCTCCAAGGAGTAAGGATGTGGTCGTCTTAAAGCACTCTTAGGCTGACGTTTGAACTGTTCAGAATGCAAGGGAATTTGAAATACAAAAAAAGCAGTTGCTTAAAGTGGTTTTTCCTGGACTGATTTGTTTAGGTCTGCAAAAGACAAAAAAAATCTGTAGCATACTTAGTTTAAAACAAAACAAAACAAACAAAAAAACCCCAACACAACACACAAAAAAAAAAAAAAAACCAAAACGAAAACCAAAACAACCATGTCATTGATATTTGGCTGACTGCAGAAAAAATTTGGGCTCAGCAGAAAAGTTGTATTGACGTTTCAGAGCATAAAGAACAAGAGATTCCCTGGAACAAAGACTTGCACTGCTGTTCCTCGTAGCCTGGGAGGAGAGGAGGTGCTGGCTGCAGGCTCTAAAGGGAATAATTCCGAGTTCTGCATCTCTCTTGCTTCAGCACAGCACTAGTCTGCCCATGGTGGACCTGGGCTTATCTGTACCGTATTCTGGAACTCTTGAAAGAAGTTAGTCCTTTTCACTGTCATCTGGATGCGTGACTGCTGGCTGGTTGGTGTTTCAGCTCTGGTATCTCTGCTGGTCTGTTGATGCTATGCAAGTTGCTGTAGTTAGTGTCTTCTGATCATTTTTGTTTCAGGCTGGTTTATGTTTTATTCATTTCCAGCACTGTTTGATATTAGCTCAGACAGTGAGTTAGTATTTCTGTCTTTTTTTAAGCAACTGTATCATTGGTAGGAGGACATGGTATAGATGGACTTGGCAGTGATAGGTTAACGGTTGGGCTCAATGATCTTAAGGGTCTTTTCCAACCTTAACGATTCTATGATTCTATGATTATTAGTTGCTAGTATCTTCTGGTACTCTTCATTTGTGCTGTGCACTTCCCCTTGTTTCAGTACCTCAACAGTCTTAAAAGAAATGGAGACAAATCCTTTCTATATCTAGTTCCCTGCTTTTCTCAGTTAACTTTCTCATTTCTTATCTTCTGGATCTTGCAAGAAGTGTTTGTCCAGCTTCAGGCTGCTGGGCAGCTGGGGAATGGTATGCTCTTCATCAGGTGCCCGTCCTCAGAGCTGGCTGCACAGTCTGAATCCCAACATGTGTGTACGTGAAAATGCCCTTCAAGTTTGCTCCGGGAAGCTTTTTGGTTCAGGCAGCTCAGGTTCAAATTAGAGGGGTCTGAGTCTGGAGGCCTTCAGTAGTGCTTGTCTTGCCATTGACCACACCGGGAACCCGGGTAGCGTGGGTGGCCCTGCTGGGGACGGTGTCTCACTGTTCAGCGTCGGGCATTGGTTAAGGTTAAGTTTCTCTTGGGCAACCTGGATCTGCGCTATAACTTTGTAATTGGTTTGTGATACATGCTCCGAAGGTAAAACACGACACAGCATTGCTGTTATGTTCCAGGTGATCCATTTGAGTAACAGCAAAATGAGTGACCTAATCAAATTGTTAAATGATCAAGTTCTTATTGGCTTTTACATGTACCTCAAGATCGGTGTCAATCTTTCATGCCATAACTGCAAGAGTCGTCCCCACTCATCCTTTAAACACTTGCCACTGACTCGGCTTTCTTCTGCTCCTCAGTTACTTGCTCTGTGTTCCAGGACTTAGTGAAAATGTTGTTCTGGAGAGATCACCAGTGAGATCCTTAAAAGATCCTGGCTAAGAACTCTTACCTAGAACTGCTAATTTTAAGGTACTCATCTCTCATAGAATCACAGAATCGTTAAGGCTGGAAAGGACTCTCAGATCATCGAGTCCAACCGTTAACCAAACTGCCAGGTCCACCTCCAAACCCTGTCCCTAAGCACTGCATCCACACGTTTTTTGAATACTTCCAGGGACTGTGATGGCACCCCTGCCCTGGGCAGCCTGTGCCAGGGCCTGACCACTCTCTCCGTGAAGAAATTTTTCCTAATATCTAATCTAAATCTCCCCGGCACAACTTGAGCCCATTTTCCCTTGTCCTATCGCTTGTTACTTGGGAGAAGAGACTGATCCCCACCTGGCTACAGCCTCCTTTCAGGCAGTTGTAGAGAGCGTTACATACTTGTTGTTCAGCATCTCCTGTAGTTACCACTAGAATAAAAACTACATAGTCAGTAGGCATCATCTTTTCTATGTGTGAGAGAAAAAAAGAAGTCTTGCTTAAAGAGTTTAGCCTTAACTGCATTATTTTTCATTATTATAATAGACAAGCACCACTGCCAGGATATAAAGACCCGGTAAGTCTGGGGTTTTTGGTTGGGTTTGTTTTGTTGGGTTTTTTTTTTTTTTTTAATCTTGCAAATTAGTGAAAACTAGAATAAAGCAGTAATTTATTGACTCTTCCTCATTTGAAAACTTTTTTAGGGGGAAGTCCACTAGATGTCCTACAAGTCTTTGAAGTAGTCAACAACCACTGGGACGAGGATTGATACAGTGCACCAGCACTTTCAAAAAGCTGTTAAGTAGGCTTTCTCAAAGTCTGCTTTAAAAAAAAAAAAAACAACTGGTTGAAAGATAAGAAGCAAAGGATAGAAATAAGCAGGCGGGTTCTACAGCAGGTGGAGATTGCCAGTGGTGGGCCACAAGACTGTTTGCAGATGAGGACAGACTGAATTAAAGAGAGGCAAGTGTGGGGAGACTGTCAGGAGAATACAATGGGAGCCTGAGAAAGTATGGGGAAGTTCAGTGACTTATTGTTTGTCTAAACGTGAGAATTAAGGGACAGGCAATGAAATTAAGCAGCAAGCTTAACTCCACCAAATGAACTATTTGCACACAGCGTGCAATTGTGGATCTCGTTGCCCCAGTTAGTGCAGATTAAAGGCTCCAAAAGGGAGGTGAGGCAAACCCATGGAGGTTGTGTTCCTCAGGTTTAGTAGAGTCATGATTCAGGTACTCCCGCTGCTGAGGGGAAAAAAACAAAGCCTTTGCTAGCACACTCTTTGTTCAGAGCATCTGCACTGACCACTGCTGTTTGCCAGCATGCAAAGCCTCCCCAAAACCACACTCCTGAAAGGTCTTCCTCCAGAGCCTTCCCGTCTGGGAATTTTAAGTCACTGTGGAGAATGGGAGCACCCCAATCTTTGCTGCTGGTCCCAAAGACAGCGGGTCTGGTGCCAAGGACTAAGCCAAAGAACAAGGGTCGTAACTGTTCCAGGTCTTTATCAGCACCCTGAGTGAGGAGGCCTGATGAAACCTTTCCACTGACTTCCTTCTGCACCGTGTTCTTGGCACACAATGAAGCAGCAACATGTTATTGATCGTTAGCAGGCTTAAGGTTCCCTCCACACCCGCTTTTCGTATTACGACTCCAGTTGCCATATCATCAGTATTTTTGTTTCTTGTTGCTGAATCCTAGAGTAATGGCCAGTCTTTTGCTAAGCCAGATCTAGAAGAGATCATTAATGATGGCTTTTTGGCCCCTCGGCTGTCATGCTTACGACTCAAGGACCTCTCTCTGTCCATTGCTCTCCTGCTCCTTCTGCAGCAGGAGTGTAATGTTTGAGGATCGACAGACAGAAACACAAATGATCCTCCCCAGACTTGCTCTGGTTGAAATTCCTGCACTGCTTGCAGTGTCACCATGCTCAGTGGCCCAGTGGGTACCCGTGTCTCCAGAATCTCCATTCTCTGTAGCTGGCACCAAGTTCCAGGTTGGTTGTGCTGTCAGCGGGTTTCCTAGCTTGGCAATGAGCTTTTGCAGGGGACAGGTCTCACTTGCCAGCTTCTTCTCTTTACTCTTCGTGATCCCCTCTCTTGGCTGGGTGTTGGGACAGCACCCTTCAAAGAGCAGCTTGTCACAGGGGCGTGATTTCCTCATGGGAAGACTGCTCTCCATTCTCTGTGGGGTCTACTGAATATCATTTCAGGGCTTCTTCAGCAGGATGTCGGATTTCTTGCATTTTTGCACACTCTGAGCAGTATGAACATATGTGCTCTTGGATGTCTGTCACCATATAGCTTCTGTTACAGTGACCCTGTCCATCAGTGAGGTCATAACAGACCCTGCTACGGCCATCTGGCACTTCCCTACCCCTGCTAAAGCCTCTAAAAATAGACCTAGGGCCAGAATCCAAGAAGGATCTTGAATTCCCATTATGTACCTTACTTTGACTCTGATGGTCCTGACTGCCACTTGAAGGTCTAGTTAAGCTAAGCCTTTAGGTCAGAACTCAAGAAAATAAGATACTGTGGGCAAAAGAGCATACTCCAGAGGCGTTCCTATTTTTGCATTTTGCCAGATGACCAGACGCACTCATTTATAAGGTATGCCACCCTCAGATAGCTTGGCTGTATCAGCATCCATGTACTCTGTGAACTCCAGAAAGGGCATTACAGGCTTTGGTTAACGTGGATGGCTCCTGTCCCTGGAGGGGAAAGTGGTCTGGAGGGAGGTGACGTGTGCCAGGCGGCGGGTGGAGACGTGGCCAAGTAACCCAGCCTGTCAGTACTAAAGGTGTTTGCGTGAGTCTTCACGCTCGGGTAGGGTCCTTGTGCTTCCCAGTCCCCCATTTGCTGTGTGTGGTCCGGGGTCAGGAACCCAAACCAACCCGCGCCGGGTTATGGCTCTGAGGCTCCTGCTGCTGGCCTTCTGGACAGCAGGGAGGTGGCGTTGCTCAGGTCCCCGTCTGTCCTAGCACGGAGGTGCTGGTGCAAGACTGGCAGGCTTTACCCTAGGATTTGGCTGTGGAAACCATTGGCACAAATGATCTTCCCTGGAGGTAACTAGCAGCTTGTGGGAGTTCCTGATCCTCATAGACTTGCTTTATATCTATTTAAAAAAAACCCAACCAAACAAAACAACAAACCAGAAGAAGAAAATCCGTACTGGGATTGTGTTGTCGTGGTGCTGCGGAGGAGTTGTGGGCCTCTCCCGAGGGACACGTCCTGCTGGTGAGTTCATGGGGCAGCGTCTCCAGGGTGAGCGGTTTGCCTGGGGAGCTGCAGCTGGTGCCTCCCCCGCCGCGCGGGAGGCTGCGGGTGAGGACTGCCTGCCCCGAGCTCCTCGGCGCCGCGCGGGAGGAAGGCGAGGTTGGACAGAGTCTCCTCCCTGCGGGCTTAGGGCTTAGTCGGAAACAACTATAGCTGCCTGGATGGCGCTTCTGGAAATACCTTTGTTGCAGAAATGTGGGTAAATCCACACGGAATAGCTGTGGAGACCTTCTGCTGAACATAACCTCCCAGGTCCTGCTCTGCTACGTTTGCTGGTTTGGCGTCGTGGCTTTAACTGGTCTCCCTGTTCCTCTCAGGCTGACAGCCTGGCTGTTAAGTCCCCGTGAGAGGTAATGCACAGATGCTGCTCTCTGACTCATAGTTATTTGAGAGTAGACTTTCATTTTATTTGCTGTTTTTTTCAGTTACAGATAAGCTAAAAACTCTAACAAGCATAATTGTATTGCAAGTATAACTCATAAATTAAGGGCAAGAGGGACTGATAGAATCGCCTCTGTGCATTCACGTAACGCAGGCCAAAGTTTCACCAAATGTAATACATCTTGTATGTAAATTGGTGTATGAAACTAAGAATGATAGAGCAAGGCTTCTGAAAGTATTCACTCTCAGAGAAAAGTTGTATTTAAACTTCATAGGATAAAGACCAGTCATGGGGAAAGCATAAATTAGTTAACCATTCTGCATAAAATACAGTAATACCACAAATCACTAAGCAAATACATTCCTGGGCTTTTCTCTGTTTTCAGTCGGCAGATCCAGGTACCCCAGGGACATGAATTAGTTCATTCTCCTGGCAGCCCTGTGAGAAGGGAAGAGTCATACTTCAAGGGTTTCCATGCTTGCTTGCACTTGAAATAAGGCTCAGAGCTGCGGCACGCAGAGCCCCTGCCTAAACTCCCACTCCCGCGCACCGAGCTCCCGCTGCTGCCCTGGGAGCACTGGGCAGCGGTCGCTGCCGCTGGCGACAGAGGTGATGCACTCCCGTGTCTTACCTGCTCTGGCTCCTTCTCTGTGTGGAGGAGTATCAGGCTTCTCGGGCACTGCGTGTCCATCTGTTGTCGTCGTCCCAGCATAGTTCAGCATTTCTTCTGAAATAATTCCCTTTCTCTTCATCACCAGCGCTCTGAGGCCGCCCCAGCCAGATTGGCTGCCTGGCACAGAGCCTGGAAGAGGCTTTAATTGTGGTGGCATCTGCTCATCAGCCTACTCCGAGTCAGGTGCTCGAGAGCACGGTTTGGGACGCGTGGGTGAAATCCACAATGGGCAGCAGTGCTCTGGCTGCCCGCGCCGGGGGGGCTGCAGCGCTTCGCTTGCTCCAGGCCTGAGACGCTGCTTCTCGGACATGCTGTGGCACCACAGCTCTGCCACCGAAACCCTCCCCGGCTTTGGAGGGTTCTTCTGCCTGCTGTCACAGTGCTGGCTGTACCTGCAGAGCAGCACAGCTCTCCCTTGGCACTGAGAATAGCGTCAGCCAGGCTTGTGGTCCAGCCGCTGCAAGAGGATGAGACTACCCACCACTTGTCTTCGCGGAGAGCATAAGCTGAATGTGACGTCTCTTCCAGGGTGATGAGGCAGTTCACAAAGCAATGAATCAGTACTCCCGTAAGGGATCGCTGAAACTGAGACAGGGCATCTGCGAGCCTCCCCCGTGGATGTGTTGGCACAAGAAGCATCCATGTACTTGAGAAGGCACAAATATGGACCCCAGCCTTCTCCGTTCCTGAGACCGCATCTCCTCTGATTTGCGTGTTACTGCTTTTAGTTGGCATTTCAACTTAGGATCTATTTTAAACCCTTTTTCTTGACTAGCACAGTTTCTAACTGGTATCTCCCTTCCTCAATTCTGTCTCTGCCTGATGGCTCTATGGCTTGCCGTGACCTTGACCTCTCAGGTGGTTTAATGTAGCTCTTGGGTGATAACTGTAATGTCCCTGCTGCTGCATCGAATGGTGAAAGAGATCGGTTTCCAACAAATGAGTTGTGATTCTCCACCCAGTGCAGGCATCTGCGTTGCGCTGGCCCAAAGGGCGTGCAGCCCGTGACCATCAGGGAAGGTGCTTGTTGGGGCACGCTGGCGGCAAGGGCCGGTCCTTTCTGTGTCTGGCATGGAGTACTTCTGCCTGCTCACCTCTGAGGGTGCCTGCTGTTAAGGTGCTTGTTGTGATGCAGGAGCAGTTGGTCAAAAATAGATGATGAAAGAGAAGTTGCTGCCAGTAATTAGAGGTACATGAGTCTTGCATTTAATAAGATTAAATTGAATTACATTAAATTCTAACTAGTATTTAGAAATGTAATTCCAACATTCTGTAGAAACAAAAAGGTATGTTTTCACATTCCAAAAGAGTTGTTTTTTCTGCTTGCAACTCAGTGTGGGTGCCTGAGAGAAGAGAGGATGGGGACAGTCCAGGTGCTGGAGGATGGATGGGAATGGCACCCAAGCTTCGTGTCAGCCCGCCCTGGCCCAGCAGGGCTCTCTGTCCCGTCAGTTTGCCTGAGAGCTGCTGCTTTCCCAGGACCTTTTCTCTGGCATGTCCAGACTGCTCTTGGTCAGCCATGGGATGTTAATATGCCTGTATTTTTATCTAATGTATTAGGCAGACTTACCTAGAAAGAATTGCATTTTAAAAACTTTACAAAAGCACTTTACGGACAGTGTGTATAGCAGCTTGAGTACAGCCTGCGCCTGTCCACATGCTCCTCCTGGTTTCCAGGCCGCAGTTTTCCAGCATTCTGTATTCCCTGTTCTTGTTTCCCTGCTTGCGCCTGTCCTTTGCGGGCTGCCTGTGCTGCTGCGCGCGTCCGGATGAGGCCCTGCCACCCCGTGGGCACAGCCCGTCCCACCGGGCTGCCCTGGTGTCCTCTTGCTCCTTCTTCTCTAAATATAGAGCCTCCCTCTCCACACCTCTCTCCAAGTGATTCGCTCCTCTCCATCCATCAGCCTCGGTCCCTGGTGCCTCCGTGACGGCTCCATTAAACACGCGCTCGGCAGCAGCTATATTTAGGAGTCAGGAAGAGAACGAGCCTTTGGGCTGCGGACAGCCCATAAATCCAGCTCCCGTCACCAAATCACCACTCTTTTATCTGGAATGAGATCGATAGAGGTGTTTGCAGATGAGGTACACGTGTCCGTACGTGCATGGAGGGAGGCAGGGGATGAAGAGGAGGAGGCAGAGTAGGGTGGAGAGGAGGGAGGAGAAGGGACTGAAGCACAGGCGCGTGGGGCTGGGGGAAGCGGGACTTCCTGAAGGCAGGAGCGAGGGGAGAGGCGAGGCAGGAGGAGGGGAGCCTGCCTGAACGGGGCTTGCTGTGCCGCAGCAGCAGCGCGCTCCCTCCCTCGCAGGGGTCTAAGGGGACGGTGGATGTCTCTCACTGAAGAGTGTCTTCGCAGGCCGTGAGGCGGAGAGGGTGGATGTGCTCACCGTCACTGTCGTGACCCGCTCAGGCTGCGCCATGCCAGTGCCTCCACAGGAGCCCTCCTTCCTTCCCTCTCCCACTTTGCCCCTCCCGCTTTTTGTACACCTGTGTCAAGTTGTAGAGAGTTGTGGGTGCCAGATGGTTTACCGGCACGACACACAAGACTTGTCCTGATGATTTAGGTATATTTTAGGCCTCTGCTGTCTCTCCTCGCTCCTCAGTGGAAAGCACGGTGGGATCCCAGCTGTGTGCATGGCATGCAGGCAAAAGCGGAGCGGGAGGTTGCTCCCTGCTGCCGTTGTCTGGGCGCTCCCGCAGCAGCGGGGAAGGAGCCGGTGCATGGTGCAGGTGCTTCCCCGGCAGCACGTCGGCCCCCCTTGAGAACACGTGGTGCCTGCTTTTCCTTATGGCTGCAGCATGCTTCGGTTGTGCTGCCGAGGGTAGGGTCTGGTATCCCCGCCTGACTCCACAGAGGATGCTGAGCAAGGTGAGGAGCTGCCTCAGATGATCCAGGCGAAAGGGTTATCTCCTTTAACTCTTTGCGGCATGTTGCTGTGCTGTGCAGTCCTTAACATCTCCGTTTCTTGGCGTAGTGTGTCTTTTTGCCAGTAAGATTAATTCCTTCGTTCTTTGAGACAGTCTTTCCCGGGACCACAGGGATGGGACTTGGTGGACGACCACCTAATCGGAAGATTCACGGGGAGCCATCAGGCTCCAAGAAACCTCCCTCTGGATTAGGTAAACACATTAGGTGATGCACAGCGGCGAGGCCGGAATAGCACGTTGGATCACCAGGGACTGCTCCCTGCGCGGTGACATCCCCTAAATGCTCCTAAGCCGTGGCACCGCGCGGGCTGGGCTGCACCTCACGTAGCGCGCGGCACCCTTGTCCTCGCCGTCTGCTTGGGCTTTCTGGGGCTGCTGTGCACTCGCTTCTTTTTGGGGGGATTGCCAGAGCACCTGCATTAATCTCTGGGATGCTGCATGTCCCGTGCCGTCCGGTCTCACCGTTTTGATCACGTGCCCCTCGGTAAAAAAAATTTTTGATCACGCACTCCCTGTACACATATATTTACTTATGAATTATATACCTGTACTACTCTGCTTATATACTATGTGCACTGTAAAGCACATGCAAAAATGTAGAATAAAAATAGTGAGATAAAGATAGAATAAACACAGTTTTGAAATATTTTAAAATTTTATTAATGGTACCAAAAAAAAACCCATTTTCTTTCCGCACCCCAGTGGATTGCCTTGGGCCCCACTTTGAGACCGCTGCCGCAGGAGGCTGCCTGAGGTGGCAAGGAGAGCCAGAACCGCGTCGTGTGGGGCGTTATTCTGGAGAGACCAGGTGCCAGGATGCTAGGGCTGCTCTTCAGCACTTCCGAGAAAAAAAGGAAAGAGCTAAATAAAAAACCCCAAACATGCAAGAGGAGCAGAAAAACAAGAATTGGGGCGGGGACGGGGGGACGGGGGACACGACCAAAGCTGTGTTTTCAATAGTATAAACAAGTACTATATTTGGTGATTTTATTTGTAAACTTTGGTAAAGTTAATTGTTCTGTCAACCTTGCCAATAGTAAGCATGTTTTGCATGTGAAATGGAGGTGCGTGCTGAGGGTGAGGTTCCCCAAGAGCAGGACGCCTGTGCTGAAGTGCCTACCCGTACCCCCCGCAGAGGTGCCTTTGGGATCGGAGGGGCTACAGCCAGGTCTCTGGAAGCGGTGTCCGGCAGCGGAGGGCAGCCAGTGCCTGTTAGGGACGCGTGAGAGGCAGGACCGCGCGTTGGCGGGGTGACGTGGCTGCTGCTGCCACCTCAAGGGCTGTCGCCTGTCCCCAGGGTGGGAAACTGGTGTTGTGTCTGCTGTGGCAGCATTCCCCTCTGCCAGCAGCCACGGTTTCATGTGATCGTGAGACCGGGATGAAAGGTTTGAAAGTGCACCCTGTCCTGAGCTTCAAACGAAGTTCGTTGGCTCAACAGTGCTGTAATAACGGTCAGCGCTGCCCCTCTGCTTTTGCAGCCCCTTCCCACTGGCTGGTGATGTTCTGAATTCCAACGCAGGTAAAAACAAATGTTTGGTTTGTGTTGTTACTGCTTTGGGTGCAAACGGTTTATGTCCCCACTGAAGAAAAAAGGTGAGTCTCATCTATACTTTGCTCTTTATTTCCTCTCTTATTCATCCCCTTGATTCGTTCCTTCGCCCTGACAGCCCTACTTAGCATGCTTAAAGACCAGCCGTATTTAAACCAGACCAACAGCCTCCCTGGTGCTGTAGCCAGTAGTGCAGGGAGCGGCACTGGGGGCTTCACAGGCAAGTGGTGACAAGGTAGAGGAGTGGAGTTCCCTGGTGGCTTGGAGTCCCATCACCCTGCTGTAGCCATGGCTGAGTTGGTTCGATGTAACGTACTCAGTCGGGTTAGTGCGAGGACCCAGTTGCTTTCTGCAGGGTGAGTCTAATGTGCTAAGCCTGGGTCATGCAATAAATTCATTTTTGGTAGTGTGATGCAAATTCCTTCTGTCCTAGGAGAATGGTAGCTTAAATTCTTCTCCATCTCCCTGTCATGTCTCCTCTTAAGCCATTAGCTGCAGACCATATTTCGGATGTCTGCAGTGGCATCTCTGTCCACTTCGCCATGAGTCAGGCTGCCTTCCTTCAGCATCCAGCAGCCTGGAGACCCTGGCATCTTTTTTGTTGTTGGCTTCACAGATCAGGCTGGCAGGTTCTCTGGCTTTTTCACGCTTCTGAGGCAGGCGAGTAGACTCCTGAGTTGTTACACCCTAAAGGGGAGATTTGATCCAACAAGTATGGCCTGAAAAGCCCTGACTTGGCCAAAGCGCTGTTGGGGATGGTGCCGGAGTTAATAGGTGAGTGGTAGCAGAAGTCTCTCTGGGTTCCCGGCTTTCCTTCCTCATAACTCCTGTGCACCTGGAGGGCTCGGTGACCACCAGGTGAGAAGGAAGGCTAGCCAGAACTATTACCATCTTTTCTGTGGGGATCGCATCCCTCTGCCTTGAGACGTGCAAGACGTGGCCAAACAGAAGGGGAAGGAATCTGGCTGCTGCCTTGGGACGTGGAGTGTGTGTTTGCCTTACTGGCGGTGAGTCTCCTCTTTGGCTCTGCCTTGGAGTCTTGGTGAAACTGGACGCCTTGATGTGTTTAGAAGCTCTAGTGAAGAGGTCTTACATTCACAGAGCCGTTTGTGTGCATATGGGACTGTACACAAGCATGCATGGGACTGATCACATTGACACGTGTCTGCACACAGATTATTACTTGTTTGTTAATAAATGCTTGCATGAAAGCAGGATTCGCCCTGTTCGTATACACGTAGGGGAAGCAGAGACAACGGAGAAGTGTTCCTTAACTCTCAGCTTTGATGTGTCTTTTTTCTTGTAGAAACCAGAGAAGACAGAACAAAGCGTCTCTTCCGACATTATACTGTGGGCTCTTACGACAATTTCACCTCTCACAGGTAAGCGTCGGCATCTTTGCTTTGTGATTATGAGGAGGTTCATTTTCATGGAAGAAGTACCTCCTTTTCCTGACAGAGCAGTATACGTTGTTGTCATTTCACAGGAAGGAAACTTTTCTGGTTGTTTTGGTCAATTCAGTTATAGTCTGAATCATAAGTCCTAGATCAGGCTTAGTTGGATAAAACGTTGAAGCTTCAGGGCAGTCTGGCTCATGTCTCAGTTGAGGAACAAACGTTCTGGAGAATTTTTGGTGCGTTCCAGGAACTGAAGAACATGCGTTGGATGCAGATGCAGAGTCATAGCTTTGCTCTGGAGGGGAAAAGAGGAGGATGCTGCTGTGCAGGGGGTGGCATGAAGACAGCTGCCACTCCAGCCTGTCGGCAGCGCTGAGTGTGCTGCCTGGACTACAGGGGTGCTCACCAGCGCCGGTCTGGTACACGTCAGCTGAGCGTGCTCGCCTCGGCGTGGAGGCTGACCTGTGGGAAGATGGTCAAACTCCACAGGGAATCAGTCCTGAAAGCAGGGGTGAGGTTGCTGGTTTGTGCTTGGTCCTGCGCGCGTGTGGCTGGCGGACGTGTTCGTGGGAGGCTGGGCTGTAGGAGTGGGTCTGCTGGTTGGATTCAGGAATACGCTTGTGGCACTGGGTTTCTGTGTTTGAGGGACAAATGTAGGGTTACTCTGTGGAATACAATCTCTGTTTGCAGTCAAGCTTTAGTGCTCTTAAAAACTATAGGTCATTAAAAGTAATTAGATGGGCATTATTGCTTATGACGTGACAGGAGCCAATGGTGAGAATTCATTACACAAAACCGAAGTTATCCGCCAGTCGTGGAGCTTGCCAACAAAGCAGTGAATGTGTTCTGGTTTACTGAGCTTCTTATCCCAAATCTGTCTCTGCGGGTCTGAGCACTTTTTACTCAAAGTTATGTGTGTAACTTGCTTTCATTTTCAAAAATCCTGTGACGTGCTTCTTCAGGGCTGTTTATATTCTTAACTGATCATGGGACAAAAGAGAAAATGCTGCTAAGACTCAGAAAAGAGTAAAGAAATAAAACAGAGGAGGAAAACATTCTGTTTCCACCATGGCCGAATGCTACAGGGAACCCCCAGAAGGTCTGTGCTGGGGTCACTGGTTGCTCTTGCTCTTAAAGGGCAGGAAATGGGTCAAAATTTGCAGATGAGTCAAAATTACGTTCCTTAAGCAAAAGAAGAGTAGGTGGATGGGATTGCATCAAGCTGGGTTGATAAACGGTGTGATAGTAAAATAAATTTGTTTTGGCACGTGCAAGGTAACACGTACCAGAAGAAACACTGTGAGGTACTCTTGCCCATTAAAGATTTTTCAGCTCTTCATAATTGCTTAGGAATAAAGATCTGGCATCACTGTGACATCACAGTGAAAACGTCTTCTTCAGCACTGAGACATCCAAAAAACCAGACAAAAGAATAGATCTGAAAATACAGCTAAAGTAGTTGTGAAGGAGGGTCAGGGATGACACTGGGTACTGGATGGTCAAACAGCAGCTGAACACCAACAGAGAAAAACAAGAAGTAATGCATATGGGGGAAAAAAAACCAGTAGAAATATTTCATATTCAGTGAAGGTGTTGGGCTGACTTCTGCTCAGGAACAAGACTTGGGGCTTACTTTGATTCCAGTCCAAACCTGAAAAAAAAAAAATTGAATTTTTTGAATTGTTAGGAAAGAAAAAAAGAACAAAATGGAAAACGTAATTATTAATATCTTTGTATAAATCTGTACTATACCCACATCTTGAAACCTGCGTTCAGTTTTGGTCTTTCAGATTTAAAAAGTAATACTTGAAAAGTTGGCAGAGAAAACTAACAGGTGCTCAAAACTGTGAAACGTCTTCCATAGAGGTGAGCAGGCTGGAGAAACGGGCAGAGAGGAACCTCATGAAGTTCAGCCGAGGGAAATGCAAAGTCCTGCATCTGGGGAGCCTCCAGCTGTGGAGATGTTAGAACCTGGCTGGCCGTGGCCCTGGGCACGCTGCTTGAGCAAGGAGGTTGGACTGGATGATCTCAAGAGTCCCTGTCCAGCCTCACCAGTTCTGTGAGCTTCGTGACCAGCAGATGTAGACAGATGCAGCTTTTAAGCCCTTCTTTTGAGCTACATCTCCACAGGACTAGACCCGCTGCTTGGATAGTTATTTCCAGAAGTGCGCATTACGTGGTGCATGCTCCCAGAATCCCTTGCCAACTCAGGCCCCTTGTTCAGACCCTTTCCTTCAGGCCAATTTATTTTCCATGTAAGGCAAACCAAAAACCGTACTTAGAGAATGGTGCTCACCCTGTGGTCTGTGGGTCGTGTGCTGCTGCAGAGGAGCCCATCTTGGCTCTGGCTTGTTCCCGTTTTCCCTCCAGTCTGAGGGAAATCCCCTCCACTGCCATGCGTGTGCCACAGAAGTATCTGTCTGTATGAAGAGCCTGTGTCGTGGAGGGGGGTGCTGGGAAGCGTGGTGGAATGGCGTCGTCTCCCACAGGTGAATAAGCAGCTGTCCCATACAACTTGGTCTCCCGGGACCCCCATGAAAGAGGGCAGATGGGAGCAAAGTGCCTGGATTGTTCTGGTGGGGGCAGTTTTGCTCATAGTGGCCCCGTTTCCCCAGAATCGACCAGCAGAGGAGGAGGAGGAGGTCGTGTGTACGCGCATGCCTTTGGCTGCACCCTTAGCCGAGAGGAAGACCACGTCTTCCCACCCTGAGGTCCCCCAGGGCTACGTGTCAGGATGCCAGAATAGGCGTTCCGGACCCAATCGTATATGGCTTCTTGCAGATCATAGTCCAGTTGGCATTGGCATTCCTCGGCAGCTGGTGCATGCAAATTACTGATAAATCAGGCTGCTCTGCTAGAGTATGACTGGGATCTGCTGGGATCACAGTAACACTGCTGATGCTGGCTGTGAAGGCTTGGCTTTTTGACAGATTTTGGTGGGTTGAATTGGAAAAGATTGGAGGATTTTAGCTGCATCCCCATTGTAGGGGGCGTAGTCATGCAGCATAAAAGCACGAGGATGGCAGCTCTGGAGCACGCTACAGGTCCTCCGGGCCAGTGTTGTGTGTTGCATGGTGGCCAACAGCAGGTGCTTCATGCAGTTATGAGAACAGAGTAAGCAACCCAAAATATTATTCCTGCCTGCAGCAATTTTCTGTTCAGAGTCTTCCTGAGCCAGAGGCAATGTCTTTGTGTTTAATAGCCTTTAATGGATCGTTGTTGCGTTAATTTGCCCAATGACATGCAACTCGAGTGCTTTCGCTCTCTCTCCATTTCATGGAGAAGAAGCTGGGGTTGGCTTTGGTGGAGACGGTGCGACGGTGGTGGTGCTGAACAGCGGGCGCCTGTGTCTTCTGCTCCTGCTGTGTCAAAACACTTCCCGTGCGGTGGCAGGAAATGAGGAAGACGTTTCCGAAGGCACACACACGCGCTCCTCACTCATCCGTAGGTTGCTCTGAGTGCAAAAGCGAGACATAGCCTCACCAACAAGTGGCTGCCTTTGTTACCGTCCTTGAGACCACGCGCTGGCCTTTCCAGAGCCCGTGCAGCACCCGCCGCCCTGTCTGCGGGGCTGGGTGATGCGAGCAGCGCCGCTGCAGCCATCAGCCATCCCACCAGCAAAAGCCATCTCGCGACAGAGGCAGCAGCCGGCTGCAGAAGCACCATTTCAGCAGAAGCTCCTCTGCTCTGTTTGCCAGAGTTCAAAATGTGGCTGTGGCTGAAGCGGAGAGATGGTGTTGGTGACCGGGCTTCCAGCATGGGGCTGAGCAGAGGGGAGCGGAGCGGGCGCCGTGCGAGCCTGCCTTTTGTCAGCATTACGGGATGGAAGTGGGGTTTGGACTCGATAGCAGGCAGCTTGTGGACATGGGGTGGCGGTCAGGAGTGTGGTATGAGGATTCACATGGTGGTTTTAGGATCGCCTTAATAAATAGCATAAACAAAATGCATTTTTTCCCATTTTTTTAAATATTAAACATTTGGGCCAATAGATTCCTTGAGAGCAAAAATTAAGAACTAACTAAGGTGCTGTAAGATCACTGCAGCAGATCGATTAACGTGATTTGCAGGAGAGTGCTTATTCCATCATCGCTGACTTCACTGGAGGTCTCAAACGTGGGAGAAGATTAACATAATGACAGTGTTTGAGGAACAACTTAAAAGTACTTGAGAAAATTACACACAAGTGACTTTAGATTTCAGGAAAAGCCTTTGAAATAGTTGCAGGTTTGAATGGATGCCCTGTGCAGCAGAGCAGGGAACAGCATTCCCACGGCTGAGCTGCGGATTTGGGTAAGGTATGCAATTTACTCTTTTTTGGCTTAATAAGGTGGAAAGCAAGCTCCGGCTATATGGAGGGGTATACACGAGAACATGAGAAGATACTAGGCTGCATACTGAGTAAAGATGTTTTCTGTTGTGGGGTCAGCCCCTGAGGAAGCAGTGTTCCCAGGGTATAACTTCGCTGGCACGTTGCCAGTAACAGACGGCGGGGACGCACGGGGTCTGCTCTGGCAGAGGGCGAGGGACCGTACCGGGGCAGGTTCCCCACCTCTCGTTGGTGCCACGTTGAAGCATAACTGTGGTTAAAGAGAGAAGGAAGCGCAAGGCTGCTCTGGAGTCGAGGTGTGGGGGGGGGGCACCCAAGGTCACCAGAGGGCAATGAGAGAGGATGAGGAGCGCGGGACAGGGCTCAGCAAACCTAATCTGGTCTGAAATAGGAATAAGGCAAACAGGAAGAGAAGTCTGAGCTTGTTCTTATCAGAAAGAGGCAATCACAAGGGGAATTGACTTCTCTGATGAACTATGTTAAGGGAAGAGATTAAAGTGATTCAAAATTAACTCTATAAAATTAAGAGCCCACATTCTACATGGCACAGCTGGGAAGGAAAAGAATTGGGAGCAATAGACAATTTAGGATTTTTTTTATTATTATTATTCAATCACAGGGATTAGTTGACCAGGGAGAGAGATTACAGCCGTGAGTATTCACAAGCCATCTGGATGGGCCTCCCCTTAGAAGAGAGGAAAAACATGAAGAAGTCTCTAAGCAGGCATTTCTGTGCCCTTAGATGCTGTGACTGGCCAAATATGTCGATACACAGAATTACAGAATAATTTAGGTTGGAAGGGATGCCTGGAGGTTTCTAGCACAACCGGTTGCTCAGAGCAGGGCCAGCTAGGTCAGGTTGCTTTGCATGTCTCCAAGGTTGGAGGTCCCACAGCCCCCTCGGGCCCGTGTCCCAGTCTTTGTTTCCAGAGTGAAAAAGTTTTCTGTACATCTCATTATCATTTCTTGTGCTTCAGGTTGTGTCCAGTGCCTCATGTCCCATCCCTGTGCACCTCCAAGAGCCTCTCTGTCCTGTGCAGCCTCCCATGGGGTAGTTGCAGGTGGCAGGGAGGTGGCCACCATCTCTCCTCCAAGCTGAGAAAGCCCAGCGCTCTCAGCCTCCCCTCGTACACTTTAGCCCCCACCTACTCAGGTGGACTGAGCGAGCAAATCAGCAGTAGAAGTGATTGGTAAAGTCACCTAGAAATCGTTGGGACTGCACCAGTAACTTGCTGTTTCTCCTTTCCCCCGACACGCAGGAGAGCAGTACCCGTGTTTGCCCTGCACAGATGCAGTTCAGCGGCTGCTGTTTCGTTCTCTTCTGTAGGTCCTGTTCGGGGGTCATCCCTCTTGGCAGCGTGATCACAGCTCGTACTCCCCCATCGATACCGGCATCCTTGCCTACGTCAGGCACTGGGATCCCCCACCCCTGAGCACCTCCTCTGCACAGTGGTTTCCTAAGGCTGTACGTGCCTCCGGGGAGGCCAGGGTCCCGCAGGCAGCGGGGACGTACGAGCAAAGAGCTGGTTCCCATTCTTCCAGACAGGACCAAGTAAAAGGAGTCCCTCTGGATTTCCTCGAGCTGCTTCATGGCTGCGTGTGGCTCTGAGACAATTCCCTTTAGTCTTTTCCATTCTGCAGCTTATTTATTGGCTGTTCTTGCCTCATCAGTCCCCAGTGCACCGTTAGTTCAGGACTGGTATTAAAGCGTGCTGAGTGGGTGGAACCCTCCCTGTTTTCTGCTCCTGCGAGTTCCCGTCTAGGAGGCAAGCAGCAGGCAGGGAGTCGGAAATTGCATCGGCGTTTTCTGTTCTTCTGTCTAGTTGTGACTAATTAGCAAGCCCGGAGAGAAGCCGTGTTACAGGCAGGGCTCAGCAAGGAGCATGGAAGAGGCCGAGGTAACGGCCTTGCAGGGCAGGGCATCGAAAATACCCCTGCAAAAGGAGTTTCATGCTTAGAAACGCGGAGGGGGAATGAATCTTTGGCAAATGTATTGTGCAGCTCGAGCTGCCGGTCAGGTGGCGGCAGCTGATCTGGAGACTTCCCTGCTTTTGGCGTATTGCAGAAAATGGGGTTTTATAGCGGCAAGCCCGTCTAGTTGGAAAAGGGTAATTTGCACTGGGCTAGTGCAACCTTCATTTCTATAGCAACAAAAGTGTAGAGGGAGAAAATTAAATCTCTTCTTGAAAAGGCTTCTGTATAATCCCACTTGTCAAATTAATGTGCCTTCAAAATAGTCTTTTAAGATCTTTTGGTGAACAGTATCTTTTGGGACCACTTACCTCTTTCACAGAGACTTTCAAGAACATGAAATGGTAAAAAGCGAACTCCCCCGACGCCGTGCTTTCCCTCAGCAGTCCTGGTGCTTGGGTCCTGCGCCAGACTGCTCAGCTTTTTCTGAAATTTAGGATTTCAGAATTGCTGGGTGATACGAGGCTTTGTGGCCTGTTTTATACAAGAAATAGGAGCAGGTAATGCTATAATGAACTGATTGAGGCAGAGTGCTGCCAGCCAGCATGAGCTGTTCAGAAAGGTGCCCAAGCAGAACAGCTCCAGCCTTCAGAGCTGCTTATTAATGATTAAAGGAGCGTTGGGATGGGGAACTGTTTAAACCCCATTCGTTCTCTTCTTTAAAAAACTACTCAGGAAAACTGGTTAGCAGTTTGAAAAGCAGGTCCTGGGAAACTGTACGAACAATCTGCCCCAAAATTATTTGCCAGGTGCAGAAACGCTAGTGGGGTTTCCCTTTAGTTTTTTCTTTGTTTTTGCGGCTACGCAAAGGGGGCCGTGCCCAGCGTCGCTGCCGTGAACGTCGCTGTAGGTGAAATGCTGGAGGAACGGGCTTACGGTGGGGTGGTGGGAGGGACGGCGCGCACCGGCCTCGGTATTTCTCAGGAGACTTGGGCAAAGGAGTCCTGTTTTCTGCAGTACATTTGCAATAAGTTTTGGTCAGGTAATAGACAGAATACAACCAGCACTTGAAAGAGGTGACAACTGGTAGAGCACGTCTGAGACTAAAGTCTTTCTGGCTCCTGCTCTCTCTCGGATTGAAAGTCTTTGAAGCACCTACCTCCTTAGCGATGGATTCCTGCAAGGCGTTTTGCTCCAAGAGGTGCTGGAGTCATGTGGGTAGTAGTCAGCAAGCATCAGCAGGGCAGCAGCTGATGACACATATAGGATGCTAGGAAATAGGAAAGAAATAGAAAGTCTACTAAAAATAGCGTTATACTTCTATGGAAATCCACGGTTTGACAGTCTCTGACTTGCAGTTGTAGTTTACCCATCTGAATAAGAAGAATTAGAAAAGGTTGAGAGGCAACCAACAGGGGTGACCCAAAGCACAGGCCACTTTTCATTTGAGGAAAGGTTAAATAGACTGGAGCTCTTCAGCGCGGGGAGCCCGAGGAAGACTGGAGAGAGTTTTATGAAATCATGAGTAGGCAAGGAGAAGGTGAATATGGAACAATAGTGATTTCTCAGTACAAAGGAATGAGGTGGCACTCTGTGGAATTAGCAAGCAGCGAGATTAAAATAAAACAAAGTACTTTGTCACACTGCAGGTGATTAAATTGTAGAATTTATTCCTACTGCATGTTGTGGAGGCCAAAAATATAAATGGATTCGAAATGAGAGTACAAAATTACTGAAGAGTAAATTTGTGGCCAAGAAACATGGTGACCTGTTCAGGGGCTTGAGATGAGGAATGTGGTTACTGGCTTTCAGAGGCAGGAAAGGTATCGCATGGGTGGATCACTGGTCTTTTATTCTGTTTCTTATACTCCTTCCTTTGCTGTTTGTTACCGACCGTTACTCACGGAAGGACGCGGGTGTCACTGAACCCGTGGTCTTCTGCAGTACCCCGTCCTTGTCTTCTGGTTTACAAAAGGACATCAGGTGGAAGGAATTAGCCTCCCTCTGTACTTCAACATTGAGTGCGATTGAACACTCGAGGCTAACTTTAAAAAAAACAGCAAACGACCAACCACAAAAAGTCACAAATTCCATAGAGGGTGTTTTCTTGTTCCTTCATGCTAGGTGGAAGAGTAAAACAAGTCAGACCATGTCCAAGCCTTTTCATTTCTTCTCAACCACCTTTAGAGATGAACGACTGACTTGGTTTTTTGAACGTTTTACCACCATTAAACTTATTTGTTTGTCTTCCACGGTGCAGTTCTTTGGTTGGCCTTTGAAAACTTTATTTTCCTGCCAGTGATTTGGTGTCTTTGAGCAAGGCATAGATCTTTTCCCTGATGCTGCACTTTGTCGAATGGTTTTCTCCAATCTACTGAATGGGAGAGAGGAGAGGCTTTTGTCATCTGTCGTTAGTGGAGAAACTCATCTTTTGTAACTTCAGACAGTTCAGTACCTGTCTACCTGACCTTATTGTCACTGTCCTCCTTATAGTATGCAGTAGCAAAAGGGGACTTGCAGGGTGCAGTTAATTTCCATCTAAAACAATCGTTTATGTCAGGTGAATCATGACCTCGTGCATCTTTTGCTCCATAGGTTATGAGAGAGCCACGGGAGTACTAACGCACATAGAGACGTGTACACCATCACTGCCGAAACTTAGGCAAGATGCATCCTACTCTAGATGCTGGCAACAAAAGGTCTTCATTTAACTACCCGCTTAAACCCGGTGGTTTGGTGCAGAAAAATAGGGTCTTCCACAGCAGAATTTATCTGACTTCAGATACGTTCCTTACCACAACATGACCCATCCCCTGCCATCACTGCCTTTCCCCTCGTTGCACCAAGACTTGCTACGGTCGTGGTCCCTTCCCTTGTGTTGTGCCCCAGTACTGCGAGCGTCTTCAGCGTCGTTATTGTTGTTACTGACTTGGAGACCTGAAGGAGCAGAAGAGAAACCCACAGCCCCTCTGTTAACTTCAGCTCCCCACAGTGTTTAAGCATTGGGGCAGGCATCATCCTCCCCTTTTCTGGACAAGAATACTTGCTTGATGAGGGAGAGAAGACATGGAAAATGCCCTCAGTGAGTCACTGCAAATACTGCAAATTTGTAGGCAGGAGGAGAATTCAGAATCATCCTGACGGATAGAAACTATTGTCTGAAAACGCTTAGATGCAATTCAGTAAGGAGAAATGCAAATTAGCCCAGTTGCAGAAAAGTAATCAGCTGTGCAAATGCAGGAAGGAGAAGAATGGAGAAAAGGTTCAGAAGTTAACAGTGAATCCTAAGCTGAACATCAGTTAGCAATATCAAAATGTTGTAAAAACCAAAGATAATGGAATATTTAAACAGAAGTCCAGCAAGCATCCTCCTTAGCTTAGCACTGGTGCAGTATAAATTGAGGTGCTGTGCTGAGTGAGTGCATGGTAACAGTCTTCAGATGCATAATTTAAACTGCAGAGGTGGGAATAAACTCTGCACCATGCCTTTTTGAATAGGACAAGAGGTAATCGGCAACAATCACAGCAAACAAAATTTTAGCAAGGCAGTAGGAGAAAATTTCTAATTATCAGGGTAGCATAGCATTAGAAAAGATTGTCTAGGTAGTTATTTAAGGGTCTCTCATTGGAAAATAAAGAACATTTTAAACAAACATCTGTTAGGAATGCGTTGGTATAATTGATTCTGCACCGGAGCAAGCCTTCTTAAAATCACTTGCAGACTGGGCTTTCTGTGATTTTTATTATCATTTCTTTGCTAAATATCGACAGTCCATCAAGCGTCCCCCTCCTGAGAGATGGGGCTTCGGGCTGCGCGCAGCACTGTGAGCCTTGGGAGCTCTTCTTTGCGCGTCATGAGGAAAGGGAAGCAAAAGGATTTTTTCCACATGGCCAACTGTAAGTTACTTGTACTTATTTCCAGAAGGCAATTAAAAGCAGGTATTACAGGAGATTGTCATATTTCTCTGAGCTATATCATTATCTGCAGGAACTAGAATTATGAAAAATATTGCAGATTCTTACAGTATCTTCTTAGTGAATTTTGGTGGATTTTTCTTTTGATTAGGGTCTGCTGGTTCTTGTTCTTCCAGGCAGAAGATAATCAGATCATTATAAACAAATGAAATTAAAAAAAATGGTGTCAAATGTTCTTTCCTCTAGCACTTCTTCAACTCACAGTAGTTCAATTAAATCGGTAAGAATTACCAAAAATCTCTTCTGTTTTGATAAAATATGAATGAGAAGGGGCAATTACATTTAATTTTACTTCCTGTGTATAACAGCCCATTAAATTTTACCTAGATATTGTATTTGATTACACAGAGTTTTGGCAGACGAACGCATTAGTGTGTTCACACGACTGAGCTGTTCTTTGCCTGACGAGCCCTTCCGCCGCTGGGGGCTGAGCGGCGTTTTCCAGCAGAGGACTGGCGTCACAGGAGGGAAAGGAGGTGAAAACCCCCGGGCTTTTGACCAGTCGGATTTGGGAGATTATTTGTTCCCCTCTTCAAACACAGGAACTGTTTGACCCAGAGCATGCCAGCATCCTTGCACGACCTCAGGGAACTGGCTTGCCCCGTCCGTTGTCATTTGTCCCGTTCTGACCAGTTTTTGCGTTTCACCTTTTCCTGAAGCAGCGTCCGCAAAGGGAGGGAGCGGAAAGGAGAAGGGGGGGGCACTACAGATTTCAAGATCAGGAGCACTCTCAGCTTCCAAACAGCCTAGTCTTCTCCCATACGTAACTTGGAGAAGCAAGAGTCCACCGCTGTCTTGACACAGAGTTCAATGTTTAGTTGCCCTCTCTAGTGGGAATTCTGCCTTATTTCAAGGCTCTTGAGTCACATCTTGAAATCTGATCTATTTTCTCAGCATCGTTTGAAGATTCTGAAATATTGGAAGTATTTTTCTTTCAGTATATACCTATGTATAGTGATCTAGATGCCTCTTGACCTTGTCTTTGACGGGAATAAATCAAGCTGAATTTCACATTGTAAGACTTCCTTTCCTGCTCCAGGGTTGCTTTTTTCATTGCCTTGTGGTCTCAAATGTTTTCCTGTCATTCTTGAAGACAGCAGCTGGACTATTCTGATAAAGTCGTGTACAGAGGGAAGAGCATTTTGTTTCCACGGTATCATTTTTATAAGTCCAGAGATTGCCTTTCTTCACTGGATTGCAGTGAGAGCTAATGTCGTGGCAGTATATCCTTTTTGAATTGTTGCTTTCCAAGAATGTCTCATCTTGAAAACAGAGCCTGTATTTTTGATACTTTGCGTTCACCTGTATTAAAAACTTTTTTTGTCCTGAGTATCTAATGATGCAGTCCAGATCACTCTGACAATCGCTTCTTATCTGCTATGGCAATGTTCTTTGTGTCCTCCTCAAACACAAAGATCTTGAGTTTCTAAATCAGGTGTTTACGTTGTTATTCACAAACTGGATATGGCTTATTCAAAGAGTCCGTCCAACGTCTAAAGTTATTTGGGATGTTTCCTGATACCTGTGGGGTCGGCCCTGGGACTGCTGCCACGCTCGTGTGACCGCAGTGAAGTGGGACACAGCTCTGACGGTGCCAAGGTTGGACAGCTCTGGTACCGACAGCCGAGTGCAGTACGGATTAGGACTGGTCCTTTTGGGGGTAACTGGAGACAGCTACCCACGTGGTGTCTGCTTGCTTCTGATTACCTTTTTTGGCCTTTTGGTGAGTGCACTTTTAGTATAGTAGTATGTCCTATGAGGAGGTTGCAGTGTATGGAGTTAATCCATGTGCAGTGGTACCAAACCCTTAAGCCACAGTACTTGATCTGCTGTGGTTGCCGACATCAATTATATTGGGATCTTGACAAGACGCTTGACAGGATCAACTTCACATTAACCACACCAATGAGATTTCCTAGTCAATCTTCTAAATAAAGCATTCTGTTAATTTACTTAGGATTGGAGTCAGGCTGATAGTTTATAGTTCTTGTGTCATTCCTGGCAGCCCTTCCAGGGTCTGGAATTTCCCAAGTTTCCAGAATTTCTTAAATACTGACATTTGTTACCGACATAGTGCCTTAGCTGATTTGTCTAAAGCTCTTCAGTGTAAAGCATTCTGGCTTCTGGATTTGAAAATGCTTTATTTTAAGAGACGCTGCCTCATGCTCTCCGTAGAGGTGACAAGTCGTCTCTTCCACCCACATCGTTCTAGTAGGTGATGACAGTGCCCTTCTCTGTTCCAAATTCAGCACCGAAGTATCTGCTGGACATTTCTGTCTTTCCTACGTTACAGTTCACATTTCCTCACCCGCCTCAATGCTGGTCTTATACTTGAGTCACGTCTAACTTGTAGGCAATCTCTTCTTGCAATGGTGGTGCTGTAGGAGCTATGAAGAATACATGTTGAAACAGTAGTTCGTGTATACTACAGAGTGTAAATGCTCTTGAAGGAGTAAGATGCCTCAAGAGAAATCATGAATCTTGACACTCAGCAAGTGAACAAAATGTATTTTGCCCTATGTAATCTGTGCAGATTCCCCTCACTAGCGAGCTTTGTGAGACCGGATTATTTCAACCGGACTCGTACTAACTTTCCAGCCAAAGCAGGATCTGCAGCTTCCCTTGTGCTGAGTTAAAGTAAGAAAGGTTTCTACTACAGGTTTGTTAGGTTGTTTGTTTTTAACAGTCCTTGGGCAAATGTTTGCCAAGATCATAAAATCATAGGATCATAGAATGGTTTGGGTTGGAACAGACCTTAAATCTCATCTGGTTCCAACCCCCTGCCATGGGCAGGGACGCCTTCCACCAGCCCAGGGTGCTCAGAGCCCCGTCCAACCTGGCCTTGGACGCTGCCAGGGATGGGGCATCCACAGCTCCTCTGGGCAGCCTGTGCCAGGGCCTCACCGCCCTCACGGTGAAGAATTTCTTCCTTATATCTAATCTAAATCTCCCCTCTTTCAGTTTAAAGCCATTACCCCTTGTCCTATCACCATGTGCCCCTGTAACAAGTCCCTCTCCAGCTCGCTTGTAGGCCCCCTTCAGGCACTGGAAGGCTGCTCTAAAGTCTTTATGCCAGTGGTGTCCTGAAGATCAAATGCAGCACGTGCTCTTGGTTTGTGGTGGCGTTTTCTCTCGGATTGCGTGCCTGGAGCTCAGCTGCCTGTTACTCTTCCAGCAGAGTAACTCGTGACTTGTGCGAAGATTGCAGAGAAGGGTAATTCAGACCCTTGTGATGCATCTGCTAGAAACAGGTTTTGTAAGAACAAGGACTAAAAACGTGATGCAAATCATCTAGTCAGAACAGAAATGCTGTGATCGCTGTTTTACTGCTCGCTTACCCGTCAGAGCTTGGTCTGATCACGACGCGGGGGCTGTGTGGGCACAGGAGATGCCCCTCGTGCCCGTGGGTCACGTCAGGCTCCTGCAGCCGGCAGACGCAGACAGGCTGGAGTCTGCTGGCTGGGGGCCGAACACCGTCGCTTTGGCAATAATGCGAACACTTTTAACAGCAAGGGTAGTTTATTGTCAAACAGGTGAAGAATACAGTGGGCTGCCCTCTGTGGGGTAACCTGTCAGCGCTGGGCAGACGTGCATCTGAGCAGGACTGACACAGCAAAAATCTGCAGCCTCTTCTTTACGGGAAGCTGTCCTTGGTGAGGGCACTCTGATGAAAAGGCACCTTCCTCGAGGCAAGGGTTTGGGACCAACTAGTGAACGGGACTGTCGCAGCAAGTGCCCGATGCCGGTCTCCGGACCTCGTGCTGCCACTGGCCCCAGGTGCCAGAGGCGAGTGCCGCTGTGCCCCCCTGGAGAGCGCGGGGCGAGCGTGAGCACGGCCAGGACGTGTCAGGGCAGCGGCTGCGGCCACCCGGCCGGCAGCAGACCACGTCAGTGCTGAGTCCTCTCGTGCCGTGGGTGGTGGTTTCAGCGTAAGCTGCTGGGGTCAGGGGTGTCTGTGGCTGTCCAGCGCCTGCTGCGCTGGCTGCACTGCCAGGGCTCGACGGACCTGAAACGGGGTGGTGGGGGCAGCCAGGTGGGGCTGGAGGGGCCGTGGAGGAGCTGTGCTCTGCGGGAGGCTGCTGTGGCGGTGTGTGCAGAGCAGACCTGGGTTCCTGCCCCAGTGCCCGAGCTCCACCATCACCTCCCGAGCACGAGGGGTGCTGGGAGCAGAGCAGGTCCCTGGTCACTGCCTGCCTGCAGACAGCCCACCCCCAGCCCCTTCACCGCCACATCCATCCCTCCCTGCAGAGCCCACTGGTGAGGTCCAGGTGATGCATGCCCTGACCGGGGAGGGGGCAGGCCAGGGAGCTTGGGATCGGTGTGTGGCTGGCAGAGCTGCCCAGGGAGGCTGCCCACGGAGGCTGCCGGGTGGGCTGGAGCTGGGCACTGCCGTGTCCTGGCTCCCAGGCGTGCCCTAGCCTCCTCACCCTGCTGGTCATGGGTGCCCTGGCCAGGTGGAGGGCTCCTGCCAAGGGCTGTGACCTGCTCAGGGTGTAGGTACCCCTGGAGTTCAAACAACAGTAATAGCGGGTCTTTGTTTTGTGATTTGAATTTAATCCAGTTAGTACATTTAATATGCTGACATCAGTTATGGGGATCTGAAAGTAGCTTCTTGGCCCATCTTCTGTAGGAGATGCTGAGGAAGAGAAGATTCATTCCAGAGGAATGATTGTAGCTGGTTCTGGCGCTTCACATAAAGGCCAAGTAGGGTTTTGGTAGGGCGAGGGAAAATTCAATCACCAAATGGGAAACTGGATGTTTCAGTCAGAGATGTCATTTAATAATGGGTCCCGCTGGTGTTCTGGAAGAGCTGTTTTCATCCTCATGAAATTAAATAGCTTGCTTTCTGCAGTGGGTTCTATAGATCTTGTGGCAAGAGAAGGTTGAACCGCAGATCTTGGAGGCAGCTGACTTGGGCAATCATGGGATCATTTAGATTGGAAAAGACTCTTAATATCATCAAGTCCAACCGTTAACCGAACCCTGCCTAGCCCACCACTAAACCATGTCCCTAAGCACCACATCTCCCTGGCATTTAAATCCCCCCAGGGATGGGGACTCAGCCCCTGCCCTGGGCAGCCTGGGCCAGGGCCTGACAGCCCTTTGGGGGAAGAAGTTTTTCCCCAATACCCAACCCAAACCTGCCCTGGCGCAGCTTGAGGCCGTTCCCTCTCGTCCCATCGCTTGTTCCTGGGGAGCAGAGACCGACCCCCCCGGCTCCAGCCTCCTTTCAGGCCCTTGCAGAGAGCGAGGAGGGCTCCCCTCAGCCTCCTCTTCTCCAGGCTGAGCCCCCCCAGCTCCCCCAGCCGCTCCTCCCCAGCCTTGTGCTCCAGCCCCTGCCCCAGCCTCGCTGCCCTGCTCTGGCCACGCTCCGGCCCCTCCATGGCCGCCTTGGGGTGCGGGGCCCAGCGCTGAGCACAGCGTTTGAGGGGCGGCCTCACCAGTGCCCAGTACAAATGAGGTGCTGCTGCTTTCCTAACTCTGCATGAGTGTTGAAGTGACCCCAGTGGTGGACAAAGCTTCACGTTACAGATGAAGGCAGAAGAAATAAGTGTGTGATAGTAACCTGCAGTGCTTTGCAGTCTAAAGAAAACCGTTTTGGTTGCGTATTAATCAGATTAGCTCGAGGGACATGAGTGAGATGCACCAACCAACTGCCCGTTGGAGGCATTTTTGAGAACTGCTGTGAGCAGCAGCGTGCACAACGGACAGCTCGTCCCTGGGAAGGGCGCTCCGGAAAAAGGCACAGAAGCACCGCTGGGTGCAAACCATAGGTAGAGGTAATGGCAGCGAGCAGAAGCCATGGTGTGTTGTACTGGTACAACATGAGCATGGTTTGAGCAAGCAAAATCGACAGTCTTAAAACTTCCTCTCCACCCATCTTTCCGTCTCCGGGACGGCACTTGTCATGTGTTCCCGTCTATAAATAATGAGTTAAGTCTGTCAGCAGCAGGCCTGAATGCTAATTATCCCCCAGTATAATTATCAGCTTCAGCTTCCTAAGTGATGCTGTGGGGGGAAAAAGCCTTTACTTTGCCCTGCAGTCCCTTCCGCCGTGCTTGTGAAGGGCATCTTTAAATGGCATTATTAAGGCATGCAGAAGTTACGTCTGTGCCCACTGCTGCCTGGCCAGACACGAGTTACCTCCAGCTGTCATCTCTGGGGCACGGCGCCCAAGCAGGGCCTCCGCGGTTTGCTAGGGCCGACGCAGCCGCTTGCCCTCCTGCTGAGCGCAGGATCCCGGCATCCTCGGACAAGGAGTGCTCGCGTCAGCCCAGAGGAGAGTGTGTGGCTACCCGTATGTTAGCTGCATATATTTGCATGTATGAATACTAACAGTCATGTGCATGGCAGGAGTAACATACTAACAAATCACAATAGCTTTTATAATTATTTTGCGTGGGTGTAAATTACTGCTCGAGCCGCAGGGCAGAAGAGAATCAAACCATAAATCTGTCCCTCTGCCGCCGTACACTGCCTGCAGCGCTGGCTTCGGAGCAGTCGAGGGTGCTGGTACGCTGCTGCTGCTGCTGCCCGTGAATATTTTGTGAGGGTGATTTTCTTGTAACATTTGTTTTGTTAGGAATGCTAATTAACTTTCAGGCTGGTGATTACTTGGATCGCTTATCTTTTTTTAAAAAAATAGTATTCTGTTTCTTTCCTTAAGTTTCTGCTATATTTATGTTCTTTTCTGTCTTATCAGGAATAGTTATCAGGGTTGCTATACATCTTCCCATGGTGCAAGTATTAATTATCAAAGTTATTTCTATTCCTGTTGCTGTCTTGTGGTTTTTCATGATATGGTCTTCATATAGAAATACTTCTTCATTTCCTCGTTGTTTAAACTGAAGTGGACTAATAAATACATAGTATAAAAAGTCAAGATGTCAAAAGTATTACATCGCTAATGAATGTGATCTTTTTTCTACTTCACCATCCCTTGGTGTTAAGAGAAGCCTCTGGCGTATTAATCCTGTGCTGTGAGTTCAGACTCGTTAAGAGTTTGAATGAGAGTAAGATGAAACTTGGAGTCACCACGGGCGAGGTGATGGTTGGTGTCTGCGGAGCTGCTGGTGCAGTCCCTATCGTGGTGTCTGCTGCCTCGGAAGCCGATCTGAGCAGCTTCCATGTTTTTCAGACAGCCACAGAAATGCAAGGGTTCGGATCCATATGTTTTTCTGCTTCCTTGAGTAGCAACCATGCCTGAAAGCTATTTTCCACATTTGGTTTTTCAGCAGATGATTACCTTGTCCCATACACTCCTTACCACGACATTACATGCCTATGTCATGGTCATATCGGCCTTTTCATTTATTGAAGACTGCTTCTAAGCTTAATGCTGTGACAAACAGCTTACTTAGCAGCAAGGAAAGCTGGGCTAAGCACATTACGTATGCACCGCATTGATTTCCCATTCAGACCATCAGTGGTGAACAAGGCTCTCAAAAATTAGCGTGAACTCTCCATAGTAAAACTCAGCTGAGGGTTTTGGCTGCCAGGCCTCGGGATGCGTTGGCGGAGCGTGGGAGCCTAGTGCCCCGAGGAGCGAGCCCTCGGCTGGGGAAGTGGCCCCGCTTGCTTTTCAGACGGGCTGTGTTTTGCTGTGGTTGTGTTCCTGTCCGGGTCTAGGGTGGTCTTGCATAGCAGTACGTGTTGTTTCTAGGTGCTTTTTTATGGGTGGGAGAACACTTGGGGCTCTGGACAACCAGCGTGTAGTATTACCAGTACAAAATTAGAAGGAATAAATATGTTTCTGGAACAGGCTCCTGAAAGAGAGATTTGGGTTTTGTCTGCAGTCCATTTTATGGGTATGTGACAGTAAGTACGAGAGGACGGGGGAGAAGGGGGAAGTGACTGATTATTAACTACAGTAACGTACGGAAAAGCGGCTCATGCCAGACGGTGACAGACTCTTGAGGATTCACATCTACATCACTCTGTAAGGCTGGGAGGTTACTTTCCACAGCTAGCAGGACTTGGAGCAAAGGAGCGCTCGTGTTGAATATTAGCAGCATTAGGGTTGTGCCAACAGAATTTCACTAACGCCACGTCTAGCTGTGTCAGTGGAATAGATGGCTTTGTCGCTAAAGTCAGTAGAAGTAGCTGATAAACACGGGAGGCGGCTCGGTGAATTAATTGTTTTTGACGTGATGTCTTTGCTGGTTGGAAACCCACTATAAGCACTGAATGTTAAATTACCAGCATAGAAGGTATAAAAAAGAGGTTTTGTTTCTGGGTGTTCACCTTCTAAACAGAGATGACAAAATATATTGTGAGAGCCAGAGTGTGTTAACTTAAGTTATTCTTAATTACGGTAAAAAGTTAATGATAATTATTACAGAGGAAATGTGTCAGACCCAAGGGAAACAGCCGTTGTATTAAAATGAGAATTGTGCAAATTATTGGATATCGTGAGTAGGACATGGAAACGTGAGTCCGGGAAGAAAATACAGTGACGGAGGCTGCTGTGCGGGGATAACCCGGGAGGATATTCCGCCTGGCCTCTTCCCGTCGCAGAGCACCGCAGCGTGGTTTTGCGAAGTGGACCCTCCAGTATTGTGAGCTACGTTATTTTCACCTGATGAGTACATTTGTGAAATATCTTTGCATGACGCTGCCCCTTAAAAGGAGCCTGGAAGCCGAGCTAGGTCTGCGTGAGCTGTCAGCGGTCTCTCCCAGCCAAGCCGGTGTGAGAGGTGAAGAGTTGATCAGGGCTCTGCGTGCAGCCCTGGCTGGGGCGATGCACAGTCACGCTGCTCCTTGTAGAGGGACCGTCACGGGTCAGAGATGCTGCAGCTCCTACCTGGTGTGATTCATGAGAAAGCAGTTCAGCTAGACAACTGAAGACATAAACC
Source organism: Platalea leucorodia (assembly GCF_965183815.1). NCBI lineage: Eukaryota > Metazoa > Chordata > Aves > Pelecaniformes > Threskiornithidae > Platalea > Platalea leucorodia. The sequence continues at coordinate 127,674,521 of NC_138826.1, read as the reverse complement.
CAAAAAACATCATTCAGGTTTTTCTCATTCTGAAGGTGCCAAGTCATTTATTAAAGAGACAGGAGCTGACAGTTAAGACCATAAAGGATGTGTTGATCAACAGCGACTGCACTGCTTGTGCTGCGTCTGGAGCAGCGGCAGTCGCGTTGTACGCCTGATCTGGACATGCCTACACGCTAAGGGTATGGTCTTGGTGCGAACGTCACGGAAAGGCTCAGTGTATGCATGTGTGCAGTCGGGGGAAGAGCCTTACCTCAGAGCCAGCAGCTGCCGATGATGGTGGGAGTGCTGTCCGGGGACACGCTTCGATGATTAGGACTGAGACATGGGCATTTTGTATTCTGACACCTACGAAGCTGCTTCAGGGTGGGCACAGGCATTCATGGCATCACCAAGAAATTATAAAGGTCCCCTCTGACTCATCTCATGAACCAGCCGATGACAAGAGTCTGCTGGCACTGGAAGTCATCCCTGTGGATTGCCAGAACAGCAAGGGAGCAGCTGCGGCGTAAGATGCTGCATAGATGACATCTGTCTTCTTGGAGAAATTAAATAATTGTTATCGAGCTCTTAGAGAATTAGGACTGAATTGGTCAAATCTTGAGTTGCAGCGGTACACCTGGTAAAATAAAATAATTTGTTAAACAGCACGGATAAAGTGATGCCTCACTGAGTGCCACCTCCACTGATGAAGACTGCTGAAAATCAGTTCCAGCATATGACCCCCAAGCAGGTTACTGCGTCAGTTGATGAGGTTTTGGTGTGCAGTCGTGGTCCTCGGAACAAGGCCCTCTGAGCTCCTGTGCTTATGCACTGGTATTTCCACGGGAGTGGGAAACGCGGACGCCCAGCAGCTGTGCGAAACCCAGGCGCTCCTCCCGCAGGCTGCGAGGTGTTGAACTGCTCAGCAAACCGGGCCCCAGCGCGCGGTTGCAGCAAAAACTTTTTCTCATTGCGTTCACTATTCCATTTAGGGGACAGGAGCTTCTTTTCTTACTGTTTTGAATATCCTGTGAAGCTAAGATCTTTCAAAAGGCAGTAAGACAGTTCTCAGTGATTTTGGAACCTACCTCTGAGCTTCGTAAGGATGATGTCAGAACGTATTGCAGCTATCACAAGGAGCTGCGTTTGCCTTTAATGCAAACTGGTGCGACGTGAAGAAACAGTGCCCGTATCTTGGGCCACGTAGCCATCAGTCCCATTGAGTATTTCAAAGAGAAAGGCTGGAGACATCTGCGGAGTGCAGCGGCTTCCAGTATTACAGGACCAAAGCACTGCCCGAGGATGATCAGCCCATTAGACAAGTGTGTGTCAAGAAAATCTGACATCTGGTGATCCTGGATGAGTTGCTGCCTGCCAGCACTGAGTATTTAATCAAAGCCAGTGTGGCCAGCTCCACAGATGGAGCTGGTCGGCATAACCAGCCTGTGACAGGGGCCAGCATCACTGCCACGAGGACGGGACTCCCAGATACCGGGTGAGTCCTGGTGTGGAGATTTTGCAAGAGAATTACTAAGCATGGTATGATTAAAATATCGGTGGAAATGTCTGTATGAGAAGGCACCACGAGGGATGGTAGATCAGGAATCACAGGCATGGCCTGTACTGATAACCCCAAACGCAATCAGCAGTAAAACCAGTCAGCTCTGAAGGCTGTGCTGCTGACCTGGGCTGCCCCCAGTGCGGATGCTGGGTTAGACGGGAGTCCTGTGTGCTGATAATGCCACCGCACGGGTGGCTTGTCCGCAGACCACCTGCGCTCTGATAACGGGAGGATGGCAACAACATCACTGCACGCTGCGCGTACCATTCCTCGTCTTTTGGATCCGGCAGGAAGACAGGCTGTAGCCACTACGTACCCCAAATGAGGAAAGAAAAGGTGGTTATCGGCAGCCTTGCTAGGATTGAATAGGGTGAAGCAAGAAAGGTTCAGGACAAGGATCACGTCCTAATAACTGTTGACTCCTACAGGGTCTAACAGATCTGTCCAAAGTATAAGTTTGGTTTTGCCAAACAAGGAAACCAGGAGACACGGTGAGAACTTAACAGCCACTGTCCCTTGTACTGTCACAGAAGTGGCCTCCATCCGAGTATTTGGTAGCTCGCACTTCGGCAGTATGTGGTTGTGGGAATGTGAGTGGACAGAGTCGGCTCACCAGGAGAAGTTAAATACAGTCGAGATCACCTTCTTCAGGAAGGTCTTGTGCTGAGTTTCCTTGATTTAATGCTTACAATGATGATGCAGCAATGACCAAAACGGACAAAAGCCTCTGAGGGCAGGCTGTCAGTGAAGGACTGTGCTCTGGCCATTCTCCTACTGAGGCTCCCGCTTTGTACCAGGTACGATTAAATGCTTTGCTCTTTTTGAGCTTTAATCTTTTGGTTTATGGGTGAAGTTTTTTCCCAGTGTTGCAGGTTAGGGTCTGAACAGAGCTACGAATGAATCAATGTGAATCACTTCAAATGTCCCAGGTGCCAGAGCATGAAGCAGGGCGGCCAGTCTGGTCACTGATGGTGCTGACGGGCCGAGGACAGCCAGCCTTCAGTGCTGTTTGTGGGGCTGATTCAGAAACTGCACGTTCCTGCATTCATTGTCAAAGCAGCCAGGGAGCGCGGTGGGCGACTCCGGCTGTACGAGGAGTTCAGATGTGTCTGCTGTGCAGCCCGCGGCTCCTGCCGTTTTTACCAGCAAGCTTTCAGGAGTGATTTAGGTGTGATGGGTTTGACTCCTTCAAGCCACGTTTCGTTTCAAACACTTAGGTGGGTTTTCTAGAAGAAAAGACTTGGAGCAGCGTGATGTGTGCATACTGCAGACATGTCTCTTTTCAGCTCAGGTGTGTAGTTTGTGAGCTGAGAAGAGCTTTTGCAGAACTTTTTAAGAGTGGTCGTACTGGCTTAGGCAAGAAGTCCACCTCTCCTTTCTCAGACAGAGACCAGTTATGGGTGACCAGGGAAGGATGTGGGAACAGGGCATATACGTGGTGATGCTCCCCCAGAAAGCTTTGTCCATGTCCAACAGCTTGTGGGTCAGAGATTCTCCATCCAAAGTGTGTCCTGTATGAAGTGATACTTAAGGGATTGCTCTTCCAGGAGCTTGTCCAGTTGCTCCTTGATTCCATGTAAATTTTTAGCACAATATCCTGTGGCAAGAAGAAGCTTTATACCATGTCATGTGAAATCGCAGTTTATTTAAAACATTAGCTTCTAGGTTCATTTGATGTGGCCTAGTCCTTGTGCTGGAGGAGGCAACAGGCAGGCCACCACCATTAGCCCCTCCAGAGCACTTGGGATTTGGTAGAACCATTTCCCCTGGGTTGTGTTTCTTCCAGGTTAAGTGGTACTAAGCAGCACCATTCCTTGTGCAGAAATTCGTTCCATACTTTGGACAGTCCGTGTCACCTTTTTTTTTTTCTGGTTTTGTTGTATTCTTTTCCAAAATGGGAGGATCAGAGTTACTGCAAGCATTTAAGATATGGGGGCACTTTGGCTGTGCCAGTGGTATAATGTTCCTCCGTCTAACTCACTTTTCTTTGCTCATCGTTCCTGGCCATTGTAGGACATGAGGCTGACCCTCTTCATGAACTGTCTGTCATATCCCCAAGTTCTTAATCCTGGGAGTAATGGGCAGCTCAGAGCCTGTGATTTTATATATGAGGAGAGAATTATTTTTTCCCCTGTGCCTCAGTTTTTCTCCACCTTACATTTCATCTTACATTTTAAGATCTTTCTACAGTTCCTCACAGTTCTCCTCCTCTTTATTATCCTGAATAATATAGCATTATCAGCAAACCTTGTTACCTCTCTTTCATTCCTCTCTCGTAAATGATCTAGGGCTGTGTTGAGCAGCGTAAGTCCTGGCACCGATCCCCGTGAGACTCCGCTGCTGACCTTTCTTCTGATGTGAAATCCAATCATTTACTTTTATTTTAAACCTTTTAACAAATTTCACATGTAAAAACCTTCCCTTTTATCCCATGGCTTCTTAGCTTCCTCAAGAGATTTTAATGAGAGACCTTGTCAAAAGCTTTTGGAAATCTAAGTAGGCTTTAGTTAAGTTTTTGTTGTGAAATAACTCGGATCTCTGCTTTTTTCCCCATCAGTCATTCCCTCTGGCTGTGTCCCAGTTCACCCTTCGCTCTGTTCTGGTGTTGGCCCATTGCATCCCTGGAACAAAACCTGGTTGTGGTTCTGGGGATATTTAATTCTAGCACGCACTTGCTAAAGGTGCTACTGAAGAGGCTGTTGGGTTCGGCTGTCTCCTCCCCGCACGATCCTCCAGTGTCACCCCGGCAGGACCTGTGTCCTCAAACACCATTGCCGTGCTCCTGTAGTGCTCCCCCTTAGCACCATGTTGTGAAACACTGCTTCGTCAGGTGCTGCACAGTCCTCAGGTTGTTTGAGCATTTTGAACCAAAAACACATCAAAAAAAAGGTGGTGTGTTCGTTCCCAGGGGACCCCCGAGGCAGCGCTGGGTGGTCTGGGCGCAGGCACTGCACTCTAAGGGAGAGTGCCCGAGCGACGTCGACACAAGCCCTTCTGCACTGGTTGGTTTTGGGGACCGAGAGTGCTTCCTGACGTGGCTGACGGTAGCGCTGTAGGTTGGGTGTTTCCCCACTGACTACAGAATCCCAGAATTGCTGGAGGTGGGGAGGGACCTCCCTTACCTGCATCCGTATGTGCTTTATCATAGAATCACAGGATGGTTTGGGTTTAAGGGACCTTTAAAGATCATCTAGTCCAACCCCCCTGCCATGGGCAGGGCCATCTTTCACTAGATCAGGTTGCTCAGAGCCCCATCCAACCCGACCTTGAACACTTGCAGGGATGGGCATCTACAGCCTCTCTGGGCAGCCTGTTCCAGTGTCTCACCACCCTCAGCGTAAAACATTTCTTCCTTATGCCCAGTCTAAACCTACCCTCTTTCAGTTTAAAAACATTGCCCCTTTTCCTGTCACTACAGCCCTTGGTAAAATGTCTTTCTCCACCTTTCCTATAAGCCTCCTTTAAGTGCTGAAAGGACACAATAAGGTCTCCCCAGAGCCTTCTCTTCTCCAGGCTGAACAACCCCAGCTCTCTCAGCTTTTCTTCATGGGAGAGGTGCTCCATCCTTCTCATCATTTCTGTGGCCCTCCTCTGGAGCTGCTCCAACAGGTCCATGTCTGTCTTGTACTGGGGATCCCAGAACTGGACACAGTGCTCCAGGTGGGGTCTCACCAGAGCAGAGGGGGAGAATCCCCTCCCTCGCCCTGCTGGCCACGCTGCAGGTGATGCAGCCCAGGATACGCTTGGCTTTCTGGACTCCCAAGTGCCAGCTCACATCCAGCTTTTCATCTATCAGTACCCCCAAGTCCTTCTCCACAGGGCTGCTCTCAATCAATTCATCCCCCAGTCTGTACTGGTACTGAGGATTGCCCCGACCCAGGTGCAAGACCTTGCACTTGTCCTTGTTGAACTTCATGAGGTTTGCATGGGCCCGCTCCTCCAGCCTGTCCGGGTCCCTCTGGATGGCATCCCTTCCCTCTAGTGAATCAACTGCACCCCTCAGCTTGGTGTCATCTACAAGCTTGCTGAGGGTGCACTCAATCCCACTGTGTTGTTAATGAAGATATTAAATAGTATTGGTCCCAATACGCACCCTTGAGGGACACCGCTCATTACTGGAGTTTATGAGGCAAGACATTCACTTAAAATGCCGTGTTAGCTTTCCCAAGCGTAATATTTATCCATGTGTTGGCTGGCTCTCTGCTTGTTCCAGTTGCTAGAGCCTTGCCCAGGGAGGTGTCAGGATGATGGACCTGCAGCACCTTCCTTCTCTGCTGGCAGCCCTGAAAAACAGGGGCCACACACCCGCTGTCCCGGCCCCAGATGCCACAGTGCTTCTCACCGCAGCCTACGCATCGTGAGTGGCACAGCTCTGTCACCCGCAAGGTGCTCTAGAGGCTTAGCTGTCTACTCTCTGGTCTTGGTGGCTTGCGCCTCTCCGTTTTGTCCCGTAACCTCCTGTAGAGACGCTTCCATTTTGGATCTGTCGGCCTACAGGTCCCTGCGTTTCTGAAGGGGAAACCTCCCCAGGTTTTGCTCCCAGGGAAGCAAAAATTGTGTTTAGTTTCTCTGTTAGGGCCTCACCCTCTCTGGGTGCTGCTTTGACACGATCTCTGACCCCCGGGGTGCCCCGGTAGGCTGCCTGCTCCGTCCGTGTGCACTTGAAAACTGATTTAGTATTGGTTTTGAGGTCTTTTGCAAATTGTTCCACAGATTCATATTTGGCATGTCATGCTGTGTTTTTACATTTAACCTGCAAGAGGTCGCGATCCTTTCCATGTTCCTCATTTGGATATGGTTTCAGCTTTACGAAGGATGTTTTCTTGGGTTTAATAACCTCCATTTCCCTGCTGTTTAGCCATGCCAGCTTCTTTCTGTTCTTTCTCAATCTGTGGCATGTATTTGTACTGTGTCTCCAGCACAGTGCCCTTAAATGGTCTCCATCTGTCTCCTTTGCTGAGGATGGAATAAATCCACATTGCAGAATTTGGATTTTCTAGGACTTGTTCTTATTATTTATAGAAATATGTATTGTTCTTACCCGGATGCATATCGGGCAAGAGGCAGACATAATGTTCTTTAATCTCCTTTCATTCAAGCGGGGGGAGATTTCAGGTGTCATCTGTCCTTTCCCAGTACACGTGACAACTGAAGGCAGCGGTGGGACTAACTCCTGTAACATCCCTCTCTTTGTGACCGTTTTCCCCTTTAAATATATGCAGTATGAATTTCGTGAGCTGGTGAGACATGCTAGGATTTGAGATGCTGTTGCGTGTTGCTTTATCTGTCTCTCTGTGCATCTGCACAGCCAAATGGCTCCGACGTCAGCTCTGAACAATGCTGTTCCTGTGGAGCAGAATTCCCACAGGTGACATCGGTAATTTGGCAGCGCTAAGCGTGGATCAGAGGCTGCCTTTGCTCCTTTTTTAGTAGACACCATTTTGCACCATTTGCTGAAGAAGTGATCATGGGAGGCTGTGAATGATGGACCTGAACTCCGCTCCCTGCGGACTGAGACCGCGGCTGCTCGCCTGCGGTCCGTTGTCACTGTCAGCGCCGGGTTCAGCCTCTCCGGTGGAGAGCATACCCAGGGAGGAGGAGCTGGGTACATCACCTCTTCAGCTGCAGTGCCTCTTCTGGCAAGTGGGGATAAAAATCCAGGACAGCTAGCTTCCTTCTGCCAGTATAAATGTAAGCCTGATTATTCCAAGGGCTTCTCTTCCGTGCATCTCTGCGATGGCGTCTTTTCCTCCACTTGACTGGCGTTCACAGCGAGGTCTTAACAGCTTTCTCAGTACCACTGCTAGTTTGGAGTCCAGGCAAAACATGTCTCGGACTTCCTTAGACTTCTTGTTCCCTTAATGAGCTGTCTTATTTTAATGTTTTGGTCGATGCCCTAGAAGTTAGCAGCTTGGTGTGTTTAAATGAAATTAATCCAGTACTGAAAATTTTCTGTGAAAACCGTCCGTGTTTGGATGGGGAAGATGCTGCTTTTCAGTGCCTTTCACTGATGGTCTTCCTCACTTTCTGCAATATCTGATCTCAGGATTTCTCTGGTACTCACAGCCCACATTTCATCTGGGACTGAGCAGCGCCGGCTTTGCGTTTTTAACTGGTATCTGAAATGCGTTTGACCAGTGCTGGCGGGAACGTGATCTCCAACAGCACATCCTTCCCGGGGGCTCGCTGCGCTTTCACATCACGTGTGTGTGTGGAAGATGGTTTCTTCTGGAGTTAGAGTTGCTTTTCATCTGTCAGTTTGCTTTTGACGTAGTTCATAATCAGTGCCTTGATGAGCTGCCTCCTGACGGAATTAAACAGAAAATCTTGCTGATGATAATCAGTGCTTCAGGACCAGTTAGGAGCATAAATAGGCTCCTTTCTAGCCCCCTCCCCGTTTCCTGCTGTCCTTTGCTTTTGTTACAGAAGCACCACTGTCACCTGCGTTCCCAGAGATTTCCTCATCTACAGTGGAGATTTAACTGGTTTATTTTTCCATTCGCGATAGGGCTTTTCCCAGTTTCACTTCTGGTGGTGTTGCTGAGGTCCTCTGGCTGCCAGTCTCTGGGCTGGGAGCTCTTCTGGGGCAGCAGTAGTGTGCTTCGGACCCGCTCCTTTCCTCTTCTCCAGGCTGCTGCTGTCAGTCCACGTTCGAGACGAGACACCTGGTCTGGCCCGCCGTGGTCATTCCTTTTCTCTCGTACTCAAATAGAGGCAAGGACTACAGCTGTGCTGCGCTTTGGCTGGCACCCGCGCTGCAGAAGAGCAGGACGGTGTGAGAGCAGCGCTGCAGAGCGCTCGGGTCTGGGTGGGTCCCTCCAGGCTCCGCTGCTGCGAGGGATGCTGTGCTCCGCAGACCCTTCAGTAGCGGTGCGCCCAGCTGATCCCAAGTCTCCGGGACATGCCTGTTCCCTGTTGATTTCTGCTAGAAGCTTAACCGTTTGGTCTATAAACCCAAGGGCGACCTGTGATCTCTTTCCCTAAAGCTTCATCTGCTCTGTGAAGTGAGATGGGGTAGGAAGGAGACATGTGTGCCGTCTCGTCATCGTCCGTGCTGTTTCATTGCTAGCTTGCTCCGTGGGATGAATTTGATCCAGCTTGCACTCCTGGACAAGCCCAGCCATAGCGCAAGGCCAGCCCTAGCCAGACGCAATTTCTAGAATGCAGTTTGGACAGAGCTACCCTGTGTTATGGCTTCGATTTTTGAGGGGGAGAGGAGAAAGTTTGTCCATAAAGACTCAGGCTGTACCACGTGCTTTTGGGGCCAGAGCACGGTCTGTGCCCCACTTGTTTGTTATTACTATAAATCATCCTTCTGTTGGGGAAGATGTTTTCTGCAGGAGGTAGCTGAGCAGAGTTAAACTCCTCGCACTGCCTGGCTGCGGGTCTGGAACACCACAGTACATGAGTGAGGTTTCTGCTGGGAGAGGCCTGAAATGGTCCATCCCTCCACCAACATCAGCTTCAGCTGAACTTAAATTTTTCTTGAGGCAGATATTTATCTAAAAGTTCCCAGTAAGTGGCCCTCCATCACCACCCCATTCCTGTGCTGCAGCAATATAACTACTGAGAAGTTGTGTGACACCTTTTAAGCATTTTCTCATGGAAATAATCAGCCCAGTCAATCAAACCAGGTCTGTCCTGTTGGGCCTTTCCTCTTCCAGGTGTCCTCCTCGGACCTCTCTCCTCTTGACCCACATCCTTCTGGAAGCGCGGTGCTAACTGGGCAACTGGAGCGTTATCTAACTTTAGTAATGTGATTCACGTCACTGCATTGTAGGTGTCTGCCATGTAGGTGTCTGAGCTCATCGCCCTGGCTCACCCTGGGAGTCGATACAGATGTGTGCAGTCAGTGGAGCCAGGGGTGCCATTCATTTGACAAAATGTAGGCGGTCATTTCAGCATGGGATGAATCACAGCTCCATTGACTTCGCTGAATAGCTCTCCATTGAGTCTAAAAGGAGCCCAGAGCGACTTGCTCACTGTAGGTGCTTGGGTTATGTATGCCCACGTTTAACTAGATGAGTCCCAAGGCTATTGCAACATGGGGTAGGGCAGGATTATTTCAGGTCTTAGACAGCACTCTTGTTTATATATCTCCAGTCAGTCTGTCATCCTTTTTTCACAGAAGTGCGACACTGCTGCTAATGCTTATGAGCCCAGGATGGTGTTCGTGGCCTCTCCTGCCAGCTGGCTGCCCAGCCAGTCCTCCTCCATCTTCTGTTTTTCTTTTCATAGTTCCTGACTGGGGTACCTTGCGCTTTTCCCTTTTCCTCTGGTATTTTTCAGACCGTTTCTCCAGCGATAGTAGCATGTGAATCCAAGTCCACTCTTCCAACGTGCTGCTGCCCTCCCAGATGAGATCTTCTGCAAATTTATTGTTTACTCTCTCTTACATCCTAGTCATTGGTGAAAACATTGTGTTTGTCCCAAGACAGACCCCTGTGAAATCCCACTTGATACATCCTTCCAGTTCAACAGTGAAAAATGTGTCAAACCAGCTATTTACTCACCTTGCAGTAGTTTATGTTCCCCTTGTTTTTTATGAGGATGCCTTGTGAGAGTATTCAAGGTGCTTAACTGACATCAAGATACGTTTCGCAGAACTGCCTTTCCCATGTTCATGAGACCTATTATGTTCAAACAGAAATTAGCTTCATTTAGCACAATCAGTTCTTTCAAATCCATGCCACCTGGTATTTATTACCTTCTTTTCTTCTAGATGTTTTATTAAACCGTTGTGGTGTTTGTTAGAGGATTTTTCTGGGAATTAAAGATTAATTGCTTCATTTTATACTTCCTTTGATCTTTCTACTGCCTGTTTTTAAAGATGAGCCTCATCCCTTTTTCAGATCTTTTGCAGCGTCATGCATCCCATGCAAGCTCTCAGAGACGGCCCGTCGCAGATGTCGGATACTTTCCGCTGGGTGCTTAGGCACCTTCAGTGAATTTCACCAGGCCCAGACAATTGAAAAAACCTCCAATTCTTCTCACTGCTGCTTTTTCACTTTGGGGTCAGAGCCAATCTTTGCTATTACAGTGTGGCCAGGGGTTAACTGTAGATATTCAGTACAGCCATAACCATGCTATTTTTTTAGGTTTGTCCCTCTAAAGAGTCACAAAGTTACTAAAATAATTTGCCCCAGTCAAGCATCACGTGCATTAACTGTCTTGAATTTGGTTTCAACAAAATACAAACCAGCAGAAGGTCTGGCACTCAGCCCTGCAGAAACGAGACGCTCCAGGAGACCTTGTGTCATCTCGAGGAGCAGCTCTGAAGAGCCATGCTCTGATGCCTCTGTACTGTTACCTTAGCTCATAGAATCACAGAATGCTTTGGGATGGGAGGGACCTTTAAAGGTCATCTGGTCCATCCCCCCTGCAATGGGCAGGGACATCTTCATCTAGATCAGGTTGCTCAGAGCCCCATCCAGCCTGGCCTTGAATGTTTCCAAGGATGGGGCATCTCCCACCTCTCTGGGCAAGCCGTTCCAGCGTTTCACCACCCTCATCGTGAAAAATTCCTTCCTTATATCTGGTCTGAATCTCCCCTCTTTTAGTTTAAAACCATTCCCCCTTGTCCTATCGCTATTGGCCCTGCTAACAAGGCTGTCCCCATCTTTCTTAAAAGCCCCCTTTAAATATTGAAAGGCCGCGATAAGGTCTCCCCGCAGCCTTCTCTTCTCCAGGCTGAACACCCCCAGCTCTCTCAGCCTGTCCTCACAGCAGAGGTGCTCCATCCCTCTGGACCCACTCCCAACAGGTCTATGCCCTTCTTGTACTGAGGACCCCAGAGCTGGATGCAGTGCTCCAGGTAGGGTCTCATGAGAGCGGAGTAGAGGGGGAGAATCATCTCCCTCGCCCTGCTGGCCACGCTGCGGGTGATGCAGCGCAGGATACGCTTGGCTTTCTGGGCTGCGAGAGCATGTTGCCGGCTCATGTCCAGCTTTTTATCTACCAGTACCCCCAAGTCCTTCTCCGCAGGGCTGCTCTCAATCCCTTCATCCCCCAGCCGGTGCTGACACCGGGGGTTGCCCCAATCCAGGTGCAGGACCTTGCACTTGTCCTTGTTGAACTTCATGAGGTTTGCATGGGCCCACTCCTCCAGCCTGTCCGGGTCCCTCTGGATGCCATCCCGTCCCTCAGGCGTGTCTGCTGCACCACTGAGCCTGGTGTCACCTGCAGACTTGCTGAGGGTGCACTCAATCTGACTGTGTCATTGATGAAGATATTGAACCGCACTGGCCCCAGAACAGACCCCTGAGGGACACCACTTGTCACTGGTCTCCATCTGGATATCAAGCCATTGACCACCACCCTCTGGATGCGACCGTCCAGCCAGTTTGCCGTCCACCGAACAGTCCACCCATCAAATCCATATCCTTCCAATTTAGAGAGGAGGATGCTGTGGGGGCCGTGTCAAAGGCCTTACAGAAGACCAGATAGCTGACATCTGTAGCTTTGCCCTCGTCCACTGATGCAGTTACCCCATCATAGAAGGCCACTAGGTTGGTCAGGCATTTTGCTTAATCTTTCTTTGATACCTTAAAATAACTCCCTACTACATCTTATTTTTTGAAAGTTCCTATTTTTATTTAGACAAAAATAAAAAAAATGAGTAATTCAGGTTATTTTTTAAGTATGACACTATCACAGGTCTTTGATTACACTGCTTCATCTCCTTCCCCAGGCTGTTTTTTATTGCTTTTTCCAGCCCTCGGAGCTCCAGCAGTGCCGATCAGTGGCATCTCGGGTGTCTCACTACTCCCCCACAATTCTAGTTCACAAAAATGTAGAGACTTTTTATTTCACTTTTTGTATACATCTATCTATAGAACTAATTAGTGGGGTTGTATCCAAACGTGAAGGTGTCCAATGGATCTTACTGTAGTCAGTTAAGAACCTGAGGGTTTTTAGGTGCCTGCAGAGCTGGATGGCCACAGGCAAGGGGTTTGCAGGTTCTGGAGGGACTCGACCTGGGAGTGCTCTTGCGAGATCCCTCTTGCAAGTCTGACTTCACAAATCCCTCTGTGGACGACGCAGTGGAAGAGAGTGAGCTACAACAAATAAATGTCCAACGTTTCTAAAAATCCCGCAGGTAGCTCTGCATACGTACTTTTGGAGTGTTCAGGGACAGAAGGCAGTGTGCTGGGGAGCTCTCCTATTGCTTCTGACAAGTTTAGGTTTTTGAATTAAGGTGCTTCTTGCCAGTTTATTTGTAGGAGGAGGAATAATTCAGAGGTGGCGGAAAGAATCGAATATTCTTTATGCAGAATAACTTTGGGTAAGAGCAGCAGCAGGTTGAAGTTATTCAAAGGCTTACATTATTGCAGGAAATCTTGGCAGATGAGGCTTGGTGGGGGAGGCTGGGTGGAATTGTACTTGTACAGAGTACAAGCAGTTTTGTCAAGAGTTTCTTCAGTTTTTCATGTGGATGAAACAACCACAGAGGTCCTATGGGAAGAAGTACAGAATTTTCTTTCATTGTGGATTCCTCGTTTTCTCACTGACAAAGCAATCACAGCAGGACTAATTGGGCACTTCAGCCCACCACCAGGTAAACAGAAATCATGATTTTGTACATAAACATTTGTTTCCCGTCTCCCTCCTTCTCTTGCATATACACATGCACAAACACATTCTTGCTGAGGTGGCAGAATTTGCTCTTGGTATGGGGTTAAGATGGGGCACAGATCATTGTCGTGGTTTAACCCATCTACAAGGGATTGGCGTGTCATACAGAAAAGCGGGGATGTTCCTGTGGATGCGAAATGTGCTAGGTCTAGCTCTCCTCCTAAATGGTAAGTCATAGTTCTAATAGAAGGTAAAGGCTTATCGCAGAATCACAGGGTGGTTTGGGTTGGAAGGGACTTTCAAAGATCGTCTAGTCCAACCTCCTTGCCATGGGCAGGGACATCTTTCGCTAGACCGCGTTGCTCGAAGCCCCATCCAGCCTGGCCTTGAACGCTTCCAGGGAGGGGGCATCCACAACTACTTTGAGACAGGAGTCACAGTTTGTGGTTGTCCGGCTCTTGTTGCATGGACAGGAGGATTATGTTACCGTAATGACCTCTTCTGGGCATGGTAGTTATGAATCTGTTTCCAGGAGGACACTCTACACTTGGAAGAGAGGATTTCGTTGTAGAGGAGAGAGTTCTACGCATATTGAGGAACATATGCATAACCAGCTCTGCTTTAGAAAGACAGGCAATGTGTTGAAAATGTGACATAAAGGGATGACTGTATGACAGCAGCCGCCTCCTTTAAAGCGGTTCACATAATTTCGTTGAAGTTTATCCACGTCTAGGTACTTTGTTGCATGAAGTCACTGCTTTTATAGATACCCTATTTTTTCGTGGATGATGCCTAAGCATGTCCAAAATTATAGTGCAAACTGAACTGCCAGGGAAGTGCAAGGAATTCAGGCTTGTGTCCTGCATTAGGTTCCATGGACAATGTCTGCTGGAGCGGCTCGGTACCTGCAGCCGTTGCGTGTATTGACTTTTGTGATCACCTTCCCTTGGTCTGGAAAACAATATTTCTATCTGTCTTGCTAGGAGCTAGATACTATTGTGGTGGTAATGGCAGAATCGCAGAGCTACCTGCCCAAAAAGGGATCGTGATGCCTATACATGCAGCCCTGGCAGATGAGGCTACAGATGGACAGGATGCAGAGAGGTGTGTCCTGTCCCAGTGCTTGCCGGTCGCAGTCCATGGCTGCTAGAAGGTCCACACAAAAATGTGGATTGCCGACGCAGTCCACGCAGCAGCCCTGTGAGCCCATCGCCTTCCATCCAGAAACACCCGACCCTGCAGGGTCCCGGCGGGGTGACACGGGGTGGCATGGGGCACAGCCTGAGCCCCGGCAGGCGACCCCTTCCCTGCAGCAAGGGGCAGGAGGCAGCAGGCGCGGCGCGGCGCGGGACGTGTGTGCCGGTGGGGCGTGTGCCTGCCTGCAGCGGCGGTACCGCGCATGTTGGGGCACCTCATACCGCAGTGTGCGAACCCAGCCTGCTCTGTGCCAGCGCCTGTCTACGGCCGTCTCCTCCCCCCTGCGAGCGTGCCTGCCTGCGCGCCCGCCGCTGTACCTGCTCCTTGGCAGCGTGTTTCTGTGCAGTGCGGTGGTGCGCGGGTCTTTGTTCCCCGCTGCGGCGCGCTGGGCAGACCCCATCGCTGGCTGCACGTGCCCACGGCTGGGGGCCGGCCTGTGCCATCGCTCCCTCTCTGCCTCTCCCGGTTTTGGCTTGGTGTGCAAAGCTCCTTCCCCGCGCTGCCGAGAAGGACCGAGGTCCCTGATTAATTCCACTCTGATGTCAGACATGCGGCTCTGCTGGGAGGGATTTGCAGGGCTGCATTTAAGCTCCCGTTTGCTGAGAGAATCCCTCTCCCGTCTCCCCTCCCCGCGCGCCCCCCGCCCCTCCCGGCACGCGTAGAGGTGGTTTGTTGGAAGGGTCGCTGGCGGCCGGGGTCCGCACAGAGCTGCGCGTCCGCTCCTCTCTCTCCACCACCGGATTTTCCCCATTCTTCTTGTCTGGCCGCGGCGGAGGGCAGGGAGAGCAGCTTTGTTAGACTAGGACAATGCAATGCATCCCCCCTCTGCTAATGACAGACCGTTACTTAGCAACGCGGGGGGGGATTTTAAGAGAAGATCAGAGCGCCGGGATGAGGATATAAACTCTGCCGTTCTCCCTCCCAGGGAACTTACCAAAGAGGCACCTCTCCTTTTGTCAAGCATCTAATTTTTTCATACGAGAGGCAACCGGAAAGTCTCAGAGAGCTGCTTCCCTGATGGATGGATGGCTGCCTCCCCCCGCACCTCCTCTGCTCAGGCGCTCCGCTCTTCAGTTATATGCTAAGGGCATCATTTAAAGGGAAGCCCAAAGTGGGATCAGTAAGCTCCCTGCATGCGTATGCAGGTGACTGAGAAGGGGACCGGTGGGCAGAAGGGTGATCCAGGCAGCCGGGGCTTTCCTCCACCTACACGTTGAGGGAAAGTAGCTCTCGTCTTTTTGTTCTGACTTTGGGCAAGGGAGGGAGGGAAGCAGATTGTGCCCAACTCCTTGCTGAGATGAAACGGTCGATGAGAAGAGGTCTCCTTGTCACAGGCACAAAGGCCACCTCCGCCTGGCAGCATGGTGCTGAAATCTAACCCTAGCATCATTCTCTTGTGCTCTTTCCTGCCCAGTGACTACATCATTGAGGAGAAGACGGCCGTGCTGCAGAAGAGGGAGCATGAGGGATTCGGGTTTGTGTTGCGAGGGGCCAAAGGTAAGGGCTGCTTCTTTCGCTCGGTCCTGGGGCTGGGAGGGAAAGCTCCTTCTCCTGACTTTGGCTGGTGCTCAGGACCCCGTTCCCCTGGCGGCACCGAGCAGCCTGCGAGCCCCTGTGCGTCGGGGTCTCTTAGGGGACTCTCTTCTCCTCCGAGGGCTAGGCAGCGTGAGTGCAGCTTATCTCTGGCTACGTGCATTGTACAGAAAATGCCACTCATGGCAAATGTGCATCTCTCGCACGTTCTGGGGTGTTTCTCTGGTACAGATGCTGGTATTCGTAGGAGTTTTCACTTCTGCCTATTTGCTGGGCGTATAAAGTGCATGTGCTCTGTTTCGGGTGCAGGTGTAAGCCCCGTGGGGCAGGGCCTGTGTCCTCTGTGGCTTTTTTTTTTTTTTTTTAATGCTTGAAGTATTTCACTATACTTTGGCTGTATAGAGTTGGGGTTCCTTCTCCTGGGAGCCCTGGCTGTGTTGGGGTTCAGCCCCAGCATGAGAGCAAACCAGTAGATGTCTGTCCTGCAGCTGCCACCATACCTTCAACCCTGTGCTGCCAGACAGCCTCTGCTCACGCCTGGGGCACGCGTCTGCTGCGCAGCCCTGGAGCACCTGAGCTCGTGCAGCCGGTACCTTGGACCGGGTCATTACTTTGGCTCCTCTTGCTAGAAACCGATCTTTTTGCTACAAAAAAAGAGAGTCCCTTGGGGACTGGTAATGAAGGTGCTCATATTCACATGGGAAACAGGCTTCAGCCCGGGTGCTCGGGAGGCAGGTCCACCTCCGGCTGGAGGGTCCCCTCTCCAGCAGTTCCAGACTGAAGGCTGGGGAGAGGCGAAGGGGTCTCAGAAACGCAGCTGCTGAAAGCAGAGGCACAGCAGTGCATGCTTCCATCCCTTCCTTGCATGTCGGGTGCAGGATGCAGGAGGGAAGGCTTAAACCAGTGGCTGCCAGCTCGTTCGGTCGTGTTGCTCCTTTCCTGGACCTCAGTGTGGCTGAAGATCATTGTGATTTGGGCTTTAATTTTGGGTGTGATTTTCTGTGCGGATTCCTGAGATGTCTTTGTTCTGTCCGTATCATGAAAGGGCTCTGTGTGCCAGTGGGTGTGTTTGCGTTCCTGTCGGAATATGGTTGCTGTCTCTGCCTCCCCTCTCTCTCCCCTTCCCTATACATGTGACATACATGTCTGTCCGTGTGCTGCTCGCATCAGTCTGTGTAACGTGAAGTGAAACTTCAGGGCTCAAAATGGCATCCATTTTTTTGCCAGATCAGACTTGCAGCTATTGTGTTAGGGAAAATGGGATAAATTTTGTCCTGTTTCCTTTTTTCTTTTGTTTTTTCTTGTTTGCCCTCCTAACATTTGTAGGCTCTGTATTTTCCTTTGTCTGCTGAGGCTGAAAGAGAGGACTTGGAGCGGATTAAACAGTGGGCGTGAGGCTGTGTGGGACTCGGGTCTGGCTTACGGATTGGCAGCCTGGCACTGGTGCAGGGGGCAGGGAGCAGCGCGTGGCTGCAGGGGGTCGTGGCTTGGAAGCCCTCGCGGGGTGGGCATGGTCTGTCGTGCTGCCGTGTGGGACAGGGGTGCTGCTGAGTCTGCCGATGCCCCTTGGGGAGCAGCATCCTCTTGACTGAGAGGTGAACGTGGTGGCTCTGAGTCACCCGTATTTCCCAGCCACTCAGCCTGGTGCTTTGCGCTGCCGTGGGGTTTAAGCTGGAAAAAGTGCTGAGACTCTCTGTCTTGGCCCTGTCGGTGTCACCACCGCTCCCGCCTCATTGAGATACTCTGTGCGAAACAGTTCAGGCCTGGTGGGGTGAACCAGAGAAGGGGTCTGAAAACGGGAGGGAACAGAGCATCAGCAAAGTCCCTGCAGAGGGAGGGAGCTGGTTATTAAGTGAGACTCAGCTGGATGATCCTCCAAGGAAACTGCACTTCGTGCTGCAGAGGATGGTGAAAATCTTGCATGGCTTCTGCCAGTGTTGCTGAGGGTTGATTCCTTCCCAAACCCAAATTTGCCCATCTGTGCGAGCTGCCCATCAGCTGCACCCCAGGCAGAGAATGCTGTCCCCCACCCCGGAGAACCAGTGCTTCCCAGCCCGACCGGTCTCCACCTCTGTCCAGTACCAGGAGGACATGATGTCCCAGTCAAACCAACCGAGCATTTGGACAAAGGTTATTTTATCCTGGTTCCTGCAGGAGACAAGCTGCAGCTTTCAGACCTGGGACTTGCCTGCAGCCGTTGCCTCAGAGAGTCGTTTGGGGCAGATGGGAAGGGGTGTAGCAGCCCCTTCGCTCAGCACCGCGCTGGAAAGCGATGAGCAGGTGGATTCACTTCTTCAGTGCTTGGCCCGAAGAAACCATCCCTACCTTTCACATACACAAATGATAGACCTGTTCAGCATTTCAAAATGCTGAAAAAGATGATATTTCTTGGCTTGTAATAGCCTAAACTCAACCAGTCTTCTGTGCCTGGACTAGAGCAATCTCCGTCTTCCTGGCTAACCTGACCACGGATCAGGCCCTGTTTAGTAATATGATTCATAAAATATTCATACGTACTTCCCTGGGGCCATCCCTGTAAAGAGTGGTTGTTACAGCTGTAGCCGCACCTCGCATGGTCTCAGCAGATCCCTGCTACCAGTTCCCTGGGCAGAGGAGTATTGTTCCTGGGCCAGTTAATGCTCATTGGCATCTGGTTACGGTGGGTCCTGTGGAAGCAGTAAAGGGACGCGCAGTCCCCGGCTTGGGAATTTACTCTGTAAGAAAGGAGTAGATAATATGAATAGCAAGGATATTGCCAATAATACAAATGATGTGTTGAAAAAAGAAAAGGAGATGGCTGTAAGTCCTCGCTTCAGGGTGTGAGCTTTCTTTTGTCCACTTAGTGTGGGGAGAAGCCTCCAGGCGGGGCAGGTTATTCACGAGGTTACCCGAGATGATTGCTTCCCGTGATTTGTGTATCTCCCGAAGCTGCTGATCCTGTACACCATTGCGGAGACAATGCTGTGCTGATCCACTGTGGGGCTCGGTTTGCTCCTGCTTCTTTCCAAAATGCTGTTAATTTTTTATTCCCCCCACCCACCCCGCAGTTCTCCAGTCAAGCAAGCACTTCACCTGCTTTACCACGTGCACCTGCCTCGATGCAGAATGCAGACCTGCTTGCCAGGTTTCTGCCCAGCTCACCACACCTCCCAGCTCTCACTGCTCCCTGGAGCAAGTGCCCTCGCTGCTCTGCCTGCCCCGGCGCCATGGCCTCCCCCGCAGCCCCGGGCCCTCCTGCTCTCCTCTGCCCACCATGGCCTCTCTGCAGCCCTGAGCCCTCCTGGTGTTCATCTGCCCGCCATGGCCTCCCTGGGCCCTCCTCCTGTCCTCTGCCCGCCATGGCCTCCCTGGGCCCTCCTCCTGTCCTCTGCCCGCCATGGCCTCTCTGGGCCCTCCTGCTCTCCTCTGCCCGCCATGGCCTCCCTGGGCCCTCCTGCTCTCCTCTGCCCACCATGGCCTCCCTGCAGCCCCGAGCCCTCCTGGTGTTCATCTGCCCGCCATGGCCTCCCTGGGCCCTCCTCCTGTCCTCTGCCCGCCATGGCCTCTCTGGGCCCTCCTGCTCTCCTCTGCCCGCCATGGCCTCCCTGCAGCCCTGAGCCCTCCTGGTGTTCGTCTGCCCGCCATGGCCTCCCTGCAGTCCCGGGCCCTCCTGCTCTCCTCTGCCTGCCGCAGCCTCTCTGCCCCTCAGTGCCCCTCCTGGTCCTTGCATCTGAGCTGGACCATCGAGGAGCACTCGTAAAACCAGCAGGTCCCAGCTCGTGACCAAAGTGCCGATCCATGGGGCTCGCCGACGGGGAGGGTCGGTCTGTACCCCAGCCCCATCTCTCCCGGCTGGGCTGCAGCAGGGCCTTGGGGAAGCCATCGCTGTCCCCAGCCCCGCGGTCGCTCCAGAGCACTCCCCGGGAGCGTCTTGTTATGTGCAGCATTGCAGGAACATCGGGCACTGTGACCACGCAGCCTCCAGTCCTGCGCCTGGAAGCCCACGCAGCCATCGCCAACGCCCCTTTGCCTGCGCTTGGCCGCGGGGCGAGCTCACGTGGGGCAGGCCGCGTTCCTCCTCCCGCGGCGCACGCGCGCTGCTCGCCCATGACTGGGTCCCACAGTTGAGACCGAGTTCTGGCTGCACGGGCTCTGCAGGGGAAAGTGCAGAGAGCTCAGGGCTCGGGTTAGGGGGGAACTCTGCGTGGAAGTCATCTGCTCGCTTCACAAACTCCCACTTGTTTTTTGCTGCGTTTTCTCCGCAGGAAGGTTAAAGTTTGATATTCAGCATGAGATGTTTGTGTTTGCATCTCTTTGTGTAAAGACCAGCCAGAGCAACTGGTATTGCAGTTACTGAGACAAATCTCCTCGGGTGAATTCAGTGATCCAGCCGCCCAAGCGCAGAACTTGCCTGGATCCGTAGCAATCAGCGGATCATTTGAGGGAGCTCAGTTTTGTTTCCTGTCCAGCACTTGGTGTGAAGACCTCCAGCTCAGAAGCCTCTGCAGGCTGAGCTGTGGTGCTGCGCAGTGCCGGGTGCTGGGTCTCGTTGACCTGACGGGGGTCTCTGACAGCCGCAGCTCCTGCCCTGCACAGCCCTGGGGGCACGAGGAGTCAAAGCTTGAGGATCTTGCTGTTGGTCTGTGGCAGAGGGGAGGTTGCCCTAAAGCCCTGCAGTGAGTTTTGGAACGCGGTGCTGGTATCATAAAGTTTCATGGCAATGGAAGAGCTCACTGATGGTTTTCAGCACTTGGCTCTTGTACTGAGGAGTGCTGTGATGCTTTGTGACCCTCAGGATGGACAGAAACTGGGACTGGAGATGTTCAGACAGAGCACGTCAAACACCGCGTCTGTCATCTGTGCTGTTAAGGGTGGTGTCTCCATTATGGAGATCTAATGGAAAACTAGAAACAAGGCCCAGCAGAGTCTAGATATGGCAAATGCTACTTACGGCACACCTTTTATAGTGGCACCCCTTCCCTCCCTGCCCCCAAGAACACGTGCTCCGTTGGTGCCTGCTCTCCGTTGGCCACCCAGCTGCAGCAGGTACCTGCTGCTCCGGTGCTCTCTTTGGGTGTCAGAGGAGTGGTGTGCGGCTTCCCGCCCTGGCCTCTGAACTGAGACGTGCCTTCAGGACGTTAGGTGAGAAGTACCAAGGCAGCTACAATAGTCTGCGGTAGATAAAATGTAGAATCCCATTTTATTATTTTATTTTTCACTCTGTAAATGTGTTTCCGGTGAAGTAACTGGGATCTTAACAATTTGGTCTGCTTGGATTAACTTGTAATAAAGCTGCTAAGCTTGGCTAGTAATGAAAGTAACTTGTCCAAGAAAAGCAATATTTGCAGAGAGTCCCAGGAAGCCCACATCTTGAAATGCCATCGACCGTGATGCTGCAAGAGTCAAAATCGGGGCTGGGGTTTACCGTATCAGGTCCTGGGGAGTAATTCCTCGTGAAGATGGGCAGCCCAGGGGAAGAGAGAGCTCGCAGGTCTGGGCAGGCTTCTGGCCGTGGCAGGCACCACTGAACCAGCTTTGTGGCAGGGGTGTCCCTTTAGGATGCCGCCGTGTGCCAGCAGCGGTGCTGTCCTCCCAGCGGCGGTGGCACGGCAGAGGCAGAGCCAGCCCTTCTGGGGGACCCTCCCCTTGGCTTGGGGGGCTGTCAGCGTCCCTGTGCCGAAGGGCAGGACTGGGGTGCTGCCGGGCCTTCGCCCTCAGACCTGTGGTGTTGAGGGGGTCGTCAAAGCCACCCCGGGGCTTCCAGGCGACCTGGCTCTTCCAGGGCTTCTCCTGCCCGCTGGGCGCAGCTGAAGCTGGCGTCCCTGGTGCGAGACAGCCCGGACGGTGGAGTTTTAAGACCAGGAAATGGCTGCAGTGATCAAATGGCCCAACCAAAGCTGTCGTGTTAACGTGACGGTTCCTTGAGAGGTACGAATGTCATGAGCTTTTGCAATGAACAGTAGACCTCCTTGTTAGGAAATTTCACCTCGTTACCAGCAAGAATTTCTGTAATTTAATTCCGAACCTTTTGATTTAGTTTTGCCTTTGCCAGTTGGATAAGAGAGCCTCCTTAGATTTTATTTCCTTCCTGGGTAGGCACTTAGAGATGAATTGCCACCGAATTACATACTTCTGACCTAAAGCTTTCCCGCAGGCTCTGATCTGGGCACAGTATTGTTGGAGGGTCTGGTCCCCAGCTGGCTTTTGCGGTGGCTGGTCTGCTGCGCTCAGCCTTCGCTCGGGCCTCCGTGAGAGGCAGAGGTCAGGATGCCCAGGTTGCGTAAGGAGGGTCGGAGTCCTCCTCCTCCATCGCCGGGGCTACAGCCAGCTCTGAACACTGTGGGTTGTTCTGGTCAGTATTTCTTGTTTCGTTGGTGTTGGGGCTGTAGGCAAATGGCTGGGCTGCTGACAAGGCTGAGGTTAAGCTAACTGAACAGGAGGCAGAGAAGGACTGGGCGTGACGTGAGAGGTTGGACGTGACAGCCAGCAGCGAGGGAGCTGGCGAAGTCACAGGCAGTGCTGCGGCGGAGTGGCTGGGTGCCGTCAGTGCGTGAGGGGGAGCGATGCTAGAAGTGGCCAAACTTCACCGATAACTGACAGGGAATACTGGAGCCCCTTGGGGGTGACCTCTCGGTGATGCCAATAAGGCCAAGATTACCTTGGTAATGGTACTGGAAATACCAGATTGGAGTGCAGATGTAGCAGAACTGGGGTGAGCGGGGAAAAGCAGCTAGAGGCAGATTGTTCATTTGGGAGGAAGCTGGGGCAGCAAAAAGGAGTGTCAAGAACTGGGAAAAGGTTGCCAGGTACGCGAGTGGTGTGACTGGGACTATTTGGCAGGGTGTCTGCTGGGCAGCTCTGTGCTTGATCACCACGGCCCAGATCAGGGCAATAAACCGAATCTGTTCTTCTGATCATCCCCGTGTGTCCAACCTGCTCCTTGGTCTCTGGCTGTCGGCAGAACCGCCCTACAGATGGATCGAGCATCTTGGTGCCGGGTTGGTGCCTGCTCCAGTCCTGGCAGCATCAGCATCTGCCCACCACCTCCCAACGGCTGGCGTTTAGGGAAGAGCAGGTGGGGAGCGCTCCTGAGGTCTGCTCTGAGCCGTCACTTCACCGTGCCCAGTGCTGACTCCAGGGTGTTTCAAAGGGCGTGCTGTCTGCAGCCAGCGCGTGGATGCCTGCGTACGGCCGTGCCCGGGCAGCGTGTGCAGCGGCGCGTCCCGTGCAGGGCTCCATCTCCCGTGACCCAGAGGAGCATGGGTTTCCTGCATCAGGCTTGTGGGCTGGACAGACTGCCGTGGGGACAGTGGGGTGGCAGTCAGGGCTTCTCCCATACCGGTGGGTTTTCTGGTCACTCCTTGCCTTTGCTGGAGCAGTGTTCTCCAGAGGTGCTTCTGCCCCTTTCAGCAGACTCTTCTGGTTGGAAGGAGATATCCCCACCACCACGGTCTCCGGCACGTGCCGTGGTTTGCAGGTGCTCCATGGGGTTGCTGTCAACGTACGTTTCATTTAGTTCTGTTCTGTTCTGAGAAAACCATGTGCCCGGTATCCATCAGCCTAGCAGGTAAGGCAGGGTTGGGCTTTCAGGTGGTAAGCTGGTGTTACAACTTTTCTGGCACTTACCCAGGGAGCTTTAATGGCTGTGTACTGCAGGAGAATCTTCTCCCTTTGCAGGTCCTGTGCAGTAAAGTACACAGCAGTCTCCGTACTGACCAGGTGTAAGCACAGCACTGATGTATTTGACTGAGTAATAACTAAAAGCAGCCGTAAGGGAAGGTCTGAAGCACGGAAGCACAGTTGCAGACTCCAGTAAACACTAGGTTTCCCCTCTGTTGCCTGAGTCTCCGAGTTAATTGAGGCAGATGGGAAATCCAGTGCTGGATTGCGCCTATGCCTGGAGGTCACAGCTCCTCCGTCCGCTGCCCGATGTGGCCGTTGGAGACGCCTGGAGCAGCTGGCCCTGCAGACCTCGTTCTCTGCATGGCGAAGGGCTGGGTTAGTTCATGTTTACTTGTCCATTACTAGAGCTTCGTTCTTGTTCCCTGTGACCGAGTGCTGGGACTTCAGGCAGTAGCAGGGGAGAGCTGATGGCTTCTTCTGGCTACGTTTTTCCCCCTCCTGTATTAAATTATGTTTCTAGTATTTGTTTCATAAGGGTACAGTTCTGACTTCAGGATGCATTTTCTTGTTTACTGAATCTTTAAGGCACTAGTGACACTTTACAAATGGTGTATCGCGGCGTGCGGTTACTGTAGATGTATGGCTTCCAGCCCACGGAAAATGGTGTGCCTGGAGCCCTCATGTAACACATCAATAACGCAGGTGACAAAATTGGCTATAAGGCTGGGTTTCCTAGGTTAATTTTATCTGTATTCCCTATCAGTTTATATCCTTGATTACCAATAAGAAAAATGCATCCTTGAACTATCCCTCAGATGACTCTTCTCTGAGCTATAATTTAGGATTTCTCCGCCATCCACGGGCTGTCGTCAGCCCCGTGGGGGGGAAACGCGGGGCAGCGCTTCTGAATTGTGCAACTGTGGGGTCGCAGCGGGGGTAAGCCCGATGGGACGGGTGTAGCTGGAGCTGCTGTGATACCTGGTTTGCCCACGTCAGGCTCCTTCTCCTGGCTAGGAAACCAATTAAATTGTCATCTGTCCGGCTCTGTCCTCCCCGGGGATCAGGACTTCCACTTAACCTTTTCATGACTTAATTATGATGCATGTATGATGAGAGGGCAGTACTGGTATGTCATGCTGATGCTCCTGTTTTGTGAAGTACAGTGCTGATATTCTACAGAGACCTTACGTCTCATTAGCGTTATATAAATAATTTACTCGACACTCAGAGAGCCTGAGTCTCCCCTTTTCTCGTTTTCAGACGTTCAGGCAATACACAAGGTCTTTCTCACCTTAAACCCGATGCCATTCTGGGCACCTAGTTTTGCAGCTACAGTCTGCAGCAAGGCCATGTTTGTGGTTCTTTAACTTCAGACTGTTGAAAGAACTAGCTGGTCGTCACTGATCCGAAGAGCTGAATTTAAAACTGGGGAAGTCCTGAAGGATTTGGAGAAATGAAATGTTACATTGGCATTTCTAAAAATAGGTAGGATGACTTGTCAACTGTTTGCCACTTAAGCTAGCTTCCGTGAAAGGAAGAAGTCATGGGAAGCTGTTGATAAAAATCATCTAAGCATAATCAGATCATTCAGCATATTAACATCTTAGGCAAACTTTGTCTTCGTCTGGTGCTAGCTGATGGCTATCTGAGTTAGCAGAAAAGATCTTGCATAAAAATTGTGAATAAAGTAACAAAGAAGTAGTATGGTAAATGATGGAAATATTTCTCCCTGTAGAAAATCAGTGTCTATGCATTTTACACAAATGGAAGAGAATGTAGGTCACGTTTACTGGAGTGACCTGACGTCAAAGGAGATGTATGCCCAAGATCATCCACTGACTGTTATTAAATCTGCTTCGTTAGGGTTTTGACACAGCTCTTAAAAAATATATTGTTTTGATAATAGCCTTACAGTGATGGATAACTTATCTAGGCCTGTTGATACAATACATCTTTAGCTCTATTGCTAACAAAAATAAACCACGCTTTCTGCATACATCAGCTGAGGTGAGAGGTGGACCTGCAGGGACCTTTGTTGAAGGCTCTGGCCCTCGTCATGCATGATATCAGACTAGATAACCGTGGCTTTTTCTGACTTGCTTGTTGTGTGTCTCTAAGGCAAATGGTTTGTTCAAGCATCATCAGCCACTAAAGGAGACATTTGGTGTTTGATTTCTTAGAAAGTTAGCCTGGATCCTGTGGTGCATCCTGCTGCGAGCTGTCCCTACACTAGCAACGAGTGTCTTTTCACCACTGCCTCTTCTGAAGGGAGATGAGACAGTGAATCCTGCATGGACTAGAGATTCATGTGAGAAAAAGACACCTCCATCAGTCCGCTGAAAAGCCCTGAGTGAGAGCCTTCGGTTCACCTGGCCCCAAAATCGCCAGCCTGGCCCGGGTTTGAGGACCATGTCTCTGGTTTGAATTCCTAGGCTCTGCACATGTTTGAGCCAGCTGTTTCAGGCAACTGTGGCCTCGCTGTTGCATTTCTTACCAACCAGCGTTAGCTTCTCTCCTACACCTGTGAGAATTACTGTGCTCGAGGGGAGGACAGTATGAGCCATCGCAGCCAAGCTCTGGGAGTCTCTTGTGCTGGTCTTGGTGCTGGTTTGCAAGCCCTGTATTAATTCACATTTCTGTATTAATTACCCTTCAGAGAAAGTAATGCAAAGTAACTTATTGCAACATCAAATATGCCATCTGCCAGGACTCTGTATGCCCCCCAGTCAAGAGCACTAGACCTAAACTTGCTACTTGTATAGACCAGTGGACTGAGCTAATCTGCATCAACACCATCGGTGCCAGAAGCTGTGCATCGCGCTTTTAAACTGACCCTGAGCAAGTGGCAGTGCCATGCTGTTGGCCAGCCACTGGTCAGCAGCCAAAATGTAGATGTTTCAGGCACAGTAATGTTTCAGGCACAATAATATCTCTTGGTGCATGACATAGGCTGCATCATTAGGCAAAACAACGGCTTGTTAGCCCCATCTCCTCCTGGTGATTTAAGTATGTTCAAGAGCTGCTCAGCAGAATGACTGCTGTACTGCTGTTGCAGGAGAGGACTTCTGCTGTACGACTGCGATCTGTTATTTGACAACTAGCCTTGAGCAAAGCGGCTGTCCCGGGTGGAGGAGGAATAAAACCCACTCGCTGACCCTCCAACGCGTATCACGCTTTCAGGGGAGTGCAGATCTGCCAGAGCGTGCCTGGGGTTTTCAGCCCCTTATTCTTAATGTGTCAATAATTTCCTCTGTCCATGACAGCCAGGTGATGTCGAACACCGTCCCCTGTTTCTGCAGGCAGGGAAGACAGAGTAGCTGGGACAGGTGGATCCAATATTGCACCTTCACCCCCCGGCCCCCCACTTGCCGAGTACTCCTGTATCTGGTAGCCCATCTTCAGCTTCATCTTTGAGGCTGCTGCTGGCTGCAAACAGCTCCAAACCCAGTGCAGCGCAGTTCACTGGAGGGGGCACAGTCCCCTCCCTAGTCCTGGGACTACCACTACGTGGAGGCAGGGCTGGAGTAACCCTGTAGGTGCTGCTCCCTGGAAGGCTGTGTGAACAAGTAGCCAGGCGTCGTGGTGCCGACAAGCAGCCCTTTTCCTGGAAAGGGAACTCCTCTCTTTCCTCATCGGTGGCACAGGCTATTGGGAGCGGCCGTCTGTCTGGTAACACATGAAAGCCAGTAATGAGCGTTAGCTCTGGTTCCTGCATTGAAGTCAAGCTGAGCTTTGCATACGTGTTCTTTCTGAACTGATATACAGAGATTTTCCTAGGCTCCTGGACATTCTTGTCCGCCTTCTGCTTGCTTTTTCCCCACACTATCTCAGTCTCTCTCTCTCTTTGTGTTTTGTAGCTGAAACCCCAATTGAGGAGTTCACCCCAACCCCAGCCTTCCCAGCGCTCCAGTACCTGGAATCAGTGGATGTGGAAGGTGTCGCTTGGAGAGCAGGGCTTCGCACGGGAGACTTTCTGATTGAGGTGAGCCTGGATGCAGCAGGGAGAGGGACCGATGGCTGCCAGCGGCATCTTCCTCTGCAGGACGAGGGCCGATGTCTTGCATAAAGCTACTTCCCTTTATGAGGCGTTTTGAGTGCTGCATAATAATTGTTACGGAAATGCCTGCTGCTTGGATGTCTTGATGAAAAAATGTACTTCAGGTACAATAATTCAAGCAGATTTGTGTTCTCTGTGCTAGAAGATGAGCTGGCAGGTTCCCTTCTGCTAACTGAAATTACGAGGCAAATGGAGGTTGGAGAAAAGACTCATTAGGTGCCCTCTCTGGAGGCCAATGCGGGCTGTTCTGTGCTGATATTTGTTACTGCTTTGCCCAACCTGGTACAAGAATTGGGGTCTGTAGAGAAGAATTAGATTGACCAGGTATGTAGGGCTCTGCTCTTGTATCTCCCCCTTGGGCCTTTCCCTTTCTCGGGAAGGCGATGTTGGAGGCTGTGTACTGCCTTCGCTCTGCTCCGAGGCCACAGCCGACTGGATTTTCCTGATTACGTTTAACACAAAGGAGAGCAAGGATTAGAGTCACTGGCAACTTCATGTTAAACAAGCGGCTCGAGGGCTCAGCTGCAAGGCACGGCGAGGTGAAACAGGGGTGCAGCCTCCCCGGGCACAGGCAGGAGACTGAGGAGAAAACCGGGGTAGGGCTCCGAAGCTGGCTGGCAGTCTCCAGCAGTGACAGCACTGGCTCGCTCCCGCAGCTTGCCATTATCACTACTTTGTCATTGTTTGTATTAGTGTACGCCCAGAACCTCAGCGACAGGTCAGGAAAACCTTGTGGTAGGAGCTGTATGGTGTGCGGCATCTGCGCGGTACCGGCGGCGACAGCTGTGTCCCAGCGCAGGGGCGACGGGGCTGCTCCCGTGCAGTGCGCGCCATCAGTGGCCAGTGCGATGACACTGCGAGGAGCAGTCTGGGCACATCGGCTGCTTCATCTTGTAGTGAACGCAGCAGAGGATAGTTTTAAGGAGTGATTTAAAAGAGAGTGATAACGTTAATTTGTTAATGTGTATAGGGACTCTCCTCACTGCAGGAGACAGTACTGTGGCACTTGCAAGTGAAAATTGTGTTCGGAATCCATGCCAAATGGGTATGGTAGCAATAGGCCAAATCTGCATTTCTTAAAGCCAGAGAAAAGGCTGTTTCAATAAGGCAGCTGAGAAATTATTTAAATGTTTGTGAATCACCAAGTCAAGATGCCTTAATTCTAAAGGGATCCCAGAGAGTTTGTTTCAAGTAGAGATGTATACGCTGTCAGTGCGGGAAGAGATGTGAGATGAATCCTGCCCCTTCCGAGGGAGCAACGGTGGCAGAAGAGGTGGAGTGAGGCCGAATTGATGCCGGGTCTGTGAAACAACCGTGCATTAGGTGGGATGGGAAGGGGAGCTTCGTGTGAAGGTTTGAGGTGGGTGGCGTGGTCAGGCTTCGCTGCCAGTCTCCTCAGTCAGTCCCTACAGTCAGGGGAAGGGCTGGCATCCCGTGGGATTTTGCTTTCTCGCATCTTCCCATGCAAAAATCATAAGGCTTTAAACCCAGTAATGCAGTATATGAAATCTGCATTGGTCCAACGTGGTGGTGGTGTGGTGTAGGTGTGGTTGTGCGTGGTGCAAGGCAAGCGGAGCTGCACACTTCTGGCAGATGGACGTGTGAAGTTTTACCGGTTGTGGAAGTGTTCCTGGGATTGGGGAGGCGGGTGGGGAGGCTTTGCTCAGCTCAGCTGCTGCGATCCGCTCTGCAGTCTGAAGCTTACGCTGAAAAATGCTCCCTTTTCCAGGGGTGGTCCTCACCTCTGTCCCGGGCAGTTGGTCGATGCACCCTGGAGCTCCTGTCAGTGCTTTGTGGGATCTCTCTAGCAATACTTTTTCCAGAGCGAGTACCTCAGACACAGCGATGGACTGGACATTGAGTGCGTAGTTGATGGAGAGCCTGTGCCCGAAGCTGTGATGTGTCCGTGCCAAGGTGCTGTCTGTGCTGTCCCTTTGTCTGAAGCGGGGAGTCCCACGGCTGGTGCGGTGCCCACGCGCGTGGCGCTGCCGCAGGGCGGGTGGGAGGACCGACAGCCAACGTGCGGGGACGCGGAGCTGCCTGCTGCTGGGAGCACAGGGACCCGCGGCTGGGGGACCACAGGGCGAAGGGGAGAGGGGAGCCAGGCTTGAGGACGTCTCAGCAGAGGTGCAGGCCGGCGCTTGGCCTTACTTCCAGTGGGAAGAGCACACCTCTCCTCTGCTCTCCTTTCTGCTGTTAGCGGGGCCCAGATTTGCCCTCCGTACTTGCACCAGACCTTCTGGAGAGCAGCTCCCCGCGGGGCCGTTTGCTCTGTCCGTCCTGTGCGTGGGCACGGCTCTTGCAGCCAGAAAGCCCCTCGAAAGCTGCAGTCAGGAGAGTGCTGGCAAAGGCTGCGTGACCCAAATAGCCTGCTGCCAACAGTCATCTGCGTTGTCGGTGTGTCCTGCAGCCTCTAAAGAGCGCCAGTGAAGTACCGATTGTCGTAAACCTGACACAGTCGTTGTAGACCTGGTACTTTTTCTGATATGTAGTATTAGAAACATTACAAAGCAAGGAAGAATTTCAGATGCGTATAAAGCCACGTGGGGTGCGAGGAGGAGGTTAGTGCTGCAGTAGAGCAGCCTCGTCCCGGCTGAGGCTCGCAGTCCCTCTCCCCTCCCTGCTGGTTTGGATGTTCAGCTGCAGAATAAATGTATTTAGCTGGGAAGGGAAGCTGGAGGTGGGTTTAGAATGAGCACAGCAACTTTGCCGCAATGTAAAGCCACGTCCCGAGGGCAGCATTCAGAAAGGGAGATGTTGTGGTAAAGCTTGAAGCCTTGCACAGGGCTCTGGGACCACCTTCATCAACCTGTCCAAGGGTATGGGTTAGAGATGTGTTAAATTTAGCTGGAAGGTGCATGGGCATTTTAAGTGTGAGACTTCATTTCTAGCCTTTTAACTTGTAGCCTGAGACCATCTCTTGCTGAAATTAATCTTTAGCCTTTTTGCTTTAAAGCTTTCTTAGTACTGGAGATCAGTGCTAGTCAGGCAGATACGTGTAAGGTGCTTTCACGTCGGAGTTAGCAAATTCAAATAAAGAAGCGCAGGTGGGAAGTCCTGAGAGGTGTTTGCAGGCGGAGAAGTTTTGGTGGCAGTGACAGTCTCCACGTGAGAGCTGACCTCGCCCAGCGGTGGGGAGCAGCTCCTCCGGTACCACAGAATGGCTCTTTCATGCAAGGACCAGGTGGCAGGGACACTGCTTACAGCTCCAAGCAAGCCCCGACTTGCCCTGGTCTTCCTCACACTAATTCAGGAATTAAATCAGCTTCTGAAGCTGGGAGAGGGGCGGCTGGCCGTGGGTGCTGGAGGCAGTCCGGTGGATGCTCCAGCAGTTCCCGTTCCTCCGCCAGGCTCCCCTTTGCGGGGAGGAGTGAGGTGCGTTTCTGCGGGGCCTTGGCGTCAGGAGCCAGCAGAGCTGCCCGAGAGGTCGTACCGGGGAGCCCAGCTGACGGGGACTTGAAAGAGGCAGCAAAGGCCATCCAGAGGAGGAGGTGGGCAGAGGGGAATCCGCCCCTGAAGCGGGAGCAGAGCTTCGGGGAAATTCAACGTTTAGCATTGAGGCTTTCTGAATGTTTAATACCAACCTGCGACAACTGTAGTACAGGACCTGACTTACTTGTACCATGTTTAAACTGCAATGTCCTAGCCCTTCGGTCAAGCCTGCTGTGCCACACTGCTTCCCCAGCCTTTTCAGCCTTTCGTTTCTCACCGGCACCTTCCATACGAATGGGGGGCCGGTAACGGCCTGGACCGACGCGACAGGCTGAAGCCTGTTTGGTTGGCAAGTGGGGGTGCGTTGGTCCTGGCTTTGTCAGTGAGATCCATGGGGTGGCTGTATGGAGTTCAGGATACTCCTTTGACAAGCGTTGGTGCCCTCACCTGATACTTTCTTCAGCAAGACTGGTCTCTGTTCACATTTAACTAGGAAACCTCTGCCTAATTTTGTGAAGGTGGAAAATTTCACCAGAACCCTCCGGGAGGAGCAGACAGTCTTGAAGAAGGAAAGTGAGAGCTCCCTGGTAACTGTCAGGAGTTTCACATCCAGTCGCCCAATAGATGCAAGGCTGCTGCAGCTCCGCGTTCCCCGGTTCGGGCAGTAGCCAGGCTGAGCTGAGTTCCCGATGGGGGCACGTACACACATATGCACGATATACAGGTAAGCACACAGCCCGCCACATGGATCAGAAAACGCACAGCGTCATGCAAATGCCAGCAGCACAAATGGCCTGACCCTGTTCCTCCCCAGCTGATCAGAATGAAAGCCTGTCAGAAGAGAATATATACATATATGCATATGTATATACAATATGGGTCCCTCTAGTAGCTGGCCTTGGACCTCCAGACTGCCCAGCTGCGGGCCCCTAGCTCCCCCAGTCTCCCCAGTTACTGGCACCTGAGCGTGTGAACCCCCGGGACCCGCTTGCTGGTACTCGGATCTCTTGAGACATGTCCACGCACATGTGCGCTGGATTCCCCAGACCTTGGGCACTTGGTCTGTCCAGCAGCTGGTCTCCAGGCCCCTGGTCTCCCCATCTGCCTGACGCGCAGGCACGCACAAACACAACCCAGTCTCCCTGGCAGCTGCTCCAAACACAGGGCCTTACCAGTAGCTGACTCTGAAACCCACTGGTCAATCTGGTCCCTCCAATAGCAAATTCCCAGGCCCCCGGTCTCTCCATTATCTGCCCCACATCTATGGCCTCTCTCATCCCTGGCTCCAAGCCTCTTATCCTAGTCACTGGCCGATTCAGCTTGACAATTCCTAGCAAATTAAATACACCTACACGTGCATCGACGTACAATATGCATGCAGTCTGGTCTCTGGAGTTGCTGGCACCCCAGCACCTATGGGCCCTGCCACCCATGGCCCCTTCCCCCGTTGCTGGCAGCTATACCTTGGTGCGCATACACGCAGAGATACACAATATGGAGCCCATCCTTGCCCAGAAAAATGGTTAGAAGTGGTGCAGAGACAAAACGCGGCAGAGTGGTGCCCAGGCGCAGGGCATGGCCAGACAAGCGTACTGACCAGCAGCCTGGTACACTCAACTGGCCTCCTCCACACCCTTCTCCCTTTGTTCTCCCATGCTTGTTCTTCCTGATCCACCATCATCCCTCCCTTTTCCTGCCTTTGGTCCTTTCACTGAGCATCTCGGTAGGTCTGGCACAATCCCGGAGTGCTCTTCCTGGCATCCCGTAACGAGTCCCATACCCCCGCAGGCACTGGTTCCCCTCTGTCCGCAGGGTGACCTGGAGAGAGCCTCGCCCATCGACTCATCCCGTGGGTCTTGGGTGCAGACCGGGGGCTGAGCCTTCCCCTCTGGTGGCCCTGGGGGCTGAGCCGGGGTGCGCTGCTGACACCGATCGGGTCATTGGGGTGTCTCCAGCTGTCATTGTTCTTCTGCTCCGTTATGACTGTGGTGATGAGCTTTTGATCACGTAATCCAGCAGTAACAACCCATCATCCCATCTGCAGCCTGTACGTAGTCATGTACGCTGCTTGCTCGCCCCTCTCCAGTGGAATTTATCTCCTGCTGATCCCAGTTTCAACAGAAGCATCTGCTGTGAGGCTGCCCAGCTCCCTTACGCTTCTCCACCTCGGATTGTCTTCTGGCTCTGAGCTGTGGCAGAGGGAGCCTGGAGCTGTGGCGAGACGTAACCTCAATCCTGCAATGCCACCTATCAACAGAAATTCAAGCATCAGAAGAAGCATGTTTAAAATTTTGCCCTTACAGCTTATGCCCTTACGCCAGCTGAGTTCCCAGTCTTGCAAATATTTGCAGCTCCAAAGTACCGTAATAGACAGGAATATCTGGCCCTTGCTCTCCTTCCATAGAGAGATACCGTCTCTTTTTTTCCTCACCTCCGGGGCTTGTTGCCTCTTCTGCTCTCCTTTGTCGTGCTTCAAATCCTCTCTTAGGAGGTATAAACGCTTAAGACTTCTCTTCCTATTGGAGTGAACAGGTTCATTTTTTAATCCCAGTAAGCCACGTTTACAGTTGGACTCGATGATCTTAAAGATCTTTTCCAACCTAAATGATTCTATGTGGAGTGGTCACTAGCGCTAAATCTCCTGCTTTTTGTGTTGACTCAGCCCCCGCTTGCTGCAATGTATTTTGGGTGGGAATCTGATCCTAGTTTTATTACTACTAAAGATTTTGCCCACTCTCTCTAATGGTAAGCTTCTAGGGGCGCTGTCGGATGCCTGGACCTGATTGTCCTGACCCATTTAGTGCCGTGCTCCCAGGGAGGATTCTGCCTGGAGCAGAATAAAGCCTGCAAGACGGGGGATCGCAGATCATGTTGCATCTCACACAAGCGGGGCAGAGGGATGCATCACGCGCTGCCTTCCTCTGCGTGCCCGTCTCCGTTAGCCTGGACAGAGCCCGACTGCTGTGCCTCAGGCTGGCTGAAGGCAGAAAATGGGCAGAACATTGGCAATCCCTCCAGTCTGCCAGGGGATCCAGCCAAGTGGCTTGCATTTCTCTTGCAGTCCTTCAGCATTTTCCCATGAGCTGCTGCTCAGTCCTGGTCTTAGTTTTTTGTTTACTTCATAAGCCCTGTCTCTCTGTTTCCTTTCCTTGACCCCTCCATGGCTATTGTCAGGCTCAAACTGCACATCTGGTTGGGCTTTCCGATGGGCATGCTCACTGCTTCCTTCATTGACCTAGCTTCATTGACCTTCCTTCATTGACCTCCACAATGTGCCTCTGCCCAGGTTTCAAGAAAAGCAGTCCAGGTGAAACTCCAGCAGTAACTGCTCCGCAGCTGTGTTACCCGCTGATCCAGCAACCAAAGGATCCTATTTTGCAGATTCTTACACTAAAACAAATACGTGAATCAAGCTAAGTTATTTTGCATCATCAGGTCTTCTAAAGAAAGATTGTCAGTTCATCACCAATAAGAAGGCTGCCCTTTCCTCCTGGTGACTAACCTTCCCCATCTGCGAGGAGTGATTCAGACCAGATGAGCCTGGTGTGCTGGTTGACATGGGTTGCACCAGGAATGAGAAGGGACAGAAAATTCCCAGGGCTTCTGCTTGCTTAGGGCAGATGGATCAGAGGCATCAAGCTCTGCCCTTGATCTTCCAGCGCTGAGATCACCACCCCTCACCCTCTCTCCCACAGCATTTCTGTGTATGGAAATAGCTAGATAGGTAACTTCAGTGTTTAGTCAGCATCTCTTTTAGCTTCACTTCCATCGTACGCTCTCCAAGTAGAGCGACTGGAGGACAGCTCTAACATGAAGCCAAGTGGCTGCTTTTCTCTGGTTGGTTTGGCTAACACCGACTTGTCAGTGTTCTTGTTCACATTTCAACATCCAGGTGCCAGCTATCCATGGGGAACTCTAATTTTCTAAATACCGCTGTGGTCCTACAACCCACAGGGCTGCTGCGGCAACACGGGCACAGATTATCTCAGTACGTGGCCTTTGGTAGAGATCTATGGTGGGATTCATCTCGCCTCACTTCAGGCTTCAGTTACCTGGGTGCCTGCACTGCCTGCCTCGCCTAGTTTGCCAGTTCTGCCTGTGGAGGCCAAATAAATGTGGAGATGGAATTCAGGGAGTAATAAATTCATCTGACCTAGCCTGGAGTCTGCCTTAGGATGTGACAAATTGTACTCAGGATCTGGTGGATTCACTGACCAGCTCTCCCCTGACCAGACAGGGATCCCAGGGCAACTTTTTCCAGGGTAGGTGCCCATTTTGTGGACAGCACATTCCGTCAGGTGAATTCCAGCACTGCCGTCTCTTGGCAAAAAGCACATTATTCTGTAGCACTGCGGGTGAGAAATAACAAACATGGAGCGTGTCCTGGTTTCAGCTGGGATAGAGTTAATTTTCGTCTTGGTAGCCGGTATGGGGCTGTGTTTTGGGTTTAGGATGAGAACAATGTCGATGATACACTGATGCTTTGGTTCTTGCTGAGTAGTGCTAAGCTGTCTCTAAATAGGTGCTAAGTGGCGCTCACACTGGTCAAGGACTTTTCAGCTTCCCCTGCTCTGCCGGGGGCACAAGAAGCTGGGAGGGGGCACAGCCGGGGGGAGGGCTGACCCAGACTGGCCAAAGGGCTATTCCATACCGTATGACGTCATGCTCAGTATATATAAGCTGGGGCAAGAAGAAGGAAGGGGGGACATTGGGTGTGATGGTGTTTGTCTTCCCAAGTAACCGTTACGCGTGATGGAGCCCTGCTTTCCTGGGGATGGCTGAACACCTGCCTGCCGATGGGAAGTAGTGAATGAATTCCTTGTTTTGCTTTGTTTGCGTGCACGGTTTTTGCTTTGCCTATTTAACTGTTCTAATTTATTTTACTTCAATTATTAAACTGTTCTTATCTCAACCCACGAGTTTTCTCCCTTTTACCCTTCTGATTCTCTCCCCCATCCCACTGGTGGGGAGTGAGCGAGTGGCTGCGTGGTGCTTAGTTGCTGGCTGGGGTTAAACCACGACAGAGCGGCTCCTTGGAGCATTTGGGTTTTGTTCTCTGTGCCGTTGGGGGTTTCTCTCAGAGGAACTGCTGTCTGAGTGCTGTTGACGCTGTGGATAGAGCTGGATGCGCAATTGCCACTGGTACTTCTCAGGTTTAGGACAACAAACCAGCGATGCCTTTCCAACGTGAAGTCAGAGAGTTTTGTGGCATCCGTATGCTCTGAGGTGCTGACCTCTCTGGAGACTCAGAAGTAACACTGAGACCGCCGTTAGTTTGTCCTGTTTGCCATCCTCCGGCAGCAGGCGTAGAAGAAGGAAACCCTTCCCGGCCACAGTGCTTTCATTTGGAGATTCAGTCTTTAAACACGATTCTGAGCGTGGTATTTCCATTGCCTCAAGAAGAGATCTGGTTCATTTCCCCCGTCTCCAGGGTGCTCACTTTCTCATTGCGGTCCATCTGTCTCACAGAAGTCATCTCCAGTTCATGGTGGGCCAAGAACTTTAATAGCGCAAGATTCCATCACAGCTCTAAGGCTTTCCTCAAGTTCATCGCTGCAGAGGCATCATGTCTGAGTGTGTTGAGGCATATGGAGTACGCAAGAGTGGTATACCATACCCTAGACCCTGTGCTACACGTGTAGGCCTGGGTTTATTTATGTATAGTCCTGAAAGCCATGCTGTGGCCACGTTGCTAGAGGTGCTTCCATCAGCTGTACCTTCAATGGCGGCAGGATGTGACCAGGCTCCGCCAAGAATATGCATTTCTTGCATTCCCCTGTCACTGCAGCTACCTCTCTGTGGCTGCCGAGTGCACTTCTGCAGCATCTCCAGTCTACCAGATGTTTTTTCTTAGCTGTTTCTGGAAACTGTAAAGCTTTTCACTCAATGGCCTGGATGTCAGATGGCTCTGGAGACTGTTGCTTTCCTGTGAGAAATACTCCTTTTAATAACAGACAGACAATTAGCAGATGCATTTTCATGGCTTGGCGGACTGTATTTTTGGCCTGAGATACAGTCAAATCCTTATCCATTGTAGAAGCTTGTGTCCCAGTTACACGAGTCTTTTACATCCTAAAATGGAGGGATTTTCCTTTAGTTCCCTGAGCAAGTGTCTTAGTACAGTTTCCAAATATCTTTTAGTGGGAAAGCGAAGAGAATATTGTCCCATCGCTCTTTGTCGGGGCTCTCTGGGGATCTTGGAGGGCTTTTCCATCAATTAATGACTCTATTTTACAGTGAAACCGTAAGTTTGGGCTAATCTTCCTCCTGAGCCAGTGTTTGAACCCACAGCTCTATGTTCTCTCCTCTGTAGAGTCCTAGAGGTGCTGGCTGGAAGGGTTCTCTGAGATCCTGCTCCAAGAAGGACTGCGTTAGGTCAGCTGTGGCTCTGTCCAGCCAAGCCGTCGAAACCTCCCGCAGGAAACCATCTGCAGGACGGTGGTGCCGCGGTCTTTCTGGCGGCCTGTTCTCGGGCCGTACCGCGCTCCGGGGAAATTTTTTTTGCTAAAGTCTGAGTCCAACCTGAACCTCCCAAACCACAATTTGTGGCTGTTGGCCACGTTCATGACATCATCTGCTACTTCCAGGAAGAGTTTGGCTCAGTCATCTTTGTGGGTGCCCTGCAAGCAGTTGTAGGCTGCATTTTTTCATCATGCGATCTGGGTCTGGACCCTCTTCAGTTTTTCCCTGTCTCTCTTGAACTCAATGGCCAAAAGCTGAACACAATATTACAGGTGCAGCCTCACCCGTGCTGAGTAAAAAGGGCAATATCTTCCCTCGATCTGCTGGCCAGGCTGCTTGTTTTGTAGCCCAGGGTGCAGCTTGCCGTATTTCCTGTGAGCGTGCGTTAGCGGGCTCATACTCAGCCTGGCGGTCATTGTAAATCCCTTTTCAGCCTCTTGAACAGAGCTGCTGCTCGGGCAGTCTCTCCTGAGCCGGGGCCGGTGTGTTGGTTGGTCCACCCCAGATGCACACCTTTCTTCTTCCCATTGTTGAACTTCATGCGGCTTCTGTAGCCTGGTCCTCAAATTTCCCAGGGCCCCTCTGGTTTGAAGCTCTGCATTTCACTACGTCAGACGCTCCCCCAGCTTAATAGCATCTGTACTTTTACCGAGGGTGTCCTCTGTCTCATCTGTGTTGTTGATGAGGCTGTTGAACAAGATGGGCCCCCGGACTGGCTCATACAGCACTCTGCTCATTGCCAGCTGCCTAGTCGTTAATCGCTACCTTTTCACGTGGTGGTGCACTCAGTTCTCAGCCCACCTAGCTGTCCATGCATCTGGTCCATAGCTCCTCAGTTTCCAAATGGGAATGCTGTGGGAGTCGGTGTCAGAAGCCTTGCTGGAGTCATGGTATGTCACGTCCACCACTGCCCCCTTGCCCACAGAAAACATCATATTATATTGGTTAAGCACAGTTTGCTGTTGGGAAATCCGTATTGACCGTTGCTGTTTGCCGCCTTGTCCTTCAAATGTTCATGCATGAGGAGGACGTGCTCCGTGGCCTTCACAAGCCTGAGGAAGGGCTGACTCCCATTCTCAAAGGTGAGTGTCACATTCGAGACCCGCTGGCAGGGACCTTCCAAACCACCATGAATTCTCCTAGGAAAGAGCAGCCTCGCTACCGCCTCAGCAGCTCCCGCAGCCCCCTCTGCTGAATCCCACTGGGCCTGTGGACCTGGCTGCAGCAGCTCTTCTAAGAAGTCCCTAACCTGTTGCTTCCCCACTACTGGCTGCCCGTCTTATATTGTCATCTACACTCCAAGGTCTGGGAGCACGCTTTGTCCGTGAACACTGAGACCTAAAACAAAGTTAAGCACTTTGGTCATGTCTGCGCTGTCCACAGCTGATTTTTCATCGGCAGACTCGCATTTTCCCCAAACTTCCTTTTGGTGCCAGTGTACTACTACAAGATGTCCTTGTTCTGCTTAATGTCTTTTCGTAGTCTTTGCTCCAGCTGGGCTTTGGCCTTCCTGATATTGTCACTAGTGCTTCAGCATTGTTTTTATTGTTTTGGTGCCTGTCACCATTTCTCCTTCTTGCATGTCTTTTTGCATTTTAGTTCATTAAGAAGCTTGCTACCTTATCAAGCAAGCCTTCTGCAAAAATATCAGGTCTTCCTAAATGACAGCATTGGTGGGTTGGTCCTGAGATCTCAAAAATTTTTCTTTGAAAACCAG
Organism: Platalea leucorodia; assembly: GCF_965183815.1. Classification (NCBI taxonomy): domain Eukaryota; kingdom Metazoa; phylum Chordata; class Aves; order Pelecaniformes; family Threskiornithidae; genus Platalea; species Platalea leucorodia. The sequence goes on along the minus strand of NC_138826.1, from coordinate 127,635,404 downwards.
CACCCCCTTCCCTTTGGGCTGCTTCTCAGGGAGCTGAAGTCTGTCCTGAACCTGAGGATCCTGGCTCTGCTACTTACCTTTCAAGCCCTCCTCCGGATGCTCAGCGCAGCCATCTCGCAGCTGCTGCAGCCCGAGCTGTCCTGTGACCACATCCAGTTTTTCCCTGTTGGTGAGCAGCAAGTCAAGCAGAAGGCCACCTCCAGCAGCCCTCTCCAGTGTTTGTGTTAGGAAATTGTCACCAGCGGTCTGGGAGCCTCCTGGATTCCCTGGCCAGTGATCCATTGCCTTCCCAGCAGATGTCTGGACAGTTGAAGTCCTGGAGAGGATGAGGGCTTGCGAGACGTCCACTAGTTGTTTATGGACAACCTCACCCACCACCTCCTCTCAGGCGGTGGTTACAGAGCCAGTGTCCCTCCTGCTCCTAGCCTAGATCCAGAGACTTTCAGAAGGCATGTCTGTGCTCCGTGCAGCTGGGAGCTCCATCCCGTGGAGACACCTCCCTTCCCAGCCTGTCCTTCCTGAACAGCCTTCACAGCAGCAAGCATGGTCGCAGAGGTGTTCTTCCCTCTCCTAGTTACATAGGGTCTTTCTCTTCCTGGTGGTCTTCCACCATCTTCCCGTGAGGCACCAGGGTCGAGGAAGGAGAATCGTAGCTGGCAGCATCAGCTGCACAGCCAGGCATCAGTCTGGCAGATGGGTGCAGTCCACAGCGGGTCTTTCCTTCAGCCAGAAGAGTTTTGGGGACAGACTCTGTTGAGAACATAGCTGGAACGGACTCCTGCTGTGTCTCCATTGCCCTTAACCCCAAAGCCCTGCAGTCGCCTTTGAGCTGCTCGAGGTTTTCCTGGATGTATCACTGTTACCCGCTGGCATGAGCAACAAGGGGTAGTAATCAGAAGGGCAGAGGAGTCCCAAAATCTTTGCACAACACCGCCAGTCCAGGCCCCGGGGCCGGCAGCAAACCTTCCAGGACAGTAGTTCTGGCTGGCACATGGTGTCTTCGTGCCACGTCTGGTGGCAGCCTTCCCTGTGACAAGAGCATGGCCTAGGGTAGAGAGCAAAAGCCCTAAATACAGTTCCTCACTTTTTTCCAGGACAGCCACCTGGCAGAACCGCTGAAGGTTTTTAGCTAAAGTGGCCTCTGAATTGTATCTGTTTTCTTTCCTGAGTTTTGTCCTTCCAAGGCCGAGCCCTCTTTCCATTTCAAATGCATTTTGTTCTTCTTTGTCTCTTTGACAAAATCTGTTAGGAAGACCCCTGCATCTCGCGTTCTGCAGCAGAGGTGTCCGAGGAGGCGGTGTCCGAGTGCAGAGGCTGCCTTACTGGGGAGCAGCGCAGGGCAAGACTGTGGTAGCTGAGGTGGAGCTGCCAGCAAGCCTCCAGGCATGTTTCAGTAGGGCTCAGGTGTCCGCCAGGTTGCCTTTGGGAAGTGTCTCCGTTCTCGAGTTCAGCACGTACCACACTTAACGTCCTTGCCAGTGCTGCGACCTTCAGGTGAGGTGCAGGGCTGGGCAGAGCAGTGCGGTCGCCTCCCCGGATCGGTCCCTCGCTCTGCTGTTGTCACCTCTTCACTGCGGTGTTGCTGCATGCCATGAACCGTTGAGTGAGGCCACACGTGGGTAAGGGAATTGAAAGAGAAAAGAAGGTGGCTGCTGGCCTGTTCCTGGGAATTCGGCATCCAGCGCACAGTCGCGATGTCCTCTGGCCTCTCTCACTCAGCACTGAGAGGTTTGGCAGAACAACAGCGGTAGGTGGGCTTTGCCCTTTCGTACTACACTCGGACAGCCTGGGCCAGCGAATCCTACAGGTACCGCTAAGGCAAAGCGTGTCTGTGCCCGAGTCCTGGGATCTGTACGCAGCCGGGGTCTGAAAGTGCTTGTGGGCAGTGCAGCTGGAAGATGCTCCACTTACCGGTGGGCAATCTTTCGAAGGCAGGGGAAGTGGATGTGACTGTTACAACGTCATGTAGGTGGATGAAATGCAGAGATGTGGTTTTTCTTGAGGGATGGTTTCAAACTGCCAAGATTTAGGCAGTCGTGCAGAGTTCAGCAATGGGCTTCATTGAGATACCTTTGAACAACGTGGGATTTGAATCTGGTGGCTGCTGGAGAGGGTGCGCGGGTGACTGCCTCTCCGTGCCCAGCACCGGAGCACAACACCCGCAGACAATTCACCATTGTGCGGTTGGCGCCCGCCCGGCTCGCTGCAGGCCGTGGGGCAGCGCCAGGCTGTGAACGTGCCGCAGTTTAGGACTAGATCAGACCTGTCGGGGCACGGGATTTTTAAAATCCTACTTTAACGGACCAGGATTCAAGAGCGTGGTCTGTAGTGTCCAGCCTTGTATCTTCCTCTGAGCCTGGCAGGTTTTAGATCCTTGATTTTTCTCCTTGAGGAGCCTGTGACTAGTGATGTAGATAAGAGCCTTTGTATGGACACTTCCCTTTTATACAGTCGTCGTGCATGTGTGTGTATACACACAGGACTTATGGACAGTGAATACAAATATGGATATAAATTTGTGGATGTTTTCATTATTTAGGTCTGTATGATATAGTCGTACAAAAGCATTGTTAGAAGAAAAGAAAATTGCAATTAGCAGTCGAGCTGGGATCTCCCTGCCAGAACAGTGGGGTGTAGGGTGGTGAGAAGGTTTCTGGGGCGGTGTCTGCGTTGGTACTGGAGACCCCACCAGTCCCCGTCCCCTGTGGGTAAGGAGAAAACCTGCTGTGGCAGAGGTTAGCTCACCAGGGGAACACGTTCTGAATGTGAACTATTGTTGCTGTGAGATAATGTAATCTAGTATTAATTTCATTTGGCAGATTAAAAAAAAAGGAATCGATGGCTCCAATAAAAACATGCAGGTGTAGCAGCAGATCTGATGGTCGGGCTCTGGCGGTGCTTGCCATGCGCAGAGCATGTCAGCAACCCGTGAGCGTCTCCTGGGGAGGAAAGAGTGCCATTTTTCTGAACCTCAGAGTTTTTGATATTTGGGAGCATAAATTTTACGTAATTAACAAAATCTCAGGGTTATTTGAGGACACGCTGCTAAATGCAGTCCAAAAATCAGGGGGAAAAAATCTGCTGGGCAAGACATCACCCACTTCAGTGAGATAACGAAGGAGCAGTTAAATATTACTTACAGACATGTATCCCCTTCTTACTGGAAAGGTTAGCAAGTAAAGGAGAAGGAAATGCGGTTAATTTGAGCTAAAGCGTGTAGGAGGTTGATAAGGGGAGCCAAAGGAAATATCAAAGGCCAATATGTAACGATAATAAGAAATTTTAGAGCATTAGAAGAAAAAAAAAGTCTGCTAGAGATCCATTTCTATATGTAAATGATAAAATTGTATATTCTGGTGCAAAAAAAAAAAAAAAAAAAAGCAGAAATGTTCTGTTCTGAGTTTGGAACAAATCAGGAGGATGTATCTATCCATATGATGCGCTTGGAACAGAAAGTTTCCCAGCTGTAACCAAGGAGAAAGTGAGATAGTATTTGCTAAAAATAAACATACTCAAATTAACAGGCTTGAATAACATATACCCAAGTGTCTAAAAGAGCCTAGCTGAGGAGTTGTCTGAACCACTGATGTTAATGCCTCAAAATCTTGCTCATCTATGAAATTTCAAAGAGTTGGTAGAGGGCTGTTGCTATTCTAATATTCTGAGGGTATAAAATAGGTGACTCGGGAAACTATGGCTTGTTCAGCTCAGCACCAGTGCTGGGTAAAATAATGGAGCAATTAACCTGGAGCACAGTCAACAAAGACTTAGAGAATGAAAATCCAATGAGTATCATACAGTGTGGTTCCATGGAAGGTGGGAACAAACCTGCTGTCTTTTCGTGACGGCGTCACGGGACTGGTTAAAGCGAGGACCGTGTTCACGTAGTACGTTTTGCCTTCCTTAATAACCGTGTGACTTGTGTATAAATAACCTTACAATAAATGGAATTAACAGAACGAACGTGGCTTAGAAGCGTTGCAAAGTCATGCGGGGGCACGTTTCGGAAAGCAACTGCGAAGGGGAAGGTACCAGTGTGTGGGGCCATCACCAGCAAGGTTTCTTTACAATTTTTGACCCTCGCAGCTCAACACTTCTATCAGTGTTTCAAAATAGTGACAAAACCCCGTGTTTGTAAGGATTGCAGGTACCACAAAGAGCAAAGCGCGTGCTGCGGAATGATCTGGCCGTCCTGCCGAAGCGGCCGTGGTCCGGCAGACCGTGCAAGGCGACGTGTCTGCAAGCAAGGAATGTAGGTTACAGGATATGAAATTACCCTGGAAAAATGTAATTCAGCAAAGGACATGGGTTTCTCCAAGATAATTGTGTTAATGTTAGTTGATTGCGTAGGATGTGGCAGAGAGATTTCGTATATGTAAAGGACAAACTTCCAGAGCTATGTGAACTTGCATATTCTGGTTGCAGCTTTGGAAGATCACTGAAACATCACTTTGTGCAAGTCAGACATTCGCACCGCGGGATGAATCTGGCGTTACTGAGTGGAATTCTAAAAGGGCCTCGGAATGATTCACGAGCTGAAAAAAGGTTTGAGGCTTAAGGAGTCCATCTTGCTCAGCGTGGTGAAGCGGGGCTGATGAGGGCAATAGCGCTGGGGCGTGGGCAGTTAATTCCATTGTCCAGCTTGGAGGGAGACAGCTCATTGCAGATCTCCGTGCACGTACAGAAGATCCCCTGGATAACAGCAGTCATGGATTTTAGTGAAATCCCATTTCAAACACTTCTGCACCAGTACATCCTATGCTCAGAGAATGAGATTGCCTGGGAGAGGTGGGAAGGGGAGTTTAGAGCTCAAGTTCTCAGAAGGAGCATCTTAGGATCTGGATAATCTTGCAGCCTTTCTCCAGTTTGAGCTCTTTGAGATGCTGAAAGGGTGAAGCTGGCCCTCAGAAATCCAGAGCGCTCCACTCTCCAGAGCGACGTATGGGTTTGTTCCTGTTGGTGAAGATTTACCCCCAAAGCCCCCTGAGCATTGCCTAGGGGTCTGTGCGCGTCCTGGTTGATGTCCCATTGTTCTCCTGGTAGATGTCCATACAGAGCTCTGGAGCAGAACAAGCGTATTTCAGGCTTCAGAGCTTGCCTTCCTCTAAGTAACTTCTTATTCCTGGGAACGTGCGTGACTCAGGTGATTCACTGTCAGGTCAGGCTTCTTATGTACAGGCAGATACCACGTAATGAAGGTACGGGCAGACGCCACATAACGCGCCGTTCTTTCAGTCTTTCCTCAGAACTCAGCCCTTCTAATTTTCTGGTAATACTGTGCATTTCTCAAAGCTGCTTCTCACTGGTTGACATCATTTGGGTAATGAAGTGTCCAGAACGGACCACAGCATGCTTGCTGAAGCTGCAGGGGTAGTACCTTCATCCTCCTTCAGCAATCAAACACTGCATTGTCGTAGCTTTGGATACCGGTCGCCATTAAAGGATCCCTCCCTTGCACGGGGACAGAGTTTTCTGTTCTCTTTTTCCCCACAGCCTGACTTGAGCTGGGAACATTTTGTTTGTCCCGGCACCACTGGCACGGTGCTAGGGACTGCACGAATGTACCATTGATCTCCACACAGGTGGCATCTCCTTGCAGAGGAAGTTTTCTCAGGCCTTAGAAGAGCCCGATGTGCTGAACCCAGGTCACAATCCCGTACTCTGACCAGCTGCTTTTAGATATTCCACACGTGGCGGGTTCAGTGGTCTATACCAAATTCACTTCTTTGAAGTTATTTGACATCGCATGGGATTTGATTTAGCAGAGTGGTACAGTGGTACTTAAATGAAATGCAAATATAAATTACACTTAGCAGAGTATAGCAGATGCAATATCCAGCTGAATCACCATACAGATCTGAGTCTTGTTACCAGTCTCTATAGTCTGCTCACCATCACGACACGGGCTGTCTCCAGTCACCGCAAAGGCGTAAGTGGGTTGACACCAGCTCAAGCCCGTTGCTGTCTTTCAGTTTGTTCTGTTTGTTGTTCAGTTTTTATGTTCTCTGTCGGGCTAATCCACCTCTACAGTCCTTCTCCCCATTCTGGTCTTGCTAACTCAGGAAGACTTTTGCGCTCTTCTCACTTCAAGGATGAAGTTACAGAGCCGGTTGACCCACTCAGCTGGTGCAGCCAGTTGATCCTCTCACCTGACGCAGCTGGGTGATCCACGCAGCTGCTGTAGCCACTTGATCTAAAAGAAAGACTGCCTCTGGCCCCTTGGTGTTGAGATCGGCTCAGCTTCCATTGCAACAGCTCTGGTCAGTCACTCCCTACCTTCTTCCCTGGGCTTCAAGAGCACGTAGCCCTTGCCTGTCTTTTCAGAGCTTTCTTCTGCTGTAGGGGTTCATTGGTCAGTCACAAGGGGGAAACATTAGTGCTATTACTCAAGTCACATGAGAGCTCATCTGGAGTAATATCCACCGCCCTAGAAATCTGGGTTCAAGAAAGATGAATTCAGGCTGGAACAGGAGCATAGAAAAGCTACTGAGATGATCAGGAGAATGGGGATGTTATGTCCTGGGACAACTACTAAAGCTTCATATCCTTATCAGCTTGCTGGGAGGGATCAGACTGTATGAAATGTCCCACTGGGCCAGACGGATGGTCCATTAGCCCAGTTCCCTGTCCTTGACAGTGGCGTTACAAGATACTACTAATTAAGGAGAGCACACGTGCCTGGCCATTTTGGGTGGTCCACTCCCCTTGTGCCTTCCAGCATCCAAGGTGGTCGCACTGGGGACGTTAGCAGGAATGACCCTGTTCAGTCCTGCTGGTATCTGTGCAAGGACCTGCTCTCCAGGAATTCGTCTGATCTCCCTCTGAATCTGCCAGTACTGTCCACCTCCACGGCCTCCCGTGGCAGCCAGCTCCAGGCGACCATTGCCTGCTGCACAAAGAAGTCTTGCTTTTCTCTGGTTTTACCTGATCTGCCCCTAGTCTCCTTGAGAGCCCTCTCCTTCTCATGCTGCAGGATTTGGTGAACAGCAGCTCTGCCTTGGCTGTGTCCACTGCCTTGGGGAGTTTTGTAAGCCTTGGCCATGCATTTCCCTGAGCCTTCGCTTCTCCAAACTGGCGAATCCCAGCCTTCTCGGTCTGTCTTCATAGGGCAGTTGCTCCATGCCCTTGACCATTTTAGTTGCCCTTTTCTGGCCCTTCTCTAGCTCCACCGCTTCCTCCTGGAGATGCTGAACCAGACCTGCACACAGCACTGAAGGCATGCATATGCAGGATCAGCACAGCCCCAAATGACGTTGCCCACCTTGCTTTCCATCTCTTCCCTGATGTATTTTGTTGGCTTTTTTGGCTGCTGTTGTGCACTGAACCCATGATTTTGAGAGCTGTCAGTATCAGCGCCAAGACCTATCTGGAGCTGTACCCACCAGGTCCATGTTCAGCATCGTGGCTCTTCCCTAGAAGCATTACTTTTTGCGTGTCTCTACATGGTGGCCCATCTGCCACCTTTTGCCCTCTCACTCAGTTTGGGAGTCCTCCTGGAGCTCATCAGCATCGATGCATCATCTGGCTACTCAGAAGACAGTTGCAGCAGTTTATAATGCCCAGCCTTTGACATAGTGTCTTCATCTTTCAATGTGTGTTCTTTTATGTTTTGTAGACACTTTCTGCATGATTTGACTCTTGATCTATTGTCTTCTTCCAGGCCAAAAACATATCTCTAAGGGCAGAGCATCCTCATCAGGCAGTTGTGTCCAAGAAACTGGAAGTTTTTCTTTATTGCTGGATCAAAACCAGTCACGTTTCCACCACTGCCTGTCTGATCTTTCTCATTCCAACATCTCCCCATTTGAGGGCCAGCAATCGTTTGGAGTGTTTAATTCACTGGGCAGGACTCCCAGCCGCTGGTCTTCTTGAAGATTCATCTCTGCACTTCATAGACTGGGACCAAAACCTGATTTTTGTGTGTGTGTCAGACAATTCCCCTGTGTCGCTCTAACGTCATCAGACAGCTCCAGGCTGTCTGCGTGACAGGGATCCTCCGTGCATGGGTCTGCTCAGAAAGATGAAACACTTTGCTTTGCTCATTTTGCTGCCTCCTCTTTTTATGTCTGAGCGCTTTTCTTCCTCCTGTGGGAGACGGCATTGTGCTCCTGAGAGCGCGGTTCTGACGTTGCGTTACTGCTGAAGGTGGGGGCTGCCTTGGCTGAGATCCTCTCCCAGTTCGGCGGATCAGCAGCGGCATCGAACCGCAGCCCCCGTTCCCTCTCGGGCACCTGGCGCCCGGGGTCTCTGGCTGCTGCGGGTAGGCTGCGAGTGCTGGTGTTGGGTCTCCCTTCCCACTGTGGAACAGCGGCTTGAACCACTGGTTTGCTCACTGTTGATGGGAGCTCACCTCCCTGTAGGTATAAACGCAGGCTCGGCGCCAGGCTCTGTGATCTCAGCACACGCGGTTTATCATGCCATATTGACTCAGCGCTACTTTGAAGCTGAAAAAGAACTGAAAATCTTCATGCCTTCTTCTCGGTGAGCTAACCTGTGTATCAGATGTTCTTCTCTTTGTATTTTGAATTTTTCAAGAGCAACTGTTAGAGAAACTTCACTCAGATGAGTGTTCAGCTAAAGCCGTTTGCAGTTGCGGAGTTTGTAGTTCATCTTCTTGGGTATCGCCAGGAACCAGGAGTGAATCAGGATTTCGTATTTTTCAGAATTTTTTTTTTTTTCCCCCAGACATTCTTGCATGGTACAAGCAACTGTCTGACCAGTCTCCCCTGCGGTCAGCTTTACTGTACAACATTCATTCTTGACCTCCTGTATCATTTCAGCCTCCTGACTGCTTTTCTTACCTGCTTTCTGCACGACGCCGTTCTGGTCGGTCAGGTGGAGCTGCAGTTTCCTGGGGTTTGAGCACCTGCTTGGTTTTACTCCATCTTTCACAGAAAAGGCCTGGCAATGTGGGACCGATACTTTGAGGTTGTCACTGAAAGACCTTTAATGTGCTCTTCCCTCTATTTTAAACAGCAGCAGGGATGTTATTTTTTTTCCCATAGGTTAAATTCCATTCACACTCCAGTGACCAAACTTTCCTTTGCAGGCTTTGTAACCTAACCCAGCTCTGGCACGTTTCTGGCTGGTTTGGTTGTGGCTTTGAGTTGAGGTCCTTCTGGCCAGGGGTGTTTCAGAGAGTCACAGGGTCAAGTCGGCGGTCCCAGGCAAGCGTGGCACTGAGACTCTACACTTGCTGGCCAGTGTCATGTTTTTCTTGTCTTTCACGGCTGGCCCTTAGCGTGCTTCGTAAAGCCGGTGTTGTTCTCGCCGCTGCTGCTTCTTCGTGCTCCGGACGGTCAAGGAGTGCCCAGCGGTGGATGAAGTTGCACAATACAGGCTAAGCTGACGTCTTATGGCTTTTGTAGGAGTTGTCGATCTATGGGCACATTTGGAACATATTGGGCAAAAAGCTGTCTGACCACATTGGTACCTTTTTCCTTATCCCTGATCTCACCAAGTTATAACCAATTGAAAAACCAACATTTTCCATCTGTTACTTGACTCCCAGCAAAAACGCCAACAGTCCGCCAGAACACCACGGGATACGGTGCTCGGGCCGTGCTTCTGCCAGGCAGTGCCACAGCAGCCGGTGCTCGCGCTCCTGGGGACCACGCGCCCTGGCTCGTGCCACCAGCGCTGCCCAGGATGGAGCAGAGGGAGCAGGTCCCACCTTTCCAGCCCGCAGGGTCAAAACCTCCCACTCCTGCTGCTCTGCATTCGAGTAACCTAAAAAATCTGAACTGCTGCCCATTTGGGTGGACAAGTTTGGATGATTAAAAATGAAACAGAAAGCACAGGCATCTTCCGTCGGTATTTTGGTTCTTTATGTGGAAGGGAGGAGGGTGATGGTCATGTGTCACACGCAGATGATGAAACGCTTTCCAAGCCATTAGTAACTGAAGCGGTAAACATCTGCCAGGTGCCAATTTTTCAGTATTTGCATTTTGTGATTGTATGATGCTGGGTAATGCCAGGAGACTGGCAGAGCGCTGGCGTTCGGAAGGGGCAAGGGGATGATCCAGTTAATTATAAACCTGTGAGTCTGATATCAGTTGCTGGCAAAAAATAAACAATCAGATACTGTAGGCAGTGGATAAGGAGTTAAAGAGTAGAATAAAATCACCAGCCGAAAGCCTCACCAAACAAATTTCATTTCATTCTTTGAGGTGTCAGGTTTATTTGATAGAGGTAACTGTGAAGATGGAATAGATTTTGTTTACCGCTGTATAACATCCCCATTACAAAAGCCGCGGTGCACGAAACCAGCGGAGCGCCTGGGAGGCGGTTCGCAGATGTGCCGGGTGAGGGGTCCTGGCCAGTCCCGGTCAGCGAGGAGCCCCGCGGCCGGGGTTCCTGGTGGGTCTCTCCAGGACGTGGCTCAAGACCTGCTGCTGCTCGGTGGCTTCGCACGCATTCTAGAAAGGAACCTGAAATCACGGCTGATAAATACCAGGCGTGCAGGGGGCAGCGGGCCGCGGCGCTGGGGATGCGCCGCGCAGGCCGGGGCTCCGCTGGGCAGCGGGGCTTTGGAAAACTAAAGGGCTTGCGAAGACAAACTGCTGAAGTGGTTTAGGATCGGGAGAAAAAACAGGATAGCCGTGCTCCAGGATTCAATCCGTTCCATCTAGTTCGTCCAAAAAAAAGATTAAGAGGTGATTTAACTAGAGTAGGCTGGTAATTTCATCGAAATCAAATTTTCTGAGGAAAACGTGTGTTTCCATGCAAATTGAATAATTGTTGAATCAATTATAATCAAAATTGAATCAATTCAGTAATTGAATATTTGAAATAAAATTATTATTTCAAAAGCTTTGCGTCTTAGAAAACGTTGATGTTCCATTTCAGAATGCAGTTCAACCCTTTTTTCACTTACATTTTTTACAGTTTTTCATAGAAAACAGCACTACAGCTCATGTATTGCAAATGTTATAACCTATGTACTTTTAATTATTTAAACAACAGTTCAGTCTGCCCTAAAGATGAAACATCTCCAGCTGGAGTTGAAACGCATAAAACCCAAACATTCTTGAAATGCCGAAGTTTCTAGCATCCAGGACAGTTCTGCGGTTCAGCCGCTGTCCTTGCGATCCCGCGCACCCCGGTGCAGGGACGATGCCGGTAGTGAGGGAGGGGGGACTGCGCCTGAGGAAGGGTAGCACAAGGGCCTGCGACTGAAAACAGATTTCTTGATAGTAATATGGGAATGGGTTTTGGTTTTTTGTTTTTAAGCGGTGGGAATTACTAAGCATTTGCAGGAAACCTGCAGAGGAAAGGCTGAATTCTCCGTCTCCTGGTGTCTTTGAGACCTGAAGGTGGTGGCATGCAACAGCTTAGCTATAACGCTTCTGGTCTTGAACTTAGGATGACAAAATTAATGTTGCATGGACAACCTAAATCCTGTCATTACCTGTCTTTTGAGTGCTCCGCTTCTGGGAACAAAAATATTAACATAAATATTAACGAACGCAAGTGCTTCTGTAGCTATTGCCCGTAGATAATCACTTGTCTCTTATTTGCCGTCAGTGTTATCTTACGCCTAGAGCAGCAGCAGTTCTGGAGCGCGCAGCACATCTCAGCGGTGACTGCCAAAGTGTGCAAACACCTCTGGTTCCTTTACAAAGCGGGGAACTAAGCCACAAAAGTTGAAACCAGTTTTTCCAGCTGTGAAGCGTCTGAACTGTGGCATCCTCATCCCCGTTACACCTCAAGCTCAGTTACCCAAAGCGAGGGTCCAGCTGTTAATGCCCCATGGAGACCCTCGTGTTCGTTGCTGCTTGGTAGATGCCCGAGTACTGAGGTTGCATTTCCCAGTTTATTTCTTGGTTTTGTGTCTTGGAGATTGCCTAGCCTGCCATCACAGCCCAGCGCTTGTCCAGGAAGCTAATAGGTTACGCTAGCACTAAAAACGACGACAGGAATGAGCTTCAGCATGTGTCCCACAGAGCCCTGGAAGGAGTCGATCAGCGTGTCGATAGCCAGGGGAGCAGATAAGCGTCTCCGTCCGTACGCCACGCGTGGCTGCTGGTGGGGACAGGGTGGCTGAGCTGTTCAGGGCGATCTCTGCACGCCGCTCCAAACGGGTGCCTGTGCTCTTCCAGCGCCTCTTGCGGACCTGCGGCACAACTCAAGATTTGCGGATCCAGGAGCCTCCCCTGTGGTTGCCGAATACCCAGGCAGAACTAGGAAAGGCTCAGTTTTTAGTGATCTGCCTTGATGGCCCAGTGGGAAGGGGGAGGTCCAGCTCTTGCCACCTGGCTGCAGCACTGGTGTGCACTGGTTTGCACTGGCCTGTTGCAGGTTCCTCAGCTTCTCCAGAAGGTTGAGGTCACCAGTAGGTGACACCCCACAGGGACAGCTTAAATATGAAAATGTGCTAGGCTGTAAAAACGAACGCAGAGATGCAAAATCATCTGGTTTTGTGGCTTGACATCCGTCAGTCTTGCCCTCTGCCTGTTCTCTTTGTGGCAGCCAGCCTTCTCACTGCTCTCTTTCTCTGTGTCCCCTAGGTGAATGGTGTCAACGTGGTGAAGGTGGGGCACAAGCAGGTGGTCTCCTTGATCCGGCAAGGGGGGAACCACCTGGTGATGAAAGTTGTTTCCGTCAGCCGCAAGCCAGAATCAGAAGAAGTTGTTCGGAAGAAGGGTAGGTGTGGAGTCTCGTGGTTCTCTGAACGGGGGTTGCGTCACCTCAATGTGAGCAGGCATGCCGAAGCCTGTGGGTCTGCCAGGAGGAGCCTGGCACGGGTGGATGGCCGTGAGGCTGCCGAGCTGCAGCAGGGGAGGAAGGAGGGCACCGCGAGGGGAAGACCTGCCTGTCCCGGCACGGAGCCCTCCGCACACACAGCACTGCCACACGAGGACACGCCGGCACCCGGCGGCTGCGGCTGGGAGCGGCGCAGGGAGGATGGGGACGGTGGTCAGGTGGAGGGGCTGTGGCAGGGCACTGCCACTGACACTGGGGGAGCCGGGCGCAGCCAGCGGCTGCTGGCCAGGCCTCCTGCAGGTCCCATCCGCGGCCAGGCTGCGGGACAGCTGTGTTCTCACACCGGAGCTGTGTGTGCTCAGCGAAGGCTGGAGCCGGCTCCTCCTTGGGAACAGAGCTGCTTCTGGCACCCGCAGCCCGTGGTGCCCGCGGCAGGCTGTGCTGGAGAGCAGAGACTCCCCCTGCCCTGCGCGGGGTCGTGGTGGGGGTCTGCCCCTGCTTCAGGGTGCATGGGGGTGTTGTGGCGGGGAACCGGCCCTGCTGTGCGAGGCGGGCTGTGATGGAGAGCTGCCCTTGCTAATGTGGGGCTGTCAGGGTGGAGCACTGTGCTGTGGGGATGGGGGGTGTCGGGGCGGAGGATGGTGCCTACAGGAGCGCAGGGGGTGCCAGCATGGAGGACAGCCCCCAGGGTGGTGGGGAGCGCCCGGGTGGAGCCTGTCCTCTCTCGGGAATTCTGTGGCTGGGAACTGCCCCATGGGCTGGTTGCTCCTGGGGGCACGGCCAGTCCTGGGGCTGCTGGCCGCGTGCGGGACTTGCCCTCACTCATGGGAGGGCAGGCGGCCGTGGGGCCCCCAGAAGGCTCTAGGCCTTCGCCCCGTTGTCCCTGGGCCCCGAGGGCAGAGCCAAGACCCTCGGCCAGAGGTGGGGCCTGGGGGGAGTTTGGCGGTGGGCTGATGCGCTTGTGGCCAGCAGGGCAGGGCAGCCCTTGGGGTAAGGGGTAGCCAGCTGAGGAGGGCAGGGGCACATCTGGAGGGCAGCTGGATGGGAGGCAGCCAGCTGTGTGCAGGGGGGACGGATCATGTCATACAGCTGTGGAGGGCAGGGGCACATCTGAGGACAGCCAGCTAGGGAGGCTGGAGGCACATCTGGGAGCAGCTGGCTGTGGAGGGTAGGACCTCATCCAGGGGCAGCCAGAGGTGGAGGGCAGGGGCTGGCGGTGGAAGGCGGGGCACATCTGGGAGCAGCCGGCAGTGGAGGGCAGGGGCACATCTGGCAGCAGCTGTCTGTGGAGTATAGGACCTCATCCATAGGCACCCAGCTGCGGGAGGCAGGGGCAGACCTGGGAGCAGCCGGCAGCGTGGGGCAGGCTGTGGGGCAGGAGTGTTTCCTGGGGGAGCGTGGCTGGGCGCCGGCGCGGGGGGACGGGAGCGGGGCGCGGGGGGACGGGAGCGGGGCGCTCCCAGCGCAGCACGCGGGGCGTGGGGGAGGGAGGCAGCTCTGCGCACTGACACTAAGAGCTGTAATTATATTGTCACGGCACAAAAGCATCAGTCGTGGGAAAGGCTGAGGCTCGGGAATCAGTGCTGGGACCACTGCCAGTGCCGCTCGTCGCTTCTCCTGGTGCTTCCAGCCCTGCAGCCGGTGAGCAGCTGCCCGTTGCTGCCCGTTGCTGCCCGTTGCTGCCTGTCGCTGCCTGCTGCCCGTGCCCTGAGCCCACAGAGCTGGGCGGCCGCTCTTCCAGCACGGGGTGCGGGGACCGGAGCTGAGTCCCCTCTGCGGGACCCTGGCTGCAGCACGGCCGGGGGGAGCCAGACCCCCGTCCCCCCCGGCTGGGGCTTGCCTCTTCCTGGGGGCGATGGAGGCCTGTGTGGGACTGGCGTTTTCTGGCTGAATCCGCCCCTGTTGGGGTCTCTGATGCAGGCAGCGCCAGCAAAGCCTGAAGCTCCGGTTGCCATGGCAATGCCTGAGCGTTGAATCCAGCATTGTCAGCGAGCAAGCGTGAGGAGGAGGAGGCGCCCCAAGTGAAGAGGAAGAGCCTTCAACTCGTCCCCGCTCTGGTGGGCTCATGGCATGCAGCGCCTCCGGGGCAGCCCCGCGGGCCGGCCCGGCTAGGCAGCCCCTTGGGGCAGCCCCGCGCCCCGGCACAGCACCGCGCTGCCCCGTGCCGGCCATGTGCCTCCGCTGCCCGGTGCGGAGCCGGCCGCCTGCAGCGCTTCGCTAGGGCCGCGGGAGCCTCACCCCGTCCTGGATACGGCCGAGCCGGCAGAGGAGGGTGGGTGGGCTGTGTTTTGCTGGGGGATGCGCCGCGCCGAGGCGGGAATGAGAGACTGAGATCAGGCCTGCTGGACTTGTTTCTCCCTCCTACCCTCCACCCATGGCGTGTGCGGAGGGGAAGCAGCCATCAAAGCTGTTTGCTGAGTCCCACAGGCAGGCAGCCAGCTGCCTGAGACAGATTTAATTCGCGAGAGGCTTTCATAGCCATAGCATCTCCGGTAGCTGCAGGGGGGCAGGCGCAGCCCGGGGACATGACTTGGACTCTCCTCCGCTGAGGGCTGTGGGAGCCTGGGCAGCCTGCACGTGCCTGCGGGAGCCACCAGCCCCTCCGCGCCGGGGCCTGCCCCGTGCCCCGGGACTGTGCTACCAAGACCATGAAGAAGTTTGCTTCCACACGCAGCCTCAATAAGATCCTGCAGCAGTGCGACTCCTCATCCCGCGAGTACGAGGAGATCCAGGCTGTGGAGAAGAAGTGGCATCTGCATCTGGCCACTCCTCGTAAGTTCCTGGACAAGAAATGCAAAATGCCGTCTCTCTTCCTTTCAGCTCCGCCGCCTCCCAAGAGAGCGCCCAGCACCACCCTGACGCTGCGTTCCAAGTCCATGACGGCCGAGCTGGAAGAGCTGGGTGAGTGGCGGCAGGGGCTTGCGTGTGCATGCAGGGGTGCATGAGGAGCATGCGGGGCCGTGGCCGGAGCAGGCAGCACACTCGCCCAACGTCCATTTTCCAGAGGGGTGCATGAGCACGAGCGCGAGGCGACGCGCGCACCTCCTGCGCTGAAGTTTCCGTCATGCTTAGCAGCGTGTGGGGCGCGGGGGGCCGAGAGCCCGCTGCCACCGCCACAGGGGCGCGGGAGCCCCCGGCAGGGCTGGTCCACCCCTCCGGTGCCGCCTCCCCAGAGAGGCGGCCTGGGGGGAGGACGCTGGGTGCCTCCGTGTGCTTGCGGAGAGGCTTGCCGCCCCCGTGCCCCGTCCGTCAGGCACCCTGCTTCTCCCGCACTCCGAACAGCCCCTTGTTTTTATTTTCCTCTACCTCCAGGCAGATACCGCACCCTGCCAGATTAGCTGGCATCCCCATGGGCTGCCCTCCCCCCTTACACACACACATACACAGCACACACGCTCACACGTTCTGCTGTCACTACAGAGCCTACCCACGTTTCCAGATGCTTTGGTATCCCAGCTTGCATCTACATGTTTTCCTATATTCTCTTAAAGCCTCTCCACCTCCACCCTGTCCTCGCTTCCAGGTGCCCTGTGCTGAAGCCCCTCAGTCTTCCCATCTATTCCGGCCCACACCTTCCCGGTGCGCTGGGCTCCCCCCAGTAGCATCCTGCCAGCGGAGGGCCGTAGGGGTGCCGGTGTTCCCACACCCTCCAAATGGCAGTCCCTTCTCTCTGCACAGAGCGATTTGCCCATTTTGCCACACGTTGTCCCCCGCGCGCTGCAGAGGCCGCAGGGCAGCTGAGCAGGGCTCTCCGCTGGCGGCGGCAGTGCCGGGGAGGCTGGCTAGCAGAACGGTGGCCATGCGGCCCTTGCAGCCTGCCGGGCAGAGGAGGTGCGGAGGGACCCTTCCTTCTGGGGGAGCCTTCGGGGCAGCTGCGCTACGACACGCAGCTCTGGTGCACACGAGGTTGGCCCTGCCAGGACGGGCTGTTCAGGGCTGGCACAGGGCGGGAGTCAGATGTGCTGCGAGCCCCCCCGAGAGCATCGGCAGAGCAAGAGGGAGCCGCTCTCGGCACTGCCCACTGCCATGGCTCGTGCTTCTGCTGGTTTTTTATTTGTATTTATATTTTTGCTGGGCGAAAATGTGGCGATGTGTACAGATGCGCTTGCCGGCCATGGTGCAGAGGCTGCACGTGGCAGACCCCTGTCCTGCCTGGGAGGAGACCCACCGGAGAGGCAGAAACCTAGGCAGAGACCCCGCCACCCCCTCTCTTTTTCAGGGTGTTGAAGGAAGGTCCGCAACCTTTCTCGCTCTGCTCTGCTCCCTGTCCTACACGCATGTCCAGGCTTTACAGCCCCGCGGGGCTCTCCTGAAAGAAATAGACCTTGAGGGTTCGGGCTCACAAACAGAGGCTTGAAGGGACAAATCTCAGCATTTAAGGGTTTGCATCAACTCGCTGATGGCCACTGTGATTTATTTTGTGCTGAGCCCACTGCCTTGATTTTCACCCTAGCCTGTTCCCCGCTTCTCCAGCCATTTATTACTAAACCTGAAGGCACTGTGTTTGCTATTAGCCATTAGGAGAGGATTCAGAATAGCCCGTTTCTTCCACTTTTTGCTCTTCCCTTTGCACAGATACTGCACAGATCCCAGGGTTCATATTTTTACTCTCGGTTGCTGGTCCTGCAGTTCCTAGGCAGTGTTATGGGTGCCTGCTTGCACGCACAGGCAGCATGTTGCCTCCGTGAGAACGTGTTCCCCAGCTGCATGTCCCCATCTTTGGTGACCATCACGCCCGAGTCAAAGCCTGGCGCGCGTCGTGCAGGCGCCTTTGCAGAGGAACGGGCACCCCGACCGCGGCGCTTGGCCTTGCAAGTGCCAAGTGGGGCGTGGGACAGCACCACGGGATGCCCTGCGCCGGGAAAGCCGCAGCGTGTCAGGGCGGGGGGTTGTGCATGTGTTTTGACAAGCAGAGCTGCTGGGCTCAAGGGGGAGGGGAGCAAGCTCGTGGAAAGGGAAGTCACGAAAAGCAGAGAAATAGCTCTGCCAGAGAATATATTAAAGATGAGTCCTCTAGGTCTCCCTGAGGAGTTTGCATCTAGACGCTGCCTCTCTTCTACCTGGAGAGGGACTAGGAGCAGCAGCTGCCTGTGTCTCCCGGGAGAGGGATTTGTAGCCGGTGATGGGTCTTAGTCCACATGTTTTCCGTGCAATTGTAGCGGTTAGTCCCTACTTCATGTCCTGTGGGTCAGGGAGAGTGCCACACATCCCCAGGGAGCACGGCACAGGGAAAATGGGGGACCGTTCCTCCTCCCACACTTTGCCTTCTGGTGGTTGATCCTCCGGCTGTTACTGCGAAGGGGGAGTTTTAGTGCAGGTCAGCATCCCCGCGCCTCAGCCGTGTGCAAGTTCAGAGCCCAGTCTCCTTTTCTGGGGGGACAGTGGTGTTAGTGAAAGGGACGGTTCTACCTGCAGCTTCTTAAAGGGAGCCTTGTCGCATGGTCCCTGCCCCTTTTCCCTTGGAGCCTGTCCCTGTCCTGCAGAACATCCCACATGCCCATAGCCATACCTTAACATTTTCTTGATGCATGTTGTGCCAGTCCCCTTGGAAAAGCAGATTCCCAGCAAGCTGCTAACAAAGCACTCCTGCCCTGCAGTCCTGGCGGTTACTGGATGCAGAGGAAACGGGCTTTGGGAGTCATGCAGGCTGCTGTGTCTTCTCAGTGAGCAGGGAGGGATTAAAAGCTTTTTTAAAAGAGTTTCTCCATGGCTCGGGCATTAAATGCCATCCAGACCTCCTCCTGGTCTTACATCGCACCTTCCCTCTGCTTTCCTGGTCTGAGTGAAGAAGAGGAGGGCTCAGCGGAGGGCTGGTCCCAGCGGTGGGGCTGGCGAGAGCCGGCCTCTGTTGGTGCCTGCCCGCCTGCGGGGCCAGGACGGGTGCTGGCCTTCCCACGGAGGGGCAACAGAGCCGAGGAGGGTGCACAAGGTGCTGCACCCCCTGCCCTGCCTGAGCCTTCGTCCCGAGAGCGCCCGGCGAGGCAGGCACACGCTCCACTGTCAGGGCCTGATCCTGCCAGCATGCTGGGAGGCAGGAGAGCGTGCGGGGAAGAGGCACAGCAGGCAGGCAGCGAGGCTGGAGCTGGGAATGAAAGCAGGAACTGTGCATGCCATTCATGTTGTCTTTTGTTTCTTGATTCCAAGCCTCCATGCGGAGAAGAAAAGGGGGTGAGTGAAACCGCACATCCTGGGGCTCCTCCCTTCCCCGTCAGCCTCCCAGCCAGCACCCAGTCGCACCACACAGGCACGCACGGTGCACCCCAAGGGACTGGCCCGGGTCACCGTCCCCTAGTTGTCACGGGAAGGCTCAGCCCAAAGGGAGCCAGGGCTCTGCAGGTCAGCCTCCCGCCCAGCACCGCCGCCATGGGAGCAGCCGCCACGTGCAGCTCTGGCGGGGCAGCAGAACGGCCGGAATCGGCGCGGTCGTGTTGGGCTCCTGCTGGGCACAGGCAGGAATGCCCGTGTGCCAGCTGGGCCCCGTGAATCCCCAGGTCTGCCTTTCCCGAGTGTTGTACTTGCTTTGTGTTTGCTCCACGGTGAAAATGCCTTCCACAGGAATGTCCCCCGCATCTGGGGTCCTAAAGTACAGTCTCCTTCAGCCCCCGGGTCAGAGCTTTGGAGCTCATCAGATGAAATGGCAGCCACGCTCGCTGCCGTGTCCAGCAGTGCAGGTGTTGCCTCTGCTTCTGCCCCGTGCAGGCTGTCGTGCTGCTCCCGGCGGTCCCGTGCCGAGGAAGCACCTGAGGAGGCACCTGCACTGCAGGCAGGGTTTGGTGGCAGCTCTGAGGGCACGCCCAGGTTAGCTGGGGCTGAGCTGGTTTGGTTATTAGTTGGCTGAGCTCCGGGTGGAGAGGGCCACCCACCATGAGGGCCACGGTATCGGTGCCCGAGCTGGCTGGGGCAAAGCTGGTTGCAGCAGGGCTCTGTACACGACAGTTGCACCACGCAGTGTCTGCGTGGCCCTCGCGTGAGGGATGCTACAAAGACAGCAGGTTCCTGCCAGGGCTGAGAGCCGGTAATGGACAATCCTGAATGGAGCGAGAAGGCTCATCCTGTGCCAGCACACAGTTCTGCATTTCTCCAGCACAGGCACAGGGCAGAGGGAGGGAGCCTGGAGACCTGACCCCAGTTCTGAGCCTTTCAGAAGCAAAACTCTGTCCTGGTAATGTGAAGCTGGAGAACTGTTTCCCAAGGAACAGGAGGTGTGAGGCACTGTCTTCCACCATAATGGTGATGACATAGGAAAGAAGCTGAGCAAGGCTTACAAGCGGGAGGTCTCTGAGGGACCTCCCCAGACCTCCTCTGTACCGAGCAGACCTGTCAGTACCCAGAGGTGGAGGCAATGCAGAGGTCCCAGGGATCAGAGTGATCAGCTGAAGGTCACCAGGGATGTCCTGACAGTGAAGACAGCCATCTCCAAGTGTGTGGTGGAGAGCACTTGACGCTTTGGACAGCCAGAGCCATCTGCACCCATTCCAGGGGGGTCCCTCTTCTCAGGGCAGCTCCAGCGCTGCCTCATCCCCCGGCCCAGCAGCCTGGAGGCAGGATCCGCTCCAGGATGCTCTTCCATCTCCTGCAAAGGCATGGCAGATACACAGTGCAGTTTGTGGTGATTTGTCTCCCTGTGCTCTAATGGCATTACGAGATGGAAAGTGGAATAAAGCCAGAAGCGGAGGCAGGTGGAGAGGGCTGAGCATTGCCGTTACTCCTCCCACAGCTCTGGGGTCTCCAAACTAACGTCGCTACGGGGCTGCCCAGAGCAGCTTCCAGAGACACTGATGAGGCAGGTCTTCTTTAGAATCAGCCCGTGGCCCGTCCCCTCCTGAGGCTTGGCTGTTAGAGGTCCACACGGTCGCTCGGCAGCGTTTGGCCACGAGGAATGAGCCAGCTCCCCTCTGAGCAGGCTGAACCGCCCCGCGCCTCTTGCGGTGAGCGCAGCGTGCGAGTCACACAGCAGTGAGGAAGAGGAACCATGAAGTCCCCCAGAGACAAGGATGGTTGGCTACTGGAGGTCTTGTGCCGAGGAAGTTCAGGAGCTGGCCTGAGCTCTTTCCTTGGGGCAGGTGCAGCTCCTTAGTCCCAGGGCCTTGTGGCCTTAGTCCCAGGACCTGCCACCAAGGGTGCTGGCCTCAGAGGACACCTGAGTCCCCTTGGCAAAGACCACTTGGGGTCTGTGTTGGTGCAGGGCTTGCTGCTTCATAGACTGGGCTTCTGAAATGTTTGGGACTCATTTTTAAATGTTTCTGTAACTCAGGAACGCTGGCTTACAAACTGCCACGTGGACGACTGCCGTGGCCACAGTGTGCGGCGGTACTGAAGCTGGCCCCTGAGTCATATCCGCCCCAGGCAGGGTTTTGTAGGAGTACGGGCCCGATTGATGGTCAGAGCGCTGCAGGTCGCTCGGGTCACAAAGATCAGCAGCTCCCACACCACAGCAGTGACATTTCGCAGTCCCAAGTTCAACAGCCAGGCTGGAAAGAGCCCAGAAGTTCACAAGCTTCACCTGAACACAGGAGAGCTTGTCAGCCTTACGGGATGAGCGCTGCACGTGTTCTCCCCTCTCCCTGGACAATTTACTGGGACAGTGGATTGGTTGTGCCATGGAGGTAGAAGCATCCAGTCTTGATGAATGCCAAGGCAGACCCATCCGCTGCAGCACAGCCCCATGCCAGCGTGATGGCTGCGCTCCCGTGCCAGCTGACACCATTTATGACACAGAGCCCCCAGACTCAGCCCTGCCCAGCCCGGGGAGCCGTAGGAGCAGGGAGCAGCCACACCTGAACGGGCCCTGCCCAGGCTGAGCACCAGCCCAGCAGCCTCCGTTAGCTGGGCTCTGCTGGACCCTGTCAGGCTCCACGTGGAGGGAGCTCAGGAGGGGTCAGTGGTGACAGTGGCCAGCATCTGCCTGCTGCCCTTTCCGATGTCCTGAGTTTCAGGCTGTTTTATGGCCCCAGACAAAACCCCAGCGGCAGGCGGGGCTGGTGCTGTGTCCGAGTGGGCGCGTCCTCCTGGCACGAGTGGTGTGAGCGCTGCAGAGCGGGGCTGCTTTGCAGGCTGGGGGAGCAGCGAGCGCTGGCCGCTCCCCAAAGGACAGACATGGTCGCACGGCCGGGGACCTGACAGGCCCCGCTGCCCTGAGCACCATGGGCAGGGCAGACCGAGGTCGGCCACCTTCAACCACAAGTCCAGCCCATCAGGCAGGTCTGTAGTGATGAGGCAGGGCTGAGGTCAGGCCGGGAGCCAGGCCAGGATCTGCCCTGGTGAGGCTAACCAAGGTCAAGCGTAGCCCAGAGATCTGCAGGCAGGCCCGCGGTGGCGAGGCAGGGCTGAGGTCAAGCCCGGGAGTTGGTGTGGGGGTCACCATGGCGGCACAGGCATGGCCGTGCCAGCTCTGCAGATGGTGCTGCTGCACCACAGCCCGGGTGGGCACTGTTGCCACCGGCCTGCGCTTACCAGGGCTTCTGGGCCCACGGACATGGCGGTATGTGGGGGCCCGGTGACTGCCGTCGGGGCCGTTGGGGCACATGAGTCCACTCGGGGAGGAAACGTCCCAGTTTGTCCCAAACAGACACTGGAATGACACTGGTTGTGCTGGAGACGGACTGAGTCCCGTGGAGTCCCGTGGACTTCTGCGTCACTTGTGGTCCCTGCGGCACCTGGGTTCCCCTTACCTGCTGCAGCGCAGCGACTGCCCACGCCCCGCTTCGCCCAGTGAGAATCACAGAATCGCAGAATCGTTTAGGTTGGAAAAGACCTTTAAGATCATCGAGTCCAACCGTTAACGCAGCACTGCCAAGTCCAGCACTAAACCATGTCCCTAAGTGCTACATCTACCCATCTTTTAAATACCTCCAGGGATGGGGACTCGGCAGGGGGCGGGTCTTGGTCTCATTCTGACTATCAAAAATACATCTGGGCAAAAATTGGCTTTTAATGTAAGGATTGAGGCTTCCTCAAAGCGCAGCGCAGCTGGGAGCAGGCCCCCCGCCTCGGGAGCTGGCAGGTCAGACCCCGAAGGTCAGGCAGGCTGGTCCGGGGTGCCCGGGCGGCACGGATGGGCCTGGTGCAGCCGGGGTGGGAGAGCAGCATGGCGCGGTGCCGCTGCACCGGGCTGTCGTCTGCAGGTCCCCCAGCTGAGCCAGGCTGGTGCCTGGTTGTGCATCGTGGTGGGTGGGCAGCTCCAGAAACACCTCCAAAATCTTCGTTAGCCGCTGGCTGGGGAGGAGACGACTGAGCGGCCGCTTCCTCAACTCCCTGCTCAACGGGCCTACGAGCTGCTCTCCCTGCGGGGACGTTCGCTCCCTGCTTAGCCGCACTGCAGGGGATGGGCCTGTCGTAGGGGAGCTGCCTCGGTATGGCAGCCCTTGCTAACCTGTTTGCTTTTATGTTTGGATTTTCAGAGAAACTGGATGAGATTTTGGCAGCAGCCGAGCCCGCGCTGAGAGCAGACATTGTCGAAGCAGATTCTAGGGCAGCCACTGTGAAGCAGCGACCAACAAGCCGGCGCATCACGCCAGCAGAAATCAGTGTGAGAGAGGAGGGCTCGCGGTGGGAGAGGGAAGGGCGCGTGGTGCTGCGACAGACGCTGGCTGCCAGCCCCGAGGCTCGCGTTGGGCAGCGGGTTTCCCCAGGGGGGTGGAAGGAGAGAGTCTGGGGGGAGACGGAGACCCAGAGCAGGAGGCCGGGCAGGTGGTGGAGGAGCTGACCCGGGCTGTTTGGCACTCGCTCGCCGGTACGGGATTGCCACAGGGAGGATGTAAGAGCTGATCTGAAGGAGTGTGGAAAGCTGAGCTGGAGAGCTTAGTCTGGCTGCAATTTTCTGGATGTGAAGCTGGAAATTAGGAGGAATCAAAGAAGAGAAAAATGCCGTCTCTGAGGGGAAGCATGGATGGAGTAGGAGTGGGGCTGCCAGCTCCAGGCTGTCTGGATTGTGAAAGTGCTGCAGGCGGTGGGAGGCAGCTTCTGGAGCAGGAGGTAAAATGGGACAGGCTGCTTCTGAGCAGAGACTGGCCTGAGCAAAGCCTTCCCACGGGAGGAAGGCTGCTGCCGGAGTCGGCATCGCTGTGCCACCCCACCCTGGGCACAAAGTGCCGGAGAGCAGGCAGGGGGGAGCAGGCAGGGAGGGGAGAGCAAGCAGGCAGGGGGAACAGGCAGGCAAGGGAGAGAGGGCAGGCGGGGGGAGCAGGCAGCGAGGAGCAGGCAAGCTGGAGAGAGGGAGGGAGGGAGGGTTAACCCTTCAGAGGGTTTGGAGGCACGCTGGATGGGGCAGCACGGAAGATGGACTGCTGAAGGTAGAGGTGAGGAAGGGGTCCGGGGTCTGGCCTGCAGGCTGAGGTGGGGGTAGAGCCCCAGCCTCAGCCGCAGTCGGAAGGATCAGGCGGCCTGCGATGAAGTGGTGTGTCCTTCCAGCTGAGCCTCGCTGATGTCCAGAATGGAAATTTCCTTTTTTCTCTTCCAGTCACTCTTTGAACGCCAGGGTATGGCAGCACACTCGGGGGTCCTTGCGGGAGCTGAGAAGCCCCATGTTTCACTGCGCAAAGGAATTCCACGGACAAAATCTGTAGGTAAGGCAAAATGGGGGGAAATCCCTTCCTAAAGAGGAAAGGTTGTCCCCATAGAGCTTTCATGCTTACATGGGAAGCAGGAGGAAAGAAAGACTCGGCCCTCTCTACTGGCTTGTAACTAAAAGTCTTCGAAGAGGGGATGTTTAATGTGATTTCTCCTTTGAAGGCTGCATGTGTCCTGAGAAACCTGTTCTAACGCTGGCACTGGTCCTGCTCTGAGCAGAAGGTTGGACTGGAGACCTCCAGAGGCCCCTTGCTCTCAGTCTCTTTACGGCACTGCCAGGGACAGGGGAGTTTCTCCCACCCTCCGTGCTGGCAAATGAGGGTTGGTGGGTGGTTTTCTGTCAGAACATAGCGGCTGGGCTGGGGTGCGGTGTGCTGAACACTTGGGTTGAGAGTAAAACCATGAGCTGTAGCAATCTGAGACGGTGGGGCAGGTAACGTTTTTTTTCTAAGGAAAAACAGGACAGGGCCCGGAACAGGCACGCGTCTATGGGCTATGTCGGGGTCTTTAGACCCTGTCCCAAATGGTTTGCAGTGCAGCTAAAACCAAAAATATGCTGGAGGAGGGAGATGGGAGGACGAGGCAGAGTGAACGAGGGCTGGTGGCACAATGACAGCACGGGGGTCTCGTTTGCTTCCCTTCATTTTGTGTGTCGGTGGGTTTCATCGGGGTGGTGCGGCCACGCCACGGCGCTGGCGAGGGCTGCGCAGGCTGGAGCTGGGGAGAGCGCGTTACCACTTACGTAGAGAAGCTGAGGGGCAGGGGGCGAGGGGGCCGAGAGAAAGGCGGCATGCTGTGTGGCAGGCGCTCCTTTTAAGTAACCCCAAGGCATCGTTTGATAGTCATGGTGATGCCAAAACGGACTGTACGTTTAACACACAAAATAAGTGAATAGAAAGTAAATTCTGCTTCAAGCTGCAGCCGAGAGCAGCACAATCCCAGCAAGAATGTAAAAATTAGTTGAAAAACGCAAGGGTTAGTATTCAAAATGTACTTTTTAAAAGACAAAGCCACAGAACTGCTGTGCATACGGGCCTCACATTTGTGTTTGTATGAGAGCGGCTGGTACCTGTAGTCCCACTTGAGACTGGTCTGAGAGTAGTAGATAGCTAGGGATAATCAAATGTGTGTTTGATTCATCTGAAAAACAAACTAGGAGAGAGAATCTTAAAAAAAAAAAAAAAAGAGTGGGTGTTTAATGGACTGCCCTGTTGTGTACTTACACATCATGTTGATAATGCCGCTGTCCTGCCATGAAATCTGCAGGCGGAAAGCTCCCGTAACTCTGAAGATGAACCAGAGCCTGGGCCGAGCAGATGCTGAGCTGCAGCCTTGGAAGCGAATGCAGGCATTAATTAGCTGCTCATGCGTTGCAGTTCTGTTAATGTACGTGGTAGAAAGGGAGCAGAGCTGACTGCCTCGGTGCCTGGGCTCACCGCAGCGCCGACCCACGGACTTGCTAGCGTAGAAGTAACCAGTGAATTTTCTTCTGAAGGTAAAAATGATCAGTAGCACATGCAGGATGGGATTCACCTCTTCCAGCCTTACAGGTTAGCAGTGCAGAAATCTCCACCCAAGTAAGGTGCCCGGGAGCCCTCTGTAGTGACCAGAGGGAAATACGCACTTCTAACATGCTTCATCTGATGGCTCGGTCTTAGAGGTGACTCCTGCACAAGTGCCCATCGACTGGAAGGGTGCACGGCTACCTGGCAGGCACGCATGCAGTGGCCGGTGGTGTCTAAAGTGCATCTGTATTTTGCAAACTGTATGCTAGATGTTTGGTTTATGTGTGAGAATGTTTGTGAAAGTGCTTCTAAGCAGAAGTTGTTCAAGGTTCAATCAAGCCACAAGCAGCTGGAAATCATATTAAAGGGGGTCTATTGTGTAAAATAGCATCTTAACCCAGTAGCAGATCATAAACTGGAAAAGTATTCATTAAATACGAAATACTTGCCCATAAGGAGCTCCTTTTTGCTTGTGAAAGCAGAGTCAATGACTCGGGAAGTCCCTCTAAAGCCGCACCTCGTTGCGCGACGCTTGTTGCGCAACGCTCATTGTGCAGGTCTGCTGTCAAGGATCTCTGTATGCAGAGAACCGCGAGAAAAGGGATCTGAAGTTTGCAGGTTTATACAACTGTGAGGTTGGTTGGGCTGTGTGTAGGGTTTATATGCTCATGAGCATAGAGTGTAGTGTCCCGTGTACGTCTTTTTTGTTCGGCACCTAGAGCGTTGAGGCCCTGATCCTTGCACGGGATTCACAGCCATTACAGCCACACTGTGCAACAAGGGGATTAGAAGCACTAGATTTAATCTGCATCAGGGAAGATCAAAAGCAGACCTTGAGATGCCCTGTTTCTGAGCAGGAATGGCTGCAGCTGTCACGAGCGCAGCATCCAAGCCCAACCCGACAATGAAGGCAGGAAAAAATCACACGTAGCTCTTAATTATGCTCGATCCAAGAGCAGCATGCGTCTGCACCGACAGGGAACAATTCCTGTTAAGGAGGGGACAGCAGCTTCTTGTTTCCAGTTTGCCTGCCACAATACACACCCAAAGCAGTGCCTCTTAGAAACCAGCTAATTTTTCTGGAATTCCAGATAAGCTAAAATAGAAAAGAGCCAAACAGTTGAAATTGGGTTGCAATTGGCTTGTTTTAGAAGTCCTTCTTGAGCTGTCATTTCACACCCACAATGACAGGCTCATACGCTGTACAGTCAGTTGACTTCATGATAAAAATCACTACTAAAAGCAAGGAACTAGATGAAAAATAAGCACGGGTTGCTTGGTTGGTTTGGTTTTTTGGTGAAGAGATGCGCTGTTATTTGCATGTTACACAGCTGGTTTGGATTCCCAGGGACTTGTGACAAAAGATCAAAGCGTTTCATGTTTGCATCTAAAAATTTCTTGAGACAAAGGTAGTTAACCCGCGACTGGCTACGAAGAAAGCAGAACGGAAGAAATACTTCAACAAAAATGTGAAGAAAATAAATGCATTGCAGTGGGGAGGCTGATAGAAAAGAAAATCTCTGTCAGACTTCCAAGATAGCTACCACGCCATCTGCTCCAGCATCAGAAGTTAAAAACACTTGAAAGTCTGCAGAACCATCATGGTACTCGCTAAGTCTCTCCCCTGAGCACATGCAAGGTGATGTAGACAGAGGTTTTGCATGGGCAGAAGGAGCGCGTGTCCCCGTGTCAGTTAGAAGCACGATGGGCTGCGGGCGCTGGCTGGAGGCGGCAGATGGACCTTACTGACTAAGTGCTGGCACTGCTGAAGAAATAAGGGGGGGCCTTGGTCTTCAAAAAGGCATTGAGGACGCCGGGCTCCTCCTGCTCCGCCAGCTCGGGGGTGAGCGCGCATCCTTTCGTGGCTGCCCAAAGGTCCGGCAGGGCGGGGGCAGCTCTGCCGCCAGGGCTGGCAGCCCTCCCCACTCCCGATCCAGGACCGTCCTTCCCTCTGCGGATCCTGGGTGGACTCCCAGCGCTTTCCCCTCTTCTAAACACGTTCTCAGGTTCACCCCAGCTGTGATTTAAGCTTTGTGCCATAGCAGCCAGCACAGGGCTGTTATTTCAACGCTCTCTGATGGGCAGCGGGCTTTCCTCCTCCTCCTGTCAGTCCTGTTGTCGCCTGGAGCTGACACCAGCCCCGCGCATCCGAGGACGATGATGCTCACCGGCTTTCCGCCTCTGGACATGAGTGACGCTGCGGCACTTGGCACCTCTCTGCTGTAGCTCAGGGGTGGCTTTGGGAGCTGCTCTGCCATCGCTGCGCGGGGAAAGCAAGGCTGGGAATGGTGGGGTGTGCTCTGGAGAGAGCCACCTCGTTAGCCCAAATTAATGCGCAGAGTTAGATTCTCACAGGGATTTAGGCTGTTATGGCAACAGGCCCAAAAGCATTATGGAGAGTTTTTGTGTTTTCCTTGGAGATTAATAATGCATTGAGCATGCTGTGAATTGCAGAGAGGCGTTGCCGTGAGGCTCGTGGCAGTGCCAAGCTGCGCTCGGCGCATGCACCCGGGAGCGTGATTCTCATTTCAGACCAGTTACTCTGGGTGCTCGGGGACAGGGTTCTTTGCTGGTCCTTGCTGGTCGCTGGAGGCTCCGTTTTGACTCACGCTCTTTATT
The DNA here is from genome assembly GCF_965183815.1 of Platalea leucorodia. Taxonomy (NCBI): domain Eukaryota; kingdom Metazoa; phylum Chordata; class Aves; order Pelecaniformes; family Threskiornithidae; genus Platalea; species Platalea leucorodia. The sequence continues at coordinate 127,607,007 of NC_138826.1, read as the reverse complement.
CCTGCATGCACTGACCTCTGTAGTTTGATTCTGGTGATGTCTTGTTGCTCTTTGTAGGAAGCATATATGCCCCCCCTATGATAAAGACACAGTACATGCTGTTTGAAGAGAACTGAGAGACAAAATCTCAACAGCAGTTAGCAAAGGGAGAGGTTTGTTTATTTGTCATTGAAGTTCAATCTTCCAGTTAGGCACGTGGAAGATGGACCAGGCACAGAGGGAGGTCACGGGCAGCACCCAAAGGGCCGTGCCATTTGCGACAGACCAGCGCTCTCTTTTCTCAGAGGTCAGCCCCACCTCCGCCATCCCTCTGGAGAACCAAGGTTTCAGTTCATCTGGCAGCCCATCGGTGTGTGGTAGAGGGATGAGGTCTGGAGGAGGCGGGAGCGGTCGGTCGCTGGCAGCAGAGTGTACCGGGAAGCAGAGCGCAGACGCCACGCGTGACCCTGCAACACGAGGGAATAGCAAATGGCAAGTCAGTAATTGCTAGGTTGAGATCCGATAGAATGAAAGGACAATCTACTTCAGGTGCTACAAATTTAGAGGAGCTGCCTTCCCTCGGTGTCGTGCCGCGTGTTAGAGTCTGGCTGAGGCTCGTCACTGGAGACTTTTCGCATCGGCCGATGGCCTGTTCTGTGGGCATGCACGTTGGTGGGGAGATGCTCTGCTCTTTCTTGGGTACCTCTGAGTTGTGTCGAAGGGCTCCAAGTGCTGCAGGAGTTGGTCGGGCTCCTTCTGCAGACTGCCCGTCCCCCGGGCCGAGGTCTGCCCATTGCCTGCTGCAGCATTTCGCAACAGGCAAGCGTTAAGATAAAAGTGAAAAATGAACATATTTATGACAAGTAATTAACTGTTAACATTGCAGTCAATAGGAGTGGAGTTGGATAAGAGAGAGCCATGCTTTCAGCTACCAGTATTTTAGATAAACTCAAACAGATTCTCTCTCCATTTCAAGTTAAAAACTGCCAGGATGGTTTCAGTGGTCTTGCAGCTGGTCCCTCACCTTTTAGGGGACGCTTGTCCTCCGCGCTGCTTTCTCCAGGGGATTTCTGTTTGGCTGTGTGCTCGTTATCTCTGCAGGGGTCTGTGCAGGGTCCAGCCGGCTCTGCAAGGATTGCACGCAATTCATAAATTCAATACTTAATCAAGACATCAGGTTTCAAGCCTGCTCCCAGGGGATTACTGGTTCCTTTGTTCAACTTCGGAGATTCCCTGAGCAGAAGTATATCCTGCATAGACAGTAAATAAAACTCAGCAATGATTAGTCTCATGCTTAACTATAAACAGATGCTTCTCCGTGTTAAGGGAGAGGTTTCATTTTGCCCATGTGATCGCATTTAAACATCAGTGTGGAGTGAGTTTCTATCATGAAGACTGTGTTTTACAAAATTTGCTATCACAGTAGGAATGGGTAGTGAAAGATTGCCATAAGAGAGCATAATAACACAGCAACACAATTCAAAGAAAGCCTTGTAAAAGGTCTTTACAGACCAGATGGGCATCAAATTAAGCTGATAGCTGGGGTTTCAAAAGAAATAAAAGGAGGCAATTCTGCACACGGTGCTGGTAAGCTGCAGAGCTCGCTGCTGCAGGATATTGAGAGCGTGAGAAATTTGCACGAGTTCAAAGAGCACGGCCAAGTGCCTGCAGAAGAAAGTCCGCCAAGGGTTAAACACAAAGGCAGTCTGACTCAGCCAGCTCTTGATCAGCAAATTGCTGGAAGCTGACAGAGTATTTGGGAGGGGCGAAGCAGTGCTGCATGCTTGCTGTGTTCCTATATGCTTCCTCAGGCAATTATTCTTGGCCGCTGCCAGGCAGCACGCTGGGCTAGATGTGCCTTTCATCTGCAAGACTGGAGCGGAGCTGGAGAAGGGGAGTATCGAGGCAGTGTCGTCAGCAGGATACGGGGAGTGAGCAGGCTGCACAGAGAGGAGGAGAGGCAGATGAGTAAATGGATGTCGTTGTTTATGCAGGACTCGGGTGGCAAGCGCGCAGATACAGGGAGCAGAGGAGCTGTGTCAGAATGGCGAGTTGCAGGTAGTGAAGAAAGCGCCTGCCAAGAATTTGCTTTCCTCCCACCTCTCCCATCAGTGATCGCTCCTCAGTGTTGATTTCCTTGCTGAGGAGCAATAGGAGACATTCGTTTTCATGGGGAACAGATGTTATTCCCAGTACTCCAAGGAGCAGGGCTGTAGAGACGGTCAGCTTGGGAACCAGAACTGGAATGAAGCCACTCTTCTTCTGTCATAGGATAAAGGATCATGCAGGTTGGAAGGAGGAGGTCTCCAGTCCAACCTCCAGCTCAAAGCAGGGTCAGCTGTGAGATCAGATCACGTTGCTCAGGGTTTTATCCAGTCTGGTCTCAAAAACCTGCAAGGGTGGAGGCTGCACACCCTTTCTCGCAGCCTATTCCGCTGGTGGGCTGTCCTCATCATAGAATTCCTCCTTTTATCCAGCCAGAACCTCTCAGTTCAGTTTTGCCCATTGCTTCTTGTCCTCCCACCATGTACCACTGCAGAAAGCCTGGCTTTATCTTCTTGATACCCTCCCGGTAGGTACCAGAAGGCTGCTGTTAGGTCCCCCCAAAAGCCATTCCTTCTGCAGGCTGCACAAGTTCAGCTCTCTCAGCCTCTCCAGACAGAGCCGGAGCTCCAGCCCTGACCGACTTGGTGGCTCTCCAGTGTCCCCAGACGGGATGCAGTGTTGTAGGTGTTCTCCCATCAGGGGGAGTGCAAGGGATAACCTCTTTGCTCTGTCCGCTGCCTTTGCTCCTGTTCACGCAGCCCAGGACGCTGTTGGCCTTTGCTGCTGGGGCACGGGGCCAGCCCACGGGGCCAGCCCACGGTCGCCTCCCTGCATACCGAGCCCCCCACGTTCTTTCCCACAGAGTTTTCTCCCGCCAGCCAGGCCTCAGCCTGTCCGGTTGCAAGGGGTTCTTCCTCCTCAGGTGTGGGACTTTGCGACTGTCCTGGTTGAAATTCATGGAGTTCTGCCGGCCCGTTCCTCTAGCCTGTCGAGGTCCTTTTGAGATGTCTCGCTGGTCATTGAACTTGGTAGTGCTTCAGATATCATTTTCCATAGTGCTCCCCTCATTTAAGAAAAAAAATGGAGGAGAGATGCTTATGGCACAGAAAAATAGCAAATGGGGAACAGAGAGAATAAAATTAATAATTGTAGAAGCAGGTATGTAAAATAAAACAAAAACTAATACCCACACCATGAATATGTTTATCTAACTGTCCCCTTCACCCTTCCTTCACTCGAAATACTTTGCTTTTAACCTATTAAGAGCTCTTCCCAGCAGGGACTGTGAGCTCACAGGTGGAGCCGGGGCTGCCGCACCTACAGCCGCTCACGGCCGACAGCCGAGGATTTGCAGCAGCCCGTGACGGCCGGTGGTCAGTGGCTCCTCTGGCCTGGCAGCCCCCTGGCCCGGCAGCTCTTTGCAGAGCGGGCGATTTGGGAAAGACGAGCCAGCTCTCCAGTTTTATCTCCTGAAATAGCTCTGCGCTTGCCGCAGTAGTACCTATCTACAGGGTGGTCAGCACACCCCTAAGACGAGCTCTAACGGCGCTAGGCCGTGTTCGGTAACGGTCTGGGCATGGCAACAGAGCTCAGCGCTGCATAAAGTTCCTTGTTTCAACTCTTGGCCGTTCCCAGGTGAGAAGTAGAAATAAGCATAAAGGCAGGACTGGTTTTTGTGGATCTTCACGCTGTTAAGAACGTAACAGTGTCTATACTGAGTCAAACCATGGCTCCATCTAGTGCAGGATCCTGTCTTAAGCATTGCTCTTAAGCAGACGCCCGGGGAAGAGTGAAAACAGGGCAAGGATATGATATTTCTCCTGAATACTCACCCAGGCCGCTACAGTCTTCAGTTCATAGGTTTCTGTGCACATAATAGCCCACAAAGAGTGCATCTTCCATGGCTTTGTCCAGTCTCTCTTTGAACTTGTTTTGTGCTTCCAGTTCATTGTGCTACCGTGGTATTAAAAATCCCCAAAGTGTGTTCAGCAAAAAATAGCATGACTTTGAACACAGCGATAGTCTGATCAATGTGATGAGATGTAAAGTTCAATGCTTGCTGGCCAAAATACTCCCTTTTTCCCCCAGCGGACTCTGCATCTGCAGGCATTTGGTGAAATTGCTAATGTAATACGAGGCACAGTTGCCAAAGCACTTTGAATGCTGGTGGACATTACAGAAAAAGCATTAGAGCCAAAAAAGCAGGTGGTCCTCCTGCTGCTGTGCCAAGACGTGGCTTTCTGCCATCGTGAGCATTCTCTCAAGAGCAATTTGAAACCTTGAAAACAGCTGAACTGTGACCGAAAAGAAAGAGGCATGGCAAGCAAGGGATGAGCATGGCAAAGCAGGACTTGGTGAAGAGGGCCCGGCTCGTGCAGAGGGCTGGGGCGAGCTAGGCTGGTTAACTAGCATCCATGCAAGTACTGACACCGTACGCCCTGTATTAGTGGATTTCTTCTTCTATTACTTAGTGAGATTCTCATACTCTTTCACTGAGTGTTAGGAGTACCTGAAAAAGCTCTTGCTGTGCACCCAGGTAGTAAGTTAATAGTAAGAATGGCAGAATCTGGCTTCCCTGGGCACTTCCAATCCTTGAAAGACATAACCGAAGTTTCAGCTAGACCCTGCTTCTGAATTCAGTCTAGCACATTGAGGCATATGTAACCCCTCGGGGGGAAGGGGGGAAGTGCGACAGGAGAAGAGCGAGCGGGAGAGCGCGAGAACCCGCACATGGGAGACGGCAGTGTTTGCTGTGAGTTGCACAACCTGGTCGCGCTCAGCTGTCTCGCACATTGGCAGTTGGGTGTCGGGAGGTTTGATCGAGCAAGTGTTCAATTCTGTCGCTGTTGTGTTGGTCTGGAGAGCGTCCAGCCTGGTTCGGAGGTGTTGGGCACAACTGTCTGATGGATTTAAAACAATGTAAGACATTGTG